>NC_141331.1:25109071-25391571 GCF_037954235.1 Aulostomus chinensis
TGTTTGAAAATGTGCCTCTAACATTTCAAAAAAATAAAACAAAGTGGAGTCAAGACCGAGAACAAAAGCATGCAATTCTCAGTAGTTTGTCACTCACTCACTTTCTGCCTGTTCACTATCAAACAAGCACCAAGTAAAAGCCAGCAGGATCTACAAAACATGTCCTGTCACTACAGTGTTGACGACTGATACTACACATTTATGACCTGTGGTGCTAGAGACACGTAGTTTGATTTTGATTTTAATTTGCGATACGATAGATATGGCCAGAGAGCCCTGTGCCGATCAGGAAGAGTGATCACAGCTTTGCCATCAGCAAGATAATTTCAAAAGTTGAGGATGGATTTGGACGATAGAAACTTTGGCTGAAGGACAATCAAGTGGATTTTGGAACTGATCTGATAAGGAAATATGGTCGTGGTTGGTATTTTCCCTAAAAAATAGAATGAAATAATAATAATAATAATAATAATGATAATAATAAAACAATAACAATAATAACAATAATAACAATAATAATAATAATCATACCATTGTTTTTATCTGTCAGTGCTGTGGGCTCACACAAGCACACACTCAGGGAAGTCTCTCATCTGTTTATTTCCATGTACTCTGGATGGGCCTGGATATACCAACATCCAGAGCTGCTCCTCACAGTCCTCAACCCTAAATATGATGTAAAATGTATCTTTGATGATGATGATAACAATAATAATAATAATAATAACACATCGTATATGGCAATCATTAATAAAAACATGTCGTTCAGGTTAATTCTCCTGTTGCTGCTCCTGACCAAGGTGCTGGCAGAAGAGCTGGAGTCGGTCTCTGAGCGCTGCTCTCTGCTGCTCACTGCTGCTCACTGCTGCTCACGGCTGCGTGGAGGATGGCTTGAATGCAGGCGATGAATTTCACTGTGTAATGTACAAGTGACAAATAAGGACTTCTTCCTCTTCTTCCTCTTGAAGTATCTTATTTAACCATCAAGTATGTGATGACAACAGCTGTGTCTGAGTCCTGTCTGGTCCAGAAGCCCTGCAGCGATTCTCTGCAGGGTGCATGTGAAGAGTCTTCAGTCCACGAAAGAGCGAAGAGGTCGGTCGACTCTGAGGAAGATGCTTTTTTGTCCAAACATCTGTGTGTTCGTACCCAGGAAACTGCTTCATGAACCGTGCGTACCAGAAGACATTAGAAACATCAGATTAACAACACAGCATGTGTGAGCCCAGCAACCCAAAATGATCTTGACTAGTTTTATTGTCAGTGACTGGAACATAATTAGGGATTTATTCACAAGAGATATATGCATTAAAAATGTTAAAAGTTAACTTTATAAAGGGAGGCTTGTCCCACAGTGTTATTTAAAAGCTTATCTATGGATGAGCGTCCAGGTTCAGGTCATCTGCTGCATCGGCACATCTGAGATCCCAGCCGCCGTCACGTCTTGTGAAAGCAGCGCTAGGAATGTGACTCATCAGTGTAAACTTCCGTGCTGTCAGCTTCCATATGAAGCTCCCAGCATTCATGTCAAGTATGACTCAAAGAAAAAAGTAAAAGAGCGTGCTGTGTTGTCAGAAAATGTGCGTCGCTCTGATAGGGAAGACTCAGGGTGGTTGAAGTGTGCGGCTTGGAACGGACACTTGATGTGGGCTGGTTGTTGAGGCTAAATTAAAACATTTCACCAAACATTTTAATCACAAAAAGCAGCCTAAAAATGGCAGAAACATTGTTTTAGCACCACCTCCCATGCAAATGACTCCTTCAGCACATATTTTAATGCTTGGTCTGATAATATCTGCAGAAGTGAATAGTTTTAGCCCCATTCAAGTGAACACCAGGAACACCAGCTTTCCTGCCCCACCTCCCAGCACTACTACAGTCACATGCAGCTGTGTTTGGGAGCAGATTTTACTACTCCGTGATACCTTATCAGGAGCACAGGGTCACTTTGCCTTTTGTTAAACCATTTCACGCACACTCTCTTCATCACAATGTGTAGAACAGAAAGGACAGCAGCGGTTTCATGACGCTTTAGGGAAACGAGTCACAGAGGCTTTTGTCTTCTTTATACAACTTTCCAATTATGACAATTCCCTTGAGGGATAAGCTTCTGTTGGAGCCGCTGTAATCTGACACAGACTGTTCTTGAGCTAACAGCTCCCCCTGGAGAGCCAGAGACACACAGCGTTTCATGACCGTGAATCGACAGTGAATTTGTTGCTGCGTGCAGACTGAATGAGTTCCAAACCACCGACTGAGATGGTTCGTGGATGCACTGAATGTAGGATAAATATGGAAACATGACGATGAAATGAGCTCTGTGCCCACCTGCACTACCATGAGGCTCCACTGATGCTAAAGGCTAACAGTAAATTAGTTGAGAGCGTGTGGTTCTAGAGCTACTCTACTTGTCATGAGATAACTTTTGACAGGATTTGGTGCGTCACAAATAAATTGACTTGTTTGATTTAACACCGTCATATTAGCACTCTCAAAACCACAATGCTAACTTGATGAAGTTAAGCAGATTTCAAACGTTCAGGGTCAGACATTTACAAGCCTGAAAGATAACATTAGCCCTTTTCAGTGACTTAATTTAATGCAAAGCTCACCATATCATATATGCCACGTGCTGGTTATGACAGAAGCTTTGCAGTTGGCCGAAAAGGATGATTGAAGGCAGAGAGTTTGGGTTACACAACTGTTTTTGCT
Source organism: Aulostomus chinensis (assembly GCF_037954235.1). Classification (NCBI taxonomy): domain Eukaryota; kingdom Metazoa; phylum Chordata; class Actinopteri; order Syngnathiformes; family Aulostomidae; genus Aulostomus; species Aulostomus chinensis. The sequence continues at coordinate 25,111,784 of NC_141331.1, forward strand.
GGTTGGTAGAAAAGGAGAATTCAGTGGTAAAGACAGGGGGCAGCTTGCAGCCACGGGTGGAGTGGAAAGCTGCAGTTCAACTTAAAAAGAAGAGGCTCCTTTGAGAATGTGACACAAAAATTCAGAATAAGCTATAAGTGGTGCAAATGAGGTGGCGCGGAGGAGCAGTGGTCCTCACTGTGGCCCCCCAGCAAGAAGGTTGTGGGTGGAGCCCCGGCTGGTGCACAGGGTCTTTCTGTGTGAGTCTCCATGTTCTCCCTGTTCCTGCTGGGTTCTCTCTGGTACTCCAGCTTCCTCCACAGTCCAAAGACATCAAGAGGGACCAGGTTAATCCAGACTCTAAATTGACCGTAGGCGTGGCTGGGAGAGCCAATGGTTGTCTGTCTCTATGTGTTGGCCCTGCCATGGACTGGTGACCTGTCCAGGGGGAAGGCTGCTGGGATAGGCTCCACCCCCCATGACCCTTATCAGGATAAGTGGTAGGAAATGGATGGATGGATGGATGGATGGATGGATGGTGGTGCAAATAACTAAACATTGGTTGAGTTTTAACCGGGGGGGGGGGGGTCATTGGGTGTCAGGGTGAAGAGCGTTCTCTGACAGTGTTGACAGAGAGCTGAAAACTACAAAAGCCCCTTTCGGACCATGTCAACTTTCTCCAGGAACCAGGAGCCTGTACAGGATCAAAAGTCCCAGGGACACTGGAGGAGGGGTCTTTTCCCACTCAACATTTCTGGCTGGTTCAGCACTCACCACATTTTATCTCAATCACCATGTATCAGACATTCTGAAAATATTTCAACGGCTACACCAGACAAGGGGAAGGAATCAAAGGGGCTTGAATAAAACTGGCAGCTGCAGCGTGTCAGCATTTAGCGCCGTTGTTATTTTGTGTTTTTTTTTTCTAAATGTGAAAATAAATTGTAATTTTTGTGATTTATGAAGTCAAAATGATATAGCATCATAATAGCTTTAATAACATGCGCCGTTTCCAAAATTCCATACTTCCACCCTACTGAGTACGCAAAAATAGTATGTGAGGTTTTTTTTTAGTGCATCTGAAACATTAGTATGTACCCAGCAGCACACGCCATCCATACTTATTCTGGAGAAATGTCTAAGTGTAGATTGATGGACACTAGCCAAGCAGAAATTTCCCACAATGCAATGCAGCAGTCTTATATGGCAATGCGGTGCATGGTCACAACTCAGCAGCAGGAAGCAGGAAGTGCCGTGTGCGGTCTGAGTAGTACGACCAAATTGATGCATACTGTTGAGATTTACTCAAAACTGTGCCAAACATAAGTATACTTTTCGAGGAGATAGTGTTTGTATGGCATTTTTGGATGGTCTTATATTACCCTTAAGTAACCTTAAATAACCCCTTTAACTGCAAATAATGGCCACCTCACTTCCCTCCGTTGCTTTGAGTGAGTCTTATCTGTGTGTGTCAGATTTCGTCGATGTCAGTCTAAAGTAGTGCAAAGCACAAATATTTGTGTTAAAATTGAGGGTTTAAAAGTGAATTTTTTTTAAGAAAAATAAATGCTCAAAGATCAAATACCTGCAAAACGCACTTATGTATGATTCCTCTTTTGCCTTTCTTCACGCCAAGTTAACTTAATATTCACCATAAGAGTCGAAATTAATTTACAATTTCCTCCTCGACGTGTGACATTGTAGGGCAAATACATGCTCAATAAAGAACATTAATGAAAGCCCTGTTGCGTTTAGCTGCTTTTGCTTCGTGCGTGCCGGCTCGCTGGAATGGCTGTACACATTAAATGGATCGAGATCCCACTTCAATGTGTGTTAACCTTGCCGAGACATGTGAGAATGGCTGCCGTGAGGAGGCTCGGCTGTATGGCGTTTTGGTTTCAGGGAAAAAATGTTGAGTAAATTCCTGATAAACTTGTTGCCCACCCGCTCTGATGGTGGGGACTGACGGGGGATCACAACCCTTGGCTCTTGTTCAAAACAGAAAATGTTGGAGCCACAAATTCACTGCAGGAAGAAAAATAAAGAGTTTGTGACCAGAACCTTCAGTTCGGGTTTTTCCCAAGGAACCAGTCTCTGTGTCGTTTCCTTTTCCCAAGAACTTTTTTCTTTTGTTTTCCTCCCTTTATCTCTTGGTTAAGACCTCAAGAGGTAACACTGTTAACCAGCAACATTTTTTGAAGGGAAAAGCAAAGCAAGTGGGCTCATGATAAAGAATATAATTTCAGAGGAAATAGTTGTTTGAAGTTGTTGACATTAAGCAGAACCGTGTGGTTCCTCATAACTTCTAAAGTTGGGATGTTTTAACATGACAACTAACCCGGTGAACCCTGCCTCTTGTCCGATGGCAGCTGGGGTAGCCTCCAGCACCCTCCACCCCACAACCCCCGCCAGAGCAAATCAAGGGGATTTACTGATTATGCACAAAATAAAGTTATGAATAAAGTAATGAATACTTGTTTTTTTACTTATTTCTCACCCGCTCCTTATTGGAATGTCGGTGGCAGTGCTGATTCTGATTCATTAAATCATTTACTTTGTTTTACCTGCATGTTGAGCCATTATTACTGCTGTTTCTTTCTTTTTTTTCAAGTAATCGATCTAAAGACTGTAGAACAAATGTTTGCGGCTTCTCGTTGGCCCTCAAGGAGCTGCTTATTGGTAAAACTTTGGGTTAGAGGCAGAATTAGCCCAGCCTCTCTGACAGGATCCAGCTTTGCAGGCGGGTCATGTAAAGATCCCTGGTCTCTAAATTGGGTCACAGCTTCAGTATTTGAAATTGCTCCAAAAAATCTGAGCAAGTCAGAATCTAAAAGTCTGGAACGAGGCTCTTCTGTTCAGCTTGAGAGTCCAAGTGTGAAAAATAAACATATATGTATATATATTTATATATACAACATGTTTATGTGAAGAAGCTCAGAGATGTAATGCTGCTTATATAAAGTATTACATAAAACTGAATGAATCCCTCCGGAGGTCTGTTTGACTCGAGTACTCAGTAAAGTTGATCAAATCATTTCTCGCATGCGTTTCTCATTTCACCTGAAGGCTTCGTATCACATGAGAAACCTGGTTAATACTAATAATTGTGGTCGTGTCGTTTAAACTGGTAGGCTGCCATTCACTGTTGTCTGTGAAAGGTTATACAATATCATTGCGTTATATAAGTGAGCCAAACAACGGGCCAATGGGAGCGCTCCTCGGGCGTCATGTGACGCGCTTCCCTAGATTCGGCGAATTGAACAAGAAATCCAGAGAGGCAACAACTACCTTTAGCCGCTGGAGCTAGGTGGCAAGCGACCAAGACGAGGACGGCTTTATTCTCCTCGGTGTTTTGTCGTTTTGAAATGAGGACATGCTAACAGGATTCGGTAAACTGTTCGGGGTTCGGGACGTTGGCGTGGAAAGAGTTGGTTCGTGGTGTGAGGTGAGGGGGCATTCGGCGTTAGCTAGCCAACGCGCTGTCTTACATAAAAACAACAGCCGATCAGCTGCGATTCACTGGAGCAACGACAGCGTGTGGCACTGTAGCTATATGTTACATTGAATTTAACCGTAGTCTCGACGTACTGTAACATTAAAACTATCTCAAATTGTAGGTTTCTCTTACGATGAGTTCGTACAGTTTGTGTGTTAACAGCGAGTTAGCGTAGCAGTGGATATTAAGCTTCTTATTTGCTAAACCCGGAGGATTTCAGCTACCGACTCCCGGCTAGCAGACGCTGTAGAAGTATTTTAACTGTTCTTTTGAAGGCGACAGATCCCAATCTTCGTTACTGTGTGTCGGTGAGTGTTTTCATGTAATGGTCTTCTCGCTGTAAATTAGGTTAGAGAGGCTGACGGGCGGGTCGGGGATCGAACCTTTCTGAGAGCGGCCACCGCCGGAAGAGAACCGTGTCTCCTGCTGACTTTTTCTTTTCTTTTTTTAACCGTAGAGGCCATAGTTGGTGACTGTAGAACTTTGACTCGAACCGTAGTACACACTCGCCATGTTTCATCAGGTACGAGGTCGTGTGTCTCGGAATGAATCCTAAACCTACTTCCGATGGCCAGCAATATGAATCGGGTGCGTCGGGGCGATGTGTTGGATGATAGTCATCCTAAATCTGGGATATGATTTATGAACAACGCGGAGAGGAAGATCTGACCTCTTTAGACTGTGTCTGAACACTCTGGACTTTTAAGGGTCACACATTTTCTCTGAGAGAAGAAGATGGAGACGGGAGTTATGTCTCACCAGGGCGAGGTGTTCGTCCACCCGCTCTCCAACCCAACGGCTCCGGGGATCTGCCCGGAGATGCTGGAGGTAGCAGAGGAGGCCTGCCGGGCAGGAGACTATAACCTGGCCGTGGAGATCTACAGCTCCCAGCTCGCAGACCTCCAGCAACCGGATAGAGGTTTGTGTCTGAGGAAGGCCGACTCTTTAGCCCGGACTGGCCGTATATCTGAGGCGCTGGACTCGTACTGCTCAGCGGCCAGCCTGGGTAAACTGCGCCCGGAGGAGCTTCCCCTCCTGGTGGAAACCATCGCCCGGACCCTCCGCGAGAAAGAGCTTGGCATCTTAAACGGACAAGTCAAAAGCAGCGGCGGGGACGATGGGGATGAGAGTGACGGGGACTGCTTCGAGGATGAAGCCCTGGATTTGTTTTCCTGCGGGCTCTGCAGGTGTCTGCTCCACGAGCCCACGACCGTGGAGTGCGGGCACACTTTCTGCAAGCGCTGCGTGGACGAGGACTCTGTCAAAGAGTGCATACACTGCAAGGACAAGTTAAACAAGAAAGACGGACTGCCTAACGATCGGAGGTTAAATGTCGTCCTCAGTGGCCTGCTGGATAAACTGTTTGCGACTGAGAGCAAAGCCAGGAAATTCTCCATCGAAGGAGACGTTTTGTGGAAAAACCAGAACCTCGCAGATGCGTTGGGGAAGTACAACGCAGCAGTGGATTCAGGTAAGCGAGGAAAGCGCCTCTCTATGTTATGTGACACTTTTTAACTTGTGGTGTTGTCGCGTTTGCTTCAGCTGACCTACTTTTTAATGTAACTTCCTGGTGTCACCGGTAAGTGGCGCCACCCCCCCCCCCCACCTTACAGAGGTCAGATATTATATGACGCACCATTCATCATTAGCAGTTACCTAACAGGCACACTTCCAGACTCTCTGCTTATATCACTTTATTCATACGTGCACAGAGTTTGAATTGGCTGCTATGTGTTCCATAAGATATGCAGTACCTTTAGACCCCCCCATCCCCCACCACGTCTCTGTCTCTCACACACACACACACACACACACCGGGGTGTTTCATAAGTTGGCAGTTTATGAGGTGTTGGGTAACATTGGTGGTGGGGATCAACTGTACACTGCGCTGCATGGATATAAATGCAGACTGACACTTGAAGTTACTCTTAAATTACCTTCTGTTTTCCTGGCTCTGCTGTGGCGTGAAAAACCAAATGTTCTGATCTGCTGGCTCAAAGGAGGACAACATGGTCCATGAATCATGGGCCAGGTCAAGTCTCTCATCGCATGAGTTTGAACCCTCCCGCCCCCGGAGAAAAACAGCTGACCTCCCCTCAAACCTGGGGCCTGCAAGTGAAAGAGCAGACGGGTGAACGAGACCCTGATCCTGCCGCTGCTGGATGGACGATGTGTTTTCTGGGTTTTAGAATTGATCGGTGATTAGAGACCGTGTTAAACGAGAGGAGTGTTCCCCAGTCTTTTATTTCTCCTGTCGTGAGCATAAAAATGGCAACTTTTCAGATATTTCTCTTCCGGATCAACACTGATTCATGCATTCTGTCTTGACGAGGATTCTGGGTGATGGGAGGACAGAGTGCTTTCACAGCTTTGTCACTGCCAGTCAGTGTTTTCCCAACAAATGCAGCAGGGCGCCGTCTGGTATCTGTGACATGGTATGATGTCAGCGGCTATTTAACCTGTTTTTTTTTTTAAGCATTTCTACTGGGATTACTGCTGCCATATTTTAATAACAAAGTGAGCATCAGATACTTTGTATTAGAGGGATTAAATACTGTTTTGTAAGTGAGGAAAAAATGCTGTGCTTTCCAAAGTAATGCAACATGAGCCGCAGCCTGTTTTTTTTTTTCTGCTAGAAAGGTCACATAGACGTTTCAGCACCACCCAAGGACTAAATCAAATACACGACAAACGAAACCTGCCGTGATGCAAACATAACAGCATCAGTTACACGTCTGGTGACCCGTTGTATGTCACATTTTTCACACTTGTGTAATCTCTCGTGTCCCACCGGGGAAAAAATCTCAAGATGTGGGTCATCCATCTTGTTTGTTAAACTGCATCTAACCTGAGGAATTCCCGTCATTCTGCTTTAGAGTGGAGTTGACCTGGAATGGGGTTGGGCTTTTGCAGGTATATTTGTGTAAAGATATATATTCACACACACACTCGCACGCTTTTAGCAAAATCATAAGTCCCACCACAAGTCTATTTTGATGTCGGTGAGTCAGCGGTCCTGAGCCTAGCACATCAGACCATCTATCCCTGTCTAAGTTTACCTGCAAGACAACCAGGGCCGAAGGCTAAAGATCGCCCACCCGTTGCAGTTTTCTCAGCCTCCAAGTTCTGATGAAAGAACACGGGTCCTCATGGCCCTCCCACCTTCTGGTGCTGAGCACTTTGAGAAGACGGGTTGCAAAGTCACATTGTCACCTTGCTAGTGTCTCACAATTTATCAATGTTGTCCTCAGCACGTGTCAGTCATTTATACCTTCGCAGATTACCGTCAGTCCTGTACAGTTGTTGTGCACCCATCTGGTTTGTTTTCTTTAATATTATTATTTCAAATTAATACTGTTATGGATTGCAGTCAGTTATTATTTGTTTGTTTTTTTTTAACCTGGGTACTTATTTTTGAGGCAGTGATCAGGTGATATCTGCAGATTGATGGAGAGATCCTTTTCATCGCACGTTAGCTCACTGGGGTTCCATGATGAGGCAAACATGTTTAGTCCACTGTATTTATATGACATAGTGGTGCATTACTGTTGGGCTGTTGCACTCTACCACATCAGTTTGATCCTGGTGTACCTAATAAATTGCTTAATATGGTGAGCTGTCTAAGTGCGTCACATCTGTAGATTCAGAAGGAACCATTTCTATAGCTGATCAGCAGAGCCTGTATCACTTCTGATCAAGCCTGTTGCGTCTTCGAGTACTAGAAATAAGAAGGTCTTTGTACTCGGGCGCAGTAGCTGTCAAACTGAAGCGATTCACCTTGCACACGGTGGCATGCTAACAGATATCAGCAATTTCTAACAATGACAGTTGACCCAACAAAGATTTCCAGAGAGTTGAATTGAGCATTGTTCAGTGAAGGAAAGAGCTGCTGCGAGATTTTGTTGTTTTTTTTTTGCACCTGAGGAGAGCTCAGAGAATGGTGACTTAGTGATTTTTATGTAGGCTGAACAGTACGTGGGTTCTGCAGCTTGTATCTGAAGGAGAAAACTACAAGCGCTGTATTTAGGGGAGGGGGGCGTCTAAGCCACTGGGGCAGCTTGCAGACCCATTGCAGTACCTGCTGAATGATGAGATGCATCCAGATCCATTTTTACAGCCAGGGAGGCAGGAGGATTAGAGGCAGCGTTGTCTCAGGGAAATATGTTTTAGGTTCTTTTAGTACTCTATTTCTACTATGGCAAGAATAAATCCTGATGTTCTCTAAATCTAATCACTGGAGGGGGGAGGGGTACACGACAGGAAACTGAACAAGAAACTAGAAGTCCAAATGAGACTGTTTCAGAATTGGAGAGGTGTTGGATTTGGTTTTTAATCCACATCAATCGAAACATTTGGGGCTTTTATTTGTCTTCCTGTTGCTGCCATGAGTTCTGTAACCATTTTCCTGGTCCCTGTGCCTTTTTATAGTGACAGATTAATTCTTGTTCAACACCTGAGATCAGGAAGTTGTTGTATTTCCCACTCTAAATTCCAGTTTTCTATTTCCTCCTCAGGTGTTACAACTTGTGTTTGTCACAGCCATGCTTCAGCAGAGACAAATGTGCTACTATTGATTTTCCTCACCATGAGAATAAATCTTGGCAAACCATTGATTTGATGGAATACACAAATGTCCATAATGAAGTCATTATTAAGGATTTCTTTTCCTCCTATTAGTGAAGGCTGGTTGTTTGTTGTTGTAGCAACTCTTCTCCTCTTCTTGAGACTAAACGTAAGGACGACGAGCCACTCGCTGGACGTTGTATAATAAAAGTCTCTTGACCCAACTGATGGCCAGGAATTATCACTGCACAAGTTACGTGGGTGTCCTCTCACGTTACATTGTTGTCCTACTTCTGCAGGACCCAGAAAAACTAGTCCATCCCGACTCTGACCTGATGTGTGTATGTGTTTCTCCTGTGGTGTGCAGTGCCCTCTTCAGGCAGATTGCTGTGCCAGCGGGCCAAGTTGCACATGGAGATGAGGAATTTCACCCAGGCAGTCCAGGACGCCAATAGCCTCTGCAGAATAAAACCCCTCTGGCCAAAGGTGAGACCCAGACCCAAAAATTACTCAAGATTTTTGAATGATACCGTTTTGAATTTTGAAAATCAGCCTCCATTTGTTGGTGAGCTGCTGCAGAAAAGCATGAGCTGGTGGTGAAGTTGTGGTCTCTTCAGGTGTGAGAGTGGGGTGTTTCCTAGTCTGTCTAATATGGCACCACAGCGTGCGTCTTAATCTCTTGACAACAACATGCTGGAGGGGTCTTTGGCTCGTGGAAGAAATGACTGCATTATTTATGTTCGAATGTACGCGTGCATTTCAGGCTCACTATTTGAAGGCCTCGGTGCTGAGTGAAGCAGGTCGGAATGATGAGGCCTTGCAGGAATATTTCCTGTGTGTGGCGCTCAAGCCCGACTGGACCAAAGTCAAATTGGAGGCTCAGAAGGTAAGAGAAGCTCCACTCATCGCATACGTCCTCAGTCATGATAACCAAACGTTTCTGGTCAAGTCAAGTCAGTTTCATTTGTACGGCACCAAATCACAACAACACTTCTCTCATGACACTTAAGAAAGTAGAGCAGGTCTAGTACCACACTTCCTTTTAACAGGCAGGAATGTGGAACAGATCCAGGATCAGTGGGGACAGGCGTCTGCTTTGACCGGTTGGAGGGAAATAGAGCAGGAGGGCAGGGCAGAGACAAAGACAGATAATGGAGAAAGACAGATATACAGAAGGAAAGAGAGGGACAGAGATAAAGAGAGAGAGAAAGGAGGAGAGACTGATGGACAGACGGGGACGTGAGCAGGTGGAGCTACGGGTGGCAGCTGGAGCCTCTTCAGGTCTGGAGCCTCCTCCTCCAGCAGCACCGGGATCTGGAATGAGGGGCGAAGAAGAGGAGTTAGTAACACGTATGAGGACAGGAGGAGGAGAGAGAAGCCCAGTGCACCATGGGAGATCCCTGGCCGTCTCAGCCTATAGCAGCAGATCTAAGGGCCAGCCTAAGCAGTCCTAACGATAAGCCTGATTAAAAAAGGAAGGTCTTTAGTCTGGTCTTATATGTAGAGAGGGTGTCTGCATCCGGACCGAAGCTGGGATGTCTTGGTTTATGACAGAGACTTACTCAGGTTCATAAAAACATTCAAAAGTCACAACTGTGTTGCTACGATGCGCTCTAGCTTTTTCGTCAGCATGCAAAAAGACATAACTCAGAGTCTCATGGTCAGATTCTGCCCATCCGTGTGTCTGGCTTGTGAGCGTTACTCACGTTCCCGGTTTGTTTCCTCTTGCAGGTTCTGGGAGAGCTGTTCTCCTCTGTGTTTGAGAACGAGGACATGCCCACGCCTGTGCACCCTCTGCACGGGGGGGTGGCCACCCGACTCATCAAACCCCCAGCTTTGCTGAGATCTCTGCGGCCGCTCACACAGAAACCCTGCTCCTCTTCCCAGGTTCCTGCTCACTAACACATCATAGTCAGTGGTACCTAGGCCAGCACCACCACCCCCACCATTCTTAGGCTGCATCCCAATACAGTGAACTCTTTGTAGCCTGAAGTCCCGTACGAAGTAGTAAACCACGGGGCGGGGGCTCATGGGTGGGCCAAGAGTGCCCTACAATGTGTCATGGAATGCTTCTAAGTTGAAGCTCTTGTTTGTGGAGGGATTTTTTTTTCTCCAAAGAAGAATATTCATCTAAAGATATGATGGAAATTATGTGTTAATACCACGCAAAGTTAATAAATACTTTAAAACAGCATCATTACCAAGCTAGCTGGTAGGAACGGGTCAGGATTGGTGTTTTTTGGAACATGAATGTCCATTGAACATGTTTGACTGAATTCAAACATTCTTGTTTGTATTCACTAGATCTTCTCTGGTGAAGATTTTAAAGTTGACTTTAAAAAAGACAAAGTTGAAACCAAGTCAAATCTATCAAACCATGGACACGGGTTTTTAATCGGTGCTCTGCTGTTGAGGAAAGTACTACACTTGGTTTGGAAAACTACAAAAGTAAGAATTTGATAGTACCACCCAACTGGAGAGAGGTTGCTGAATATTAGCAAGCCTTCCACTCTATCTGATGAAGGCGTGTGTATTTCTTGGTCCATGGTGGGTCTCTGGTCTCTTCTGTTCTGTGTATGGATGTTGATGTGAATGATAACGAGGAACGTGTGTGGTTTGTATCTTTGTGTCCAGGAGTCCGACTTCTGTGTGTCTAAAAGCGCTCCAGTGCCTGAAACGTCCTCCAGACTCTCCTCTCACGGTAAACTGGATCCCGGGGCAGGAGAGAGCAGCACCAAGAGCCCAGATGACGTGCCGGCTGCGCTACCAGCGCCTCCTAATGGCCTTAAGAGGAAACAGAGTGGAGACGGATCCTTGGTGTTGTTCAACCCCCCCTCCAAAATGCTCAAACCTGGTAGGAGAGTGTTAAATTCATTCTTCAAAAACAAGACTGTTCACTGGGGGGGGACTACAGTGAATGTGGGTATCAACATCGTGAAGTCACCATACCACCAGACAACAAGCATGATTTTATCTGTGAAGAAAAATCAGGACCACGAAAATCAAGGCTGCAGTGGAAGAAACGTGACTCGTGTCACTTCTAGTCAGCTCAGATAAGGAGACAGCCATCGTTCACCTGGAAGATCTGCCAGGAGCAGTGGTTGTCTGCTGCTCCCTGGAGGAATGCTAGTTGAGTCAATTGATTTGATCTGCCAGAAGGCAAATCTCTCTTTGTAACTGGGGCCTTTAACTCTTTGATAAACTTCCTGGACATGTGAGGCTCACGTGTTTGGCTCAGGACGTCCAAGGCGTCACAGATCTCCTGTTCTTCTCCGCTGTGAACCAGTTTAACTACTTCCCTGCCAGACAAGAAACTTCTGTCTCACCAGAGTTTGTTTTTTTTTAATTCAAGTTTTGTTGAATTGAACGAACCTTCTTCATTTATTATCCAGCTGTTGAGTACAGAGTGACGGCGTCTACAAGGACAGACGACACCAGTATTTAACACAGCCTCAACAGCACTCTGAAGAAGACGCTGCCGTATACGTTCAGTTTTCAACAACAATGAAGTCATAGTTTGGGTACATAGAGTCAGTTCTTAGTCAACATTGGGAATTTGAAGAAGGAGCACTTTTCCAAAAGATTTACAAAGCCAAGAGGTTATTGTACATTTATTGTTGGTTTATTATTCATCACTGATGATGAGCAAACCTGGGGAGAAAAAAATACTGGTCTTCAGAACAAAACTGGTGTGTTAATAAAATCACCTTTGGCTGTTCATGCTGTCACGACACACATCTGTAAAAAGAATGACTTGAAACTACCAGTGAGCTGCGTGTGTAGGACAAATGCTGTAGGGAGATGACGTGGTCAAATGGAACTGGAGCCTGTCCCAGCAGTCTTCACCCTGGACAGGTCACCAGTCCATGGCAGGGCCAACACATAGAGACAGACAACCATTGGCTCTCCCAGCCACGCCTACGGTCAATTTAGAGTCTGGATTAACCTGGTCCCTCTTGATGTCTTTGGACTGTGGAGGAAGCTGGAGTACCAGAGAGAACCCAGCAGGAACAGGGAGAACATGGAGACTCACCCAGAAAGACCCCGTGCTGCAGCCGGGGCTCCACCCACAACCTTCTTATTGCCAGGGGACAGTGCTGACCACTGCTCCACTCTGCTGGTTAGAACGTGAATATGACTGGAATGTTTGATTTATAGTGAGCGACTCACCGCAACACCTCCATCAAAATATGATCGGATTTACAATCGGCTCAGTGGTCAAATGGTGACATCACATCATGTCTGCCATCCTTTTGCTGTGGATGAGAATTAACCTGAACACTGCAAACACACACACACACACACACACACACACACACACACACCCCGTATAAGCTCATCTTGTGGTGTTGTTTCTTACAGGGGAGTCGAGCAGCTGTCATACAGCCCCACTGTGTGGAGGAAGGATGGCTCCGTCTGAGCTCTTGGATAGTGGAGACATGGAGTGTTCACTCTGCATGAGGTGAACACATGCGTGTGCACACACATGCCACACCTGCACACACACATGCCACACCTGCACACACACATGCCACACACACACACGTTTTGGCAGCAGAACAAGAGTAGCAACTCAGATTCATTTCATGTCTTTAACCCTGAATGCAACTGACGTCTATCAGCATGTGGTGTGACACTGGCCTGCTCTTTTCTTCCAGATTGTTCTATGAGCCAGTGGCCACTCCCTGTGGACACACCTTCTGCCTCAAATGTCTTGAGCGCTGCCTTGACCACAACCCCAACTGCCCTTTGTGCAAGGAGAATTTGTCTGAGGTACAAAAATGCTGTGTAATGAAGAGACAGCTGAAAAAAAAAGCATATTTGAAGATAGATTTTAAATCCACGTGACGAAATCTTGTCAGTTCTGTTACTTTTGCCAGGTTTGTGATGATGAGTGCATCCATTTTTGTTTTGTTGTTGCAGTATTTGGCCACAAGGGGTTATAATAAGACTCTGCTGATGGAGGAGGTCCTTCAGCGTTACCTGGGTGATGAGCTGGCGGAGAGGAAGAAAATCCACGAAGAAGAGATGAAGGAGTTGTCTAAGTTAGTTTCACCCCTGTACTCATGTCAATAGGAAAAAACTAAACATGGGCTTTTCAGTTTAATTTGCATTCAAGTTCTATTATTTGTTATATTTGAATAAACACACACACACACACTCACACACGCCAGTCTGACCCACCTCCTCACTTGTCTCATGCAGTTTGAACCAGGAAGTGCCCATCTTTGTGTGCACCATGGCCTTCCCCACCATCCCCTGTCCTCTGCATGTGTTCGAGCCACGCTACCGTCTCATGATCCGCCGCTCCATGGAGACCGGGACCAAGCAGTTCGGGATGTGCATCGCGGATGAGCTGAAAGGCTTCGCTGATTACGGCTGCATGCTGCAGGTGAGCATCGGGTCTTTGTTTTTCTCTTCATCATCTCACCGGGCTGTATTTTGTCAAATGACAGAGATTTTAATGTTCTTCTGAACCGTCTTTCAGGTGCAAGATGTGAAGTTTTTTCCAGATGGTCGCTCTGTGGTGGAGACAGTTGGTGTGTCGCGGTTCAAGGTCCTCAGTCACGGCCAAAGAGATGGCTACCACACTGCCAAAATAGAGTACCTGGAGGACAAGAAGGTGAGCTGGGAATCTGGGTTGTGTTGTTCATCAGATGAAGCCATTCCAGAAACTTCCAGAAACAGGACCACGCTAAGTCCTCCTCTGTGACCTCACCACTTCAAACTAATATCTCTGTGTGATCAGGTGGAAGGGGAGGAGCTGGTGGAGCTCCTGAAGCTCCACGACTCTGTGTACGATCAAGCCAACAACTGGTTCACATCCCTCAAAGACAACATGAAGAGCCAGATCCTCAGCCACTTCGGACACCTTCCAAGCAAAGACCCCGACCCGCAGGTCTGGAAACACCCATTTGTCATTTTCTTTTTGGTATTTCAGTTGGTATCAGTTATGAGTTTGATCAAAGCTCCCCTCGTTGTGGAGTTTTCTATGAACTCGTAACATTTTTAACATTCTGTTAGTGAACTTGTGCAGCGCCAGTTGAAGGGCAGGGCTTCGTGTTGCGTGACGATGTCTCCAAGCATCAAAGTGAGCCAAGTCCTCAGTGTGGCCGCAGTCACCTGGACTAGTAGTGCTCCTGCAGGCCCCACTCCTTTTTCTAACCACAGAGACCCAGTTGATGAACTAAGAAAAAAAAATCAACTTTTGGCTGCCAAAATGGGAACTGCAAACTCAAATGAAATCAAAGTTAAGATGAATGGTTGTTAAGATGACATGATTGAGACGGACCCGGAGAGATTTGCTGCTTTAGCATAGGGACGTCAAATACAGTCAAGGACAAACAGGTGGACAATTAAGACGTGAATAGTTTTGTGTGCGTTCGTACAGAGGAACTGCTGCCTTCCTGTTGCTCATGCTGCACGCTCTCTCCTGCAGGCCAGTCCCAGTGGTCCGGCCTGGTGTTGGTGGCTGCTTGCTGTCCTTCCACTGGAGAATCGAGCCCAGCTCACCATCCTGGCAATGACCTCCCTCAAGGACCGCCTCATTGCCATCCGTAGGGTCCTCATCTTTGTCACTCGCAAGAGACCACGATGATTGCCCAGGAACCACTAGGAGGACAGACTGAGACCGCTTTGGCTTCTGTGCAGTTCAGCAGTTCTTTCAGTCATTCATGGTTTCACTTGTCTGATAACTCAGTGACTCATCCACTCATGATTCTATTCTTCCTCACACATCTGCGTGCCCTGCTGGGAGCTCATGTCTGCTGTGTTGTGAGCAGCAGCTCAGTCCTGAAGTCATCCCTGTCTGTCGTCCACTCTCAGCCCTTTCATTCTCTTCACTTCCCTAAAGCGACGCGAGCCGGACCGGATAAGCATCGAGCAGAACTCATGTTTCACATGAACTCCCACATCTGTACAGACACAAAAGTCTCTTCCCTGTAATATGAAGCCCAAATGAACTCTTGATAAGACAACAACACACTAAAGTTGAATGTACTGGTCTGGCTGTAGCACCCCCCCCCATACACAGGACCCGTGTGGTGAGGGGCAAACTAACTCACTGAATCTCCCACCAGAATTCATGTGCTGCTCAGACACTGAGCTGCCTCTCTGCTGCCTCCCCCAGCGGCTCAGCACTCGTGCGAGTGTCTGATGGAGAGGTGGGGGTGCCTTGTCTCTGAGCTGGGATTGTGACGTCAACCGCGCTGAAACAAAAATACGGTGTTTGACAAGTGCAACTACACCGGTCATTCTAAAGAGAGATCAAAGTCTACGTCGGCCTTTCCCCCGTGTTCTTGTTGCATTTCGGAGAACGCAGACACAAACGCGTCCTTCCAGAGACGGATGGTCTGGAACGTCACGTCCTATTGTAGCATATCTGTGGGACCTCAAATACGGACTTGGCTGACGTAGGGTTGATTGTGTATTTTTGTTGTTTTTCTCTCTTTGCAATGCCTTTTAAGTCCAACTGTAAGTAAACAGCTTTTGTGTGTGTGTGTCCTGACATATCTGCACTGTCAAACACTTGTCCTGAGTTCTCCTTTGTGAAACCAAAAGGGAGACGCTCCTCTTTTCAGTTCTTTGCTTTCCAAACGGCAGTTTTCCATTCATCTGTTGTTGTTGTCTCTCTTTCTCCGTCTGAGTAACTGAGGAATTTCGAGGAAATCACATGTGATTTCAGTTGGACTTTAAGTGTAGTGTGTATAGTGGGTGGTTTCTATGTATATTAATGTAACTTGGAGGCCTTTTTCATGTTTATTTGGAGGAACATCTTGCTCTTTTTGTGTCGCGGTACATTTACATGCACACTGCATTACAGTACACATTTACACTCAGTGTTTCTCACCAATGTCCAGCGTTTGTATCCCTCAAACCCGACAAACAGGTTGAATGTGATTCCTTCCTCATTTGCAACAACAACAAAATCTTAATTTTCTTGAACCTGCTTGGTTGTCCTCTTTCCCTTCTGATAGTTTCCTGGGTCCCGGCCACTGTGGGCACATGACTACAGAACTGAAACACAGTGGCCGGAATATTTAGTTCCACTCTTTGCCGTTGGAAAAACCTCCAAAAGAATTTGGTTCATCATTGACTCGGTGAACATCAGCTTGATGGATTGGCACAAAGTTCACCTCCAGTTCTACCAAGCTTTGTTTTTGCGGATGGGAGAAGAAGATTGTTGCTAACAGCAGCTTTGCAAGAGGTTTTGTTTCATGAGAGAATTTGTTTTGGTGAGAAACCTGAAGGTAACAGGAGCAGGAGCCTTCAGTGCGGTGCAGGAAGACAGAGGAACCAGTTCAAATGTTTACAGGCCACAGAAGAAGACGTTTTCAGCTGTGATTCAGATCGCACCAGTGGTGTCCATGTAAATGTACTGTCCAAATACTCTGTACAATTCTGTCCTTCCAAATGTTGGTGACCCCCTCGCAGTCATTTGCTCTCTATGGGGGGGTGGGGTTCACAACATGCTGCATTTCCCTGGTATATTTGTAAAGGGAGATCTTATACCTATTTTTTATTGCAAATAAATGAGCGAACAAATGAAGTTGCATCCTTCTGTCGCTGTCACACACACACACACACACACACACACAGGGTTCAGATTGCCTACATATCAACCTTTATTTATATAGCATTTTTTTATATTAAAATATTCAAAGTGCCTTGCAGGTGACTGAATATAGAACGACTTGAATGATCAAAAATAAAAAAGGTATAAATTGAATAACAATAAAACAGCGACTACAACATAACAAAAATGCAATCTTAAGCAGTACAAATAAAGGATTTTATTATAAATCAGTTAAAAATGACCATGAAAACAACCTACTGCTGAATCTGACGACAAACCCCACATGTTGTAACGCCACGAACCAATCGTTCTTTATGACATTGATATGCTATTTTTTTGTTTTAAATCCTGCCTTACATTCCATCCATCCATCCATCCATCCATTTTCTGCCTCTTATCCTGATAAGGGTCATGGGGGGTGGAGCCTATCCCAGCAGCCTTCCCCCTGGACAGGTCACCAGTCCATGGCAGGGCCAACACATAGAGACAGACAACCATTGGCTCTCCCAGCCACGCCTACGGTCAATTTAGAGTATCAATCAGCCTCGTCCCCTCTTGATGTCTTTGGACTGTGGAGGAAGCTGGAGTACCAGAGAGAACCCACACAGGAACAGGGAGAACATGGAGACTCACACAGAAAGACCCCGTGCTCCAGCCAGGGCTCCACCCACAACCTTCTTGCTGGGAGGGGACAGTGCTGACCACTGCACCACCGTGCCACCGCCTTACATTTTATCGTAGATAAAAGATCCTAACATTGCTCAGATGTTTATGCATTCATAAACATTCAGACACATTCAGTACGAACATGTTTGAAGTTTCAATAAATCAAATTAAAACTAGGCTGAACAAGACAATAATTCAAAGAGTGATCGTTAAAGGAAAACACCACCAAATTTTTAGGCTATATGCTTATTGTCGGTCCTCCCCAGAGCCCGACAAGGAGATAGCCTTCACTGCTGTTTGTGTACGAGGGAGTTGTGACCCACAGACACCAGCTGACGTTGAGTTGGCTTCGCACAAAGAGTGGGGAGTGTTAGCGCACCTTGTCTCTTCTCCTTAACACATCGTGTTGACAGTATTGGAAGTAGCGTTGTGTGGAATGCCTGCTATAAAAACACCACTTGGCCTCATCTGCTTTCACACTGGTCGCAGTGATTTCACTCAGCCACTCAACTTCATTGACCACTTGGTAATTAAGTAGCATACCATTCAGTTTTTCAGCGGCCCTGTCAGCTGCCTCATTTGTTTCATATGCACAAAACTCAAGCCCTCGGAACCACTGTAGTCACAAACCACCAAGAGAGCAAAAACCACGTTCTTTACTCTCTCACACACACACACACACACACTTGCAGAATCAACTGTAACCGATCACCTAAGACTGTCCATTAGAAATCTGAGCAGGAGACAGAACCAGCACCAGTCCAAGCAGAGCTGATGAGATCATCAGCCATTACAAGACTGCAAGGTTCCCGAAAGAGGAAGAGTCTTAAAACTTCTTACATTTAAGAATCTGAATTTAATACCTTCAAGATTATTTGATCAACCAAAAACGTTTCTATTCTGGCCAGATAGAAAAGCCATTTTGAAGCAAAGATACAGTTTCATAATATTCAATTCCATCTGAAGTTTATTGCAATTCAGTTCCAATAAATGGATTAAATTTCAAATTTTGCAATTCAAGGCAAATGTTAATAAAATGGATAAAAAAGCGCAGCTGTAAATTTGAAGCCCAGATGATTTTTTTTATATGCCATTCAAATCTCTAACATGAAAACAGCTCAATGCTGGATATCCATACCTTTTGAGAAAGATGTGATTGGCAAAGGAAAAACACGCCCCACATTCCCCGGAGCAGCAGATGAAGTCAGGCGCCTCCCCCTCACCTCGAGTCACATTCAGAATAAAGAGGATCCAAAATGATCTGACGGGTGAAATTCTTTGATCTTCAATATTGTGACTTGTGAAATTCTTTGATCTTCAACATTGTGACTTGTGAAATTCTTTGATCTTCAACATTGTGACTTGTGAAATTCTTTGATCTTCAACAGATTTAAGAATTTCTTTGATCTTCAATAATGTGACTGGTGAAATTCATTGATCTTAAATCATGTGACTAGTGAAATTCATTGATCTTCAATCATGTGACTGGTGAAATTCATTGATCTTCAATCATGTGACGAGTGAAATTTTCTGATCATCACTCAACCCATTGTCAGTCATTTTGCCCTCAGTTAGATCACTAAGATCCAAGTCAGGGATCTTGTAAGAGGGTTGCTGGACATGATGTCACATTACAAAAAGAAGGAGACATCCCACCAAGCAAACTCAGGATCTGTCTTGTTTCTAGACACAGGTTTTATAAGTATATATCAGCATATTGTGCAGTGTATTCCCCACAGAGATATGAAAAGACAAGACAAGCAAAGATATCAAAAGCTGAATGAGATATCTACTGAAGATGAGGAGAGCGAGGGAAGCCTTCATTCTCCTGTAGACGCAAACAATTGCAATTCTTCACCGAAAGAGAATGAGACAGCAAAATGGGAATCACATTTGAGCAAATCAAGAAATTGCCGACCAAGGACAGACCTGACGGAAGAGTCTGATGTTGAATCGGACCTTTCCACTGATGTCTCTGGATTTGAAGATGTCACAGAATCTTCCACTTATTCTGAGGAGGTGAAGGGAAAAAATCTGTCTTCGTCAACTCTTACATTATGCAGTTCGGACAGCACAGAGGTGAGGACATCTGAGGTAGAGAGGGCAACAGGAGAGCTGGAGACAGACTGTTCAAGAGAATCTTCCAACACTGACAGTGTTCACAGTCTGTCATCAAGCATTTCCAGCCTTAATAATGCTCCCCTCTTCAAACAGAAACTGGACTTAATAGAAAACATTAAAGTTAACCCTGAAACCATGCTGAAGCTGCAGAATGTGTTCCAAGAATATGAGCGCTCCATGCAAAAGGCCAAAAGTCATAACAATTCCCTTAAACACAAGGTGAACCAGCTGAAAGAGGAGAGGGCTGCACTGAAGAGCACTCGAAAGGAAGTTAACAAGCAGCAACAAAGAAAGCAGCAGGAGATGGAATCTGATGTTCAAAACCTCCAACTTGAGCTGAAAGTGGAGCAAGAAAAAGTGCTTGATTCCACCATGAGGTACAAGGCCACCATGGATAAGCTGATGAGGACAGAAAAGCAGCAAGAGTTGGAGGTTCAGGAGAGGCACAAGATGGAGTTCACCCTCAGATCCCTGCAGCTGGAGTTTAGACAACTGGCCAACAAAACGCAACAGCTCGAGTTCAGCCACAGTCAGACCCAGAAGCTGCTTGCTCAGGAGCGCGTCTTGCGGGAGGAAGTAGTCGCCGACCTTCAAAGGGAGCAGAACCAAGTGCAGGCGTTGCAGAGTGAGGCCAGTGAGAGGGAGGAGAAGCTGCTCCAGCAGAATTCCTCCTTACAGAAGCAGATTAGCAACCTTAAAACAGACCTTGAAGATTTACAGGTCAAAAGCAGTGCCAAGGAAAGAGGCCTCATGGATCAGAATGAGATCCTCAAGGGTGAACTGGAAGATGCTCAGAGAGATCTCAGGATGAATTCTGATATCCTGAAACAAACTGTCTCAGACTGTCATGAAAAAATGACAGCCTTAAAGTCTGAGCTGAATGCTAAATTGGCAAAGGAACTGCAGGCTCATGAGAAACTAGAAGCAGAGCTGGATTCTGTTCGCACTGGCCTGGCTGGTGCCACACAGGAAACTGAGCGTTGGGTGGCTGTTCACGCAGAAGTAGAGAAAGCTCTGCTCCAGGAGAAGAAGAAACACCAAAGTCTTCAAGATAGATTCACTGAGGAAGCATCCAATCAGATGGTGGCTGCCGAGAGAATGTCCCAGAAGCTGGCAAAGGCAGAGGCACGAGCTAACAGCATGGAGAATGAGGTTGACCAGATGAAAATGCAGCTGACAGACAAGGACGAGCTGCTAAATGTCCTTCAGCGGGACAAGGACCAGCTTGCTGCACATGTTAAAGAGCTGGAAACCTCTCTGCAAGCTAGAGAGGAACTGGTCAGCCATCAAAAGGCCACAGAGAAGCAGTTTGCCCAAAGCCAGATTGCTGGTGTCAAGTTAACACAGCGTGTAGAAGAGCTTGAGAGAGAAAAGGAAGAACTGAACATGGAGATGGAAAAACTAACCAAGAAAGCTAAGAAAATACTGAGGCTGAAGAAGAATTCAGACCTCCTTCTGGATGAGGAGCAAAAGAGAACTGAAGAACTGCAAAAAGAAATAAACAGGCTTCAAACTATCGAGAAGCTATCGAAAAAGAAACTGCACATTCAGGACAAAGGTGCAGTGAACCTGGGCAGGCACAGCCAGGACGAAGGTCACATGCAAATGGAGGAGATGATGGAATGGAAGAAGCAGGTGACACAGGATATGAGGGAAGCACAGGAAACTCACCGTCAGGAACTTCAACGTAAACTGGAGCAAGTCAACATCTTCCTGCAGACCCAGCTGGCATTGCAAGAAGAGAAGAGCCAAATTAAAATGGCCAACCTGCAGTCCCAGATGGAGCAGAGAATTCAGAAGCTGCAGCATGAACTGGAGCAGAGTCAAGTGGCAAAACAAAACATGCTGAAGCAAACAGACTTAATGTTCACAGAGCGAGAACAAAACTATCGCCAAAAGTGTACAGAAGACAGGAACTTTAGGGAGGACCTGAATTTCAAGTTAGAGAAGGCCAGCCATCAGCTTGCAGTTGCCAATTCCAAGTTTGGAAATAAGTACAGCACTCCGCTCATCACCGGAAGCTTTGCACATGGTGGATGTGCAGGACCATCCAACCTCATGTAGG
Source organism: Aulostomus chinensis (assembly GCF_037954235.1). NCBI lineage: Eukaryota > Metazoa > Chordata > Actinopteri > Syngnathiformes > Aulostomidae > Aulostomus > Aulostomus chinensis. The sequence continues at coordinate 25,133,249 of NC_141331.1, forward strand.
GCTTTAAAAGTCAACATTAATGTGCAGCAGCTGACATCAGGATGTGATTTAAAGTGCTGTTGATGGTTGGGGGGCTGGAGCCTTTACCTGCTGTCACCGGATGGGGACAGAGGGAGGGGTACATCTGTTCTAGTGACATTTGCCATTTCAACCTGGGATGAGGCTTGTTATTGTTGGCTCAAATTGATTTGTTACCTCTGACAAATAAATGCGAAAGCACTACTTTCATTTGCTCTCTCTCTCTCTGCTCCATACGTTATTGCAAACCAAGGGTTGTTTAAAATAACTACAACTGACCACTGTCTTGATACTTGCTAACTTGTAACTGATGTCAGTCAACATTTGGTGAGTGCCCCCGAACAAGTGTCCACGTGTCTTTAACAGTCCAATCATACCTAAATATTTCAACGAGAAACAGACACTACAGTGATGAGGATAAAACTGGATCTACATGCTAAATTTGTCGAGTAAAAAAAATGAAATAACTGGCAATGTGAGAGAGCGGAACAGATTCAATATGCAAAAGCTGAAGCTTCGGGAAACCCGGAACCTTCATTTTGTGAGGCGACCACTGCGCCACCACCCTGTTTCCCTTCTTCTTCCCTGTGTCTCTCATTTATTTATTAATATTCTACTATCAGTGGTATCGAAAGCCTTCATTCCATGTATAAAAACACCAACAGTGTATTCCTTGTTATCTATGCAGTTGATGGGTTTAGCAAGTCTACATTAATATCACCACAAATCATTCTCATCTTTTTTAATCCTTTGAATTGCTAAACATAGCAGCGAGTTTGTCATTGCATGTGTGAAGACACGATCCTCGTGTTCTTCAAATACGACTCATTTTTGATTATTATTTTTTTGTGATATTATTGGCTTTGTGGCTGCACGGTGGTGCAGTGGTCAGCACTGTCGCCTCACAGCAACAAGGTTCCAGGTTGGAGTCCCGGATAACCCTAACCCTAACCCCGCCTCTCACCAGTTGACGCTGAGATAGGCTGCAGCCCCCCGCGACACGGAATAAGCGGAAGACAGTGGATGGATGGTTGGATTGGCTTTGTAACGTGGATTTCAACAGTTACACATTTCAATACTCAATTACGTTGACATACATTCCATCTGGTGGCATCTCAGAGTTTTGTCAACATATGAGGCCATCTTTCACCTTTTCTGTTTACACTGTTGGTAAATAGAATACATAATACATGGTAAATAATTCATGTCCTTCCAATCCCATATCACTGACTTTCGCATTATTAAGCCACGTGAACTCGTTTAATTAACCCAAGTATTCCTTCATCTTAGAGACCTTTTTATAACGGCTTCTACTGAAATGTACCATTGATCATGCATTTTCTATCTTAATATTTGCATTACATCGATCGTCCGTGTTGTACTCACAAGTATTTTTGTTGTTATTGTAGAAGTGATTGTCCGGGTCAAAGTTACTTTCAGGGTCACATGTCTTGCACTCTGCATGGTCAAAGGTTTTAACGTTCACGTGCTCACAGTGTGGATGAGGGCCCACCTTGGCAATCCCTTTCACACTCACAAAAAAAAATCTGTCTCTGAATGGATACACTTCCATTCAGGGTGGATCCAATCCATCCAATCCATGTCCAAACCTGTCATTTGTTTATGTTCTTGTTTTCAATGTCCATCGGAGCCACAAAGCCCAAACATTTTCCTCAATCCACTCTTCATCCTATCCAGTCTTGGCTGACAACATCATTTCACTCTTTATTTGTGTTGCTTGAAGTGTTTGTGACGTTGACACTCGATCATGTAGGATTACCTCTCTGGAGTAAGATTTAACCATCATTTTGGTTATTTGACTATTTATGATATTATGTCATCAGAACTAAAGTTACTTGGCTATCAACAACATGAACTGCTACTCTCGCCCGTTATCTCTCATCTATTTATTTCTTCACGTTTTGAAGGTTTCCCAGTGACAAAAATTTGAGGAGGCAACGGGAGGTCGCTGTCTGAAGAGGATGTTGTTGCTACAGAGTCGTCCAAGCTCTGTGGTAAGCACTTCAAGGAGGACGACTTTGAGAGGTGACAAGTGTTCCCTTGCCCCAGTTCCAAGCTCAACAGGGTAGTGTGAGTCGCTGGGATGAAATTTAGATGATTGTGTGTGCAAGAGAGGGAAATAAATCCCAACGAACAATCAAGCTTGTTTCTTTCTTAAAAAATAAAATTCATTCATTTATAAATTCATCAAAATGCCCTACGGCATGTCTTTGTTCAATAACAAAAGCAATAATAATAATAATCATTCATTTGGTTTCTATAACGACTTTCACAGACACGGGGTCGCTTGACAGAGAAAAGCAATGAACCATAGCAGTAACAAAATTGCATTCCATTCAGTATCTCAGCATGAAAGCAGGTCCGTTCATGAGTGACGGCGTCCTGTATCATAACTACATCTCTGTGGTTTTTAACCAACAAAACCAGGTGAAAACCCGGTAAAAATTCAGGGACTTATGGCAAATGTAGTCGGGTGTACACACCAGTGTTGCCACCTTGGCGACTTGCTCGCTAAATCTGGCGACTTTCTAACTCTCCATGGCGACTTTTTTCGTCAAAAGCGACTGGCGACAAATCTAGTGACTTTTCCTCGTGTTATTGGAGACTTTTTGACATTTGGAGACTTACGTAAAAACACGTATCTTTGTTCCGCAATTCATGTTCTCAGCGAGCAGTGGGCTCTTCCTGCTCCGCCCGAAAGTCGTCACACACAGGCGATCACCGCCTCTCGCGGCGCGGCAGTGGGCAGTCGCAGGCAGCTGCAGTCAGGAGAGGAGCAGAGACCCTCACCCCTCTGCGTCCAGGCAGCAAATGAGTGGCGCATGCGCAAAGCCGGCGTGGAGATCCCACCCTTTCTTACAGTGGGATCGGACAGCGGGATGTTTAATAAAGGTTCATTCATTTCATTCGTTGTCACCAAATCACTGCATTATACAGTATTATATATGTGTATTATATTATTTATATTATGTGAACATATAATATATTTAGTTTTTTTAAAATACTTTTTGTCTCTACTGCGAAGTCTCTCCTACAGCATCCATTGCGATCACGTGTACATTATGCAAATTAGGCGATGACGTCATTTGGCGACTTCTAGCGACTTTTAGGACAGCCAATAGCGACTTTCCTGACTGAGGAGTTGGCAACACTGCTACACCCCTTCCTCAGTAGAAATCCATGCTCTGAGGGCGCGTGGGAGACCCAACCAAGATGGCAGCGCGCTGGTACCTCAGCTCCAAGAGGCAGCCTCAGTCTACGAGGTGTCTACGTAATTCTGTCCAAGGTATCGCTTCCTCTCAGCTCCGCACTGACACTTTGTGTCAGACTGAGGCTTCCACCTCCTAAACTAAAAGTCTCACCACTTCCCAACCTGTATCACTGGATTCCGGACAAATTTTCCAACGAAAATGTGTGTTCTTATGTCAGACTTCACCAAACACATGGGATTTCTGAGGATATTGCACTCCAACAGCACTCTAAAATCCTCATCTAACTCACAGGGCACAGGTGGTCAGCAGGCCAGGGAGGGCTGGGGAAAGACTGAGCCATGAACTCTGCCCCTGTTTTGCTCCCACAACAAAAACTATCTCCTCCTGGGTCGCTAATGGTATCGCTTACAAAATTTAATACAACACTCAAGACACTCTGCTGACCAACACTTATCATAAACAGTCATAAAGTCACCAATAACTCCAACAGTTTGGATTTTTTTAAGCCCTCAAAGTCAGGGTGACACATTTCACCTACAGTGTAAGTCGATGGGGAGGCGTTCTCTCTAAAACTACATACTCTCAAACACATGGTTCTTATGTCAAAACTATACATCGCACCACTTCCCAGACAATGTCACTGGATTCCTGACGAAATTTCCATCAAAACTGTGATATTATATTCAACTTTTGACCAAAATATGGTGATTTATTAGCATTTCTCTCTCCACTCAGGCACAGGAGGCACAGAGCAGCGGGGGAGGGGCTCAGCTCTCAGCTCTGCGCGCACACTTGGCAACACACTGTGGCGTCCATGTCCTAAACTACAAGTCTCACCACTTTCATACGTCCATCACTGCATTCAGGACGACTTAAGCTACTCAGCCCCGCTGGGCAGGAGGACGTGAAGGCCCGTAACAACGCTGTTACAGCTTTAATTTTCACTTGGTTTTGTTTGTAATTTTATTGTGTTTAGTTTTCAGTTCTGTTTTGCATTTGGTTTGGTTTTACTTTTTACACGTCCAGGACTTGGGCCTATTTCCCCCCATCATTTCATACTGTCCTTAATTCATCTGGCACTGAAAACTGATATATAGGAGTCCCCTGCTGTGGTCTCTACCCCTCGTGCCCCGGGGGAGCTCGCTCAGTTCAGCGAGCTGACAGGACAGCTCGAGGCCAGTCCAGGACAGCCAGAAGCTCCCTGCCCACAACCAACAGATGCCAGTCTTGTTCTGGGGTCCCCGCAGATGCCACTCGTGTTCCGGCACCGAGGGTCCTGGTTGTTGTCTCTCATGTCCTGGCGAAAGCCACTCCTGATCCACTGCGAGGGTCTTGGCGAGTGCCACTGCTTCTCTGTCGTCAAGGGCTTGGCGGGGCCGGCTCGTGATTTCTGTGCCCAGCCGGCCACGTGCCTGGCTCTTGATCCGGGCGTCCAGCTGGTAGTCCAGCCTACCCCTGTCCCAAGACCCTTGTCCCATAAATGGCACTGACCCCCAGACTCTCAGTCCTCTTCTGCCCAGCCTCCAGGCCGTTCCCCAGACTCTCCATTCTTCACTGCCCAGCCTCCGGGCCGTTCCCCAAACACTCCATGCTCTTCAGCGAGTCCTCCCTGCCATCCTCCTCTGTTCTTCCCTGTTTGGCCTTCGGTCTGACCTCCAGACTCTCCATTCTTCACTGCCCAGCCTCCAGGCCGTTCCCCAGACTCTCCATTCTTCACTGCCCAGCCTCCGGGCCGTTCCCCAAACACTCCATGCTCTTCAGCGAGTCCTCCCTGCCATCCTCCTCTGTTCCTCCCTGTTTGGCCTTCGGTCTGACCTCCGGACTTTTCGTTCTTCCCTGTCCAGCCTTCGGTCTGACCTCCATACTCTCCATTCTTCCCTTTCTGGCCTTCGGTCTGAACCTCACACTCCCCGTTCTTCCCTGTCCAAAATGTGGGCCTTTCCCCAGACGCTCAGTGCTTTTCAGCCCAACCCCTTGGCTGCCCCCCCAGATTCTCTTTGCCCCTCTGCTTGCCCCCTGGGCCACCCCCTGAGCCTTGGAGCAGAGCTTTCTCTACACCTGCTTCTTCCATTCAATCATCTCCTCCATTTGCTTCCTATTCATCTCTGTTTCATAATCATTCTGCCTCTGGACGAGGGCAGTTGGTCCCTCAGTTTCCTGTTGTCCCTCGCCAGCATTGTGTGATCTTCGTCCTGGCTGTGCCTGCCCAGGTTCACTGCACCTTTGTCCTGGATGTGCAGTTTCTTTTTCGATAGCTTCTCGATAGTTTGAAGCCTGTTTATTTCTTTTAACAGTTCTTCAGTTCTCTTTTGCTCCTCATCCAGAAGGAGGTCTGAATTCTTCTTCAGCCTCAGTATTTTCTTAGTTTTCTTGGTTAGTTTTTCCATCTTAGTGTTCAGTTCTTCCTTTTCTCTCTCAAGCTCTTCTACACGCTGTATTAACTTGACACCAGCAATCTGGCTTTGGGCAAACTGCTTCTCTGTGGCCTTTTGATGGCTGACCAGTTCCTCTCTAGCTTGCAGACAGGTTTCCAGCTCTTTAACATGTGCAGCAAGCTGGTCCTTGTCCCGCTGAAGGACATTTAGCAGCTCGTCCTTGTCTGTCAGCTGCATTTTCATCTGGTCAACCTCATTCTCCATGCTGTTAGCTCGTGCCTCTGCCTTTGCCAGCTTCTGGGACATTCTCTTGGCAGCCACCATCTGACTGGATGCTTCCTCAGTGAATCTATCTTGAAGACTTTGGTGTTTCTTCTTCTCCTGGAACAGAGCTTTCTCTACTTCTGTGTGAACAGCCACCCAACGCTCAGTTTCCTGTGTGGCACCAGCCAGGCCAGTGCGAACAGAATCCAGCTCTGCTTCTAGTTTCTCATGAGCCTGCAGTTCCTTTGCCAATTTAGCATTCAGCTCAGACTTTAAGGCTGTCATTTTTTCATGACAGTCTGAGACAGTTTGTTTCAGGATATCAGAATTCATCCTGAGATCTCTGTGAGCATCTTCCAGTTCACCCTTGAGGATCTCATTCTGATCCATGAGGCCTCTTTCCTTGGCACTGCTTTTGACCTGTAAATCTTCAAGGTCTGTTTTAAGGTTGCTAATCTGCTTCTGTAAGGAGGAATTCTGCTGGAGCAGCTTCTCCTCCCTCTCACTGGCCTCACTCTGCAACGCCTGCACTTGGTTCTGCTCCCTTTGAAGGTCGGCGACTACTTCCTCCCGCAAGACGCGCTCCTGAGCAAGCAGCTTCTGGGTCTGACTGTGGCTGAACTCGAGCTGTTGCGTTTTGTTGGCCAGTTGTCTAAACTCCAGCTGCAGGGATCTGAGGGTGAACTCCATCTTGTGCCTCTCCTGAACCTCCAACTCTTGCTGCTTTTCTGTCCTCATCAGCTTATCCATGGTGGCCTTGTACCTCATGGTTGAATCAAGCACTTTTTCTTGCTCCACTTTCAGCTCAAGTTGGAGGTTTTGAACATCAGATTCCATCTCCTGCTGCTTTCTTTGTTGCTGCTTGTTAACTTCCTTTCGAGTGCTCTTCAGTTCAGCCCTCTCCTCTTTCAGCTGGTTCACCTTGTGTTTAAGGGAATTGTTATGACTTTTGGCCTTTTGCATGGAGCGCTCATATTCTTGGAACACATTCTGCAGCTTCAGCATGGTTTCAGGGTTAACTTTCATGTTTTCTATTAAGTCCAGTTTCTGTTTGAAGAGGGGAGCATTATTAAGGCTGGAAATGCTTGATGACAGACTGTGAACAAGAAGTCCAAATTGAAGCTGCAAGCAGCGTTGTTAGGGCCTGAGCCCCTTGCGCCCGAGGGCGGGTGCCAAACGCCTGCCCCAATCCAACGGTGTAATTGGCAAATCCCTAGGCCTTGTAGTTTAGGAGATAGAAGCCTGAGTGTGATGCGCAGTGTGAGAGCAGAGGTGGTAGCTGGCCCTTTAAGAGCCCCTCCCTTCTCTGCTCTCTCTCTGCCATCTGTTTCAGAATGGAGAGCAGAGGAGGATTTTGGCAGTTTCAGTGTGAAAAACAGTCATAACTCAGCATATGTTGGTCAAAAGTTGAATGTAAGACCACCTTTTCATAGAGTTTTTTGTCAGGAATACAATGGTGTCTTTTTTGAATGTGTGGGTGTTGTAATTTTAGAGCTAGAAGCGTTTGTTTGGGAGTATGTACCCTGAGGGCTGAGATGCTCCCCTTTTGGTTTCCATGACAACAGTCAACAAATCTCTGTCCTCCGTGTCAGAGTGGTGAGCAGAGGACAATATGACATTTTCAGTGTGAGAAAATCAAATAATCCAAGGGTGAGACTGGAAATGCTCACCCTTGGGAAGTATCAGGGTGGACTCAGCCTCCCTCATATAAAATGTTATTTTTGGGCAGCACAACTAACAGCAGTGGTAGCCTGGATTAACAATGATATGGAGTCGGAATGGGTAAACATAGAGCAGAATTCATTGCCAGGTACACCTCTATCCGCTCTCGCGTTTTTGAGAAAGCGGTCCCAGATGAAACTGGAAATCAAAAATGTATGGGTGAAACACACCTTAAAAGTATGGTCAATGGTCCAAAAGAGAATTAGGGGGACAGCTGCCCTTTCACGGGCTGTGCAGATTGATGGCAATCCGGACTTCCCCCCCTCAATAACAGATATCACTTTAAGAGATGGGCAGGCAGAGAACGAAGAGTTATTGACCAGTTGTTTCGTCACAATGTTTTACAGCCATTCTCATATCTCCAAGACAAATTCCTTCTACCTCAAAGTGATATGTTCCAATATTTTCAGAGAAGGCGTTACATCACAAGCCATACAATTAAAAATGCTCCAACAAACATAGAAACTTACTTTATTAATATAATGAAACATCAGCTACCCAACAAAAAGCATGTTTCCCATATACACAGATATCTGTGACTGGATACACCAGACAATACTTTTTATATCAAAAATGCATGGGAGCTGGAGTTAAATATTAGAACTGAGGATGGAGAGTGGGAAACCATGTGCATTGGATGTCATAAGGGTGTACATAGTCACATGTGGAAGGAGTTTGATTGGAAGATGAAGACGAGGTTTTTTTAAGACACCCTCTATGATTTCCAAATTTGTAGATAACCAAAATGCAACATACTGTTGGAGAAAATGCGGAATGGTTGGCGACCATTGGCACTTATTTTGGGACTGCCCAGTGATGCTTCCTTTTTGGAAGTGGGTAAAAAACGAGACAGATAAAGTTCTGGGGATCGACTTATTATTCACCCCAAGTCAGTTTCTTCTCGACTTAACTCCTAAAGACATGTTCACCAGAGACCAAAAGCATCTGTTACATATACTCTTGATGACCGCTAGGAAAATGGCGACAATAAAATGGAAGAATTTACAGCCACCTACAGTGGCACAATGGCAACAGAAGTTGGGGGAGGTGCATGGAATGGGGGCTTTAACTGCTCAGTTACAGTTAAGGTCTGATGTCTTCTTGAGGAGGTGGCTCCCCACAACAAGATACCTCTCTAACTGAGGGGAACCCTACACAGGGCTGTCATATCTTAATTGTCCCTTTATTGATTCATTTACTTTTCATTCATCATTATGATTCAACTTCTGGACCCTCATGTTTTGTCTTGTTTTGTCGAACCGTCATACGAACTCTGTGATGCTGTCAAGGAATGTTCTGTGTTGTGTTGTTTTATGTTTCATAAAAATACAGTTAAAAAAAAAAAGTAAACCAAATAACTGCATATGCAGCTTCAAACTGCAATGTAATACCATATTTTGGGAGGAATTTTTGTCAGGAATCCAGTGGTGTGTTATGTAAAGCTGTGTGAGACTGTTTCAGAATTGGAGAGGTGTTGGATTTGGTTTTTAATCCACATCAATCGAAACATTTGGGGCTTTTATTTGTCATCCTGTTGCTGCCATGAGTTCTGTAACCATTTTCCTGGTCCCTGTGCCTTTTTATAGTGACAGATTAATTCTTGTTCAACACCTGAGGTCAGGAAGTTGTTGTATTTCCCACTCTAAATTGTGTTGTTGTTGTTGTAGCAACTCTTCTCCTCTTCTTGAGACTAAACGTAAGGACGACGAGCCACTCGCTGGACGTTGTGTAATAAAAGTCTCTTGACCCAACTGATGGCCAGGAATTATCACTGCACAAGTTACGTGGGTGTCCTCTCACGTTACATTGTTGTCCTGCTTCTGCCGGACCCAGAAAAACTAGTCCATCCCGACTCTGACCTGATGTGTGTATGTGTTTCTCCTGTGGTGTGCAGTGCCCTCTTCAGGCAGATTGCTGTGCCAGCGGGCCAAGTTGCACATGGAGATGAGGAATTTCACCCAGGCAGTCCAGGACGCCAATAGGAATAGAATAAAAACAGTGGCGGCTCCTGACAAATTCTCAGGGGGGGGCAAAATAACAATAAATAAAAGTCAGATAGCCAGCTTTACAGTGTCACATTTCATTGTTTAATTTGACCACTACATGGCAGCACCAGACATAAAATATACATGTATACTGTAATTAAGTAATAATGTATAATGATATGTTATAATATAATCTATGTTAATAATATAATGTATCATACTGTAGATAAATATGTATACTGTACAGTATTTTTATTTTTATTTACAATTTATAGCCCTTGTGGATGCCATCGAGATCATCAAATATCAAATACATGAATACATGAATCACAATTTGAGGTCATCAAATCCAATTACACTCATCATGAAAACTGTAATTAATAAAAATTTCCCAGAACATATTCCATTTACTGGTATATCTGGCTGGCAATATGCAATCAGTACAACTATTTACAATTCAACATTCGGAGAGAACAACCTCCGACAGCTCAGAGTTGAAGAACACACTCACTCATCACACAAATTGAGCTCACCTCTCTTTCAAGCAAGCAGAGCGATCAATCACCCTCTCGTTGTAATCAGGCATGTTCCTGACCCGCTCTCTCTCCGTGGAAAGCCAGCCCAATGCATTCCGACGTTCCTGTCCCATTGAATTTCTCAGGAATGTCTTGCTCCTCTTTAAGGTGGAGAAACACCTCTCAGCTTCAGCTGTTGTCATGGGAGCGGTTATGAGGATGGCCAACAGCGCCACAGTCTCAGAGAAGGTGTCCTGGAGGTTGTAGTTCTGTAGAACCTGGTACAGAGCCAGTGCACCGCAGCAGCCCCTGAAGTCTGGACTTTCGTAGATGAGAGAAAGCTCAGTCCTGAGCCTCTCCTTCTGTAGCTTGGGGTATGTCCTCACAGTGGTAGTAAAGCCTCCTCAGGGAATGTTTTCACATGCCGGTCAAACAGCTCTGCCTCTAGGAGCACGGCACTCACAAGGAGGCTGGTGAAGGAGAACCTGTCTTTGGCTTGGTCCAGGATTGTGTCACAGATCTGTTAAAATTACAAAAATGTATAGTCAGTGACACACAATTGTAAAACAAAACAAAAAAACTCCTTATGACGGCATGAACGTGGCCATGATCGACAGCATCGACTGTCTCAGTTCCAAAGTATGCATTTTGTTACTCAAGCAGACACCTCTTTTGACAGCCTCCGCTTCTCTTGTTCTCCCAAGGCCCTCCTTGATCTTGTGGTACCTGGGGCTTCTTGTTGCTGCTGCTGCTGAGAGGACCTTTGGTCCCTGAAGGGAGACAGATAAAAGGATGTAGGATGTAGGAATGAACATGTGCAGAATTATTATTGTCATTACTCTCTTGTATTATCTTACCTGATGGCCTGAACACTGCTGGGGATGTTCTGCAGGGCACGTTTGACGAACACCATGTCAGTGTCCCCCTTCTGCAGCTGTTGGTACATCATGTCAACATGAGGCATGATGTGATGACACAGCTGCAGGGAAAAAACAAAACCTTCATCCTGCAGCATTCTCAGGAAGCCAGACGCCTCCCTCACAGTGGTGCCGTCTGACATGATGCTCTCCAAACCCTTAATGAGGTCGCCCAGGTTCTCATGGACAGCGCTAACGAGCCTGTTGTTGAAGTTCCACCTTGTGGACGATGCTCTAGGCAGCCTTCGTGCAACAATCTGGTCGAGAAGGGCGGTGCGTTTGGGTGAGCGGGTAAAAAAACTGGAAATCCCACCAAGGTCAGAGAAAAAACCTCTCAGTGCTGGGATGTGTGAAGTGGCCTGCTGCATGGTTAAATTCAGCTGGTGTGCAGAACAACGCAAATAATGGGCATTTTTGTACTCTTGTCGTAGTTTTTGCTGCACACCAGCCCTCTCTCCTCTCATCACACTGGCACCGGCGTAAGATTGCCCATCAGTTGACACTTGTCATCGTCAGTGAAAACGCTGTTCAGTCTCTCCAAAACTGCATCGGCAATGGAGCTGGATGTTGTTGACAAGATGGGCACAAATTCAAGGAACGGCTCTTGCACAGCGTGTTTTCCATCTTGTATCTCAGCACAAGCACCAACTGAGTCTGGGTAGAGACGTCTGTGCTTTCACCTGCTTGAATCGCCATGAATCTTGCTCATTTCACCTCCCCCTCAATACGCTCTTGAATGACAGATGCCATGGATGTGCCTTCAAACACTGCGGCCGTTCTTAAGTGCTCCTCAAACACCTCGTCCAGCGACGCCACTAAACTGACCAGTCCACGAAAAATCTCTGGGTTGCTGGACTCTTCACTTTCGTCCCTGCCTCGCAGAGCCAACTCAAACGCCACAGAATTTCACACAGTCGATAAGGCGGCTGAGGACGTGCCGGTTCTTCTCACCCCGTCGTTGTGACGGCGCACAGCCTTCCTGTAGCTCTCATCCAGCTGTGTGGCAATGCTCACTCTTCCAAAGGCCGCCAGTTACAGGCAGCTGTCCATGTGCATTGTCAGTGCTTCAGGTTTCTTCACCTTTTCCGAGAGATGGTGCATATCGGTGACACCTGTCTTTGTGAGGGCGGTGTCAGTGTTAGCATGCGGGTGGATTAGCACACAGGGGAAGCAGAACGGGGCGTTAGCCACTTCACAAACTGCTAGCCAAGTTTTCCGCTCATACCAGCTCCGGGAAAATCTGCGACAGCATGTTTTCCCCACTTTTGTTGACTCCTGTTTTATATTTAAATTTGGTCTGAGTGGTCCTAATTCTTTAACAGCCAATTTATCAGAATTACCTCGCCGACTGAACGGTAAGTCCCTCAGGGAAACAAGAGAGTTGCAGTTACCCGCCATGATCATTCAACAGCCATATTCAGGCTGCTGTTCGGACTATAGCCTCCTATTTAGACTTAGACCGGCAAAATAAATGCTTTTCTCTCTCTTTTTTCCTGTTTGGCTGAAGGACTATAGGCCAGCCGCCCAGGAATAAAACCCCTCTGGCCAAAGGTGAGACCCAGATTTGAACTTGGGAGGAAATAATCGGTATTATTGTAAATCATTGTCAAATGGAGCGTTTCATTTGATGCTACATAACTTGTGCTGAATTGTAGTGCAACGAGTGGTTTCATGAGCCATTTTATTACCATTTTGTTACAATAAACACAGAAAAATTACTCAAGATTTTTGAATGATACCGTTTTGAATTTTGAAAATCAGCCTCCATTTGTTGGTGAGCTGCTGCAGAAAAGCATGAGCTGGTGGTGAAGTTGTGTTCTCTTCAGGTGTGAGGGTGGGGTGTTTCCTAGTCTGTCTAATATGGCACCACAGCGTGCGTCTTAATCTCTTGACAACAACATGCTGGAGGGGTCTTTGGCTCATGGAAGAAATGACTGCATTATTTATGTTCGAATGTACGCGTGCATTTCAGGCTCACTATTTGAAGGCCTCGGTGCTGAGTGAAGCAGGTCGGAATGATGAGGCCTTGCAGGAATATTTCCTGTGTGTGGCGCTCAAGCCCGACTGGACCAAAGTCAAATTGGAGGCTCAGAAGGTAAGAGAAGCTCCACTCATCGCATACGTCCTCAGTCATGATAACCAAACGTTTCTGGTCAAGTCAAGTCAGTTTCATTTGTACGGCACCAAATCACAACAACACTTCTCTCATGACACTTAAGAAAGTAGAGCAGGTCTAGTACCACACTTCCTTTTAACAGGCAGGAATGTGGAACAGATCCAGGATCAGTGGGGACAGGCATCTGCTTTGACCGGTTGGAGGGAAATAGAGCAGGAGAGCAGGACAGAGACAAAGACAGATAATGGAGAAAGACAGATATACAGAAGGAAAGAGAGGGACAGAGATAAAGAGAGAGAGAAAGGAGGAGAGACTGATGGACAGACGGGGACGTGAGCAGGTGGAGCTACGGGTGGCAGCTGGAGCCTCTTCAGGTCTGGAGCCTCCTCCTCCAGCAGCACCGGGATCTGGAATGAGGGGCGAAGAAGAGGAGTTAGTAACACGTATGAGGACAGGAGGAGGAGAGAGAAGCCCAGTGCACCATGGGAGATCCCTGGCCGTCTCAGCCTATAGCAGCAGATCTAAGGGCCAGCCTAAGCAGTCCTAACGATAAGCCTGATTAAAAAAGGAAGGTCTTTAGTCTGGTCTTATATGTAGAGAGGGTGTCTGCATCCGGACCGAAGCTGGGATGTCTTGGTTTATGACAGAGACTTACTCAGGTTCATAAAAACATTCAAAAGTCACAACTGTGTTGCTACGATGCGCTCTAGCTTTTTCGTCAGCATGCAAAAAGACATAACTCAGAGTCTCATGGTCAGATTCTGCCCATCCGTGTGTCTGGCTTGTGAGCGTTACTCACGTTCCCGGTTTGTTTCCTCTTGCAGGTTCTGGGAGAGCTGTTCTCCTCTGTGTTTGAGAACGAGGACATGCCCACGCCTGTGCACCCTCTGCACGGGGGGGTGGCCACCCGACTCATCAAACCCCCAGCTTTGCTGAGATCTCTGCGGCCGCTCACACAGAAACCCTGCTCCTCTTCCCAGGTTCCTGCTCACTAACACATCATAGTCAGTGGTACCCAGGCCAGCACCACCACCCCCACCATTCTTAGGCTGCATCCCAATACAGTGAACTCTTTGTAGCCTGAAGTCCCGTACGAAGTAGTAAACCACGGGGCGGGGGCTCATGGGTGGGCCAAGAGTGCCCTACAATGTGTCATGGAATGCTTCTAAGTTGAAGCTCTTGTTTGTGGAGGGATTTTTTTTTCTTCAAAGAAGAATATTCATCTAAAGATATGATGGAAATTATGTGTTAATACCACGCAAAGTTAATAAATACTTTAAAACAGCATCATTACCAAGCTAGCTGGTAGGAACGGGTCAGGATTGGTGTTTTTTGGAACATGAATGTCCATTGAACATGTTTGACTGAATTCAAACATTCTTGTTTGTATTCACTAGATCTTCTCTGGTGAAGATTTTAACGTTGACTTTAAAAAAGACAAAGTTGAAACCAAGTCAAATCTATCAAACCATGGACACGGGTTTTTAATCGGTGCTCTGCTGTTGAGGAAAGTACTACACTTGGTTTGGAAAACTACAAAAGTAAGAATTTGATAGTACCACCCAACTGGAGAGAGGTTGCTGAATATTAGCAAGCCTTCCACTCTATCTGATGAAGGCGTGTGTATTTCTTGGTCCATGGTGGGTCTCTGGTCTCTTCTGTTCTGTGTATGGATGTTGATGTGAATGATAACGAGGAACGCGTGTGGTTTGTATCTTTGTGTCCAGGAGTCCGACTTCTGTGTGTCTAAAAGCGCTCCAGTGCCTGAAACGTCCTCCAGACTCTCCTCTCACGGTAAACTGGATCCCGGGGCAGGAGAGAGCAGCACCAAGAGCCCGGATGACGTGCCGGCTGCGCTACCAGCGCCTCCTAATGGCCTTAAGAGGAAACAGAGTGGAGACGGATCCTTGGTGTTGTTCAACCCCCCCTCCAAAATGCTCAAACCTGGTAGGAGAGTGTTAAATTCATTCTTCAAAAACAAGACTGTTCACTGGGGGGGGACTACAGTGAATGTGGGTATCAACATCGTGAAGTCACCATACCACCAGACAACAAGCATGATTTTATCTGTGAAGAAAAATCAGGACCACGAAAATCAAGGCTGCAGTGGAAGAAACGTGACTCGTGTCACTTCTAGTCAGCTCAGATAAGGAGACAGCCATCGTTCACCTGGAAGATCTGCCAGGAGCAGTGGTTGTCTGCTGCTCCCTGGAGGAATGCTAGTTGAGTCAATTGATTTGATCTGCCAGAAGGCAAATCTCTCTTTGTAACTGGGGCCTTTAACTCTTTGATAAACTTCCTGGACATGTGAGGCTCACGTGTTTGGCTCAGGACGTCCAAGGCGTCACAGATCTCCTGTTCTTCTCCGCTGTGAACCAGTTTAACTACTTCCCTGCCAGACAAGAAACTTCTGTCTCACCAGAGTTTTTTTTTTTTTAATTCAAGTTTTGTTGAATTGAACGAACCTTCTTCATTTATTATCCAGCTGTTGAGTACAGAGTGACGGCGTCTACAAGGACAGACGACACCAGTATTTAACACAGCCTCAAAAGCACTCTGAAGAAGACGCTGCCGTATACGTTCAGTTTTCAACAACAATAAAATCATAGTTTGGGTACATAGAGTCAGTTCTTAGTCAACATTGGGAATTTGAAGAAGGAGCACTTTTCCAAAAGATTTAACAAAGCCCAGAGGTTATTGTACATTTATTGTTGGTTTATTATTCATCACTGATGATGAGCAAACCTGGGGAGAAAAAAATACTGGTCTTCAGAACAAAACTGGTGTGTTAATAAAATCACCTTTGGCTGTTCATGCTGTCACGATACACATCTGTAAAAAGAATGACTTGAAACTACCAGTGAGCTGCGTGTGTAGGATAAATGCTGTAGGGAGATGACGTGGTCAAATGGAACTGGAGCCTGTCCCAGCAGCCTTCCCCCTGGACAGGTCACCAGTCCATGGCAGGGCCAACACATAGAGACAGACAACCATTGGCTCTCCCAGTCACGCCTACGGTCAATTTAGAGTCTGGATTAACCTGGTCCCCTCTTGATGTCTTTGGACTGTGGAGGAAGCTGGAGTACCAGAGAGAACCCAGCAGGAACAGGGAGAACATGGAGACTCACACAGAAAGACCCCGTGCTGCAGCCAGGGCTCCACCCACAACCTTCTTGTTGCCAGGGGACAGTGCTGACCACTGCACCACCGTGCCACCGCCTTACATTTTATCGTAGATAAAAGATCCTAACATTGCTCAGATGTTTATGCATTCATAAACATTCAGACACATTCAGTACGAACATGTTTGAAGTTTCAATAAATCAAATTAAAACTAGGCTGAACAAGACAATAATTCAAAGAGTGATCGTTAAAGGAAAACACCACCAAATTTTTAGGCTATATGCTTATTGTCGGTCCTCCCCAGAGCCCGACAAGGAGATAGCCTTCACTGCTGTTTGTGTACGAGGGAGTTGTGACCCACAGACACCAGCTGACGTTGAGTTGGCTTCGCACAAAGAGTGGGGAGTGTTAGCGCACCTTGTCTCTTCTCCTTAACACATCGTGTTGACAGTATTGGAAGTTGCGTTGTGTGGAATGCCTGCTATAAAAACACCACTTGGCCTCATCTGCTTTCACACTGGTCGCAGTGATTTCACTCAGCCGCTCAACTTCATTGACCACTTGGTAATTAAGTAGCATACCATTCAGTTTTTCAGCGGCCCTGTCAGCTGCCTCATTTGTTTCACATGCACAAAACTCAAGCCCTCGGAACCACTGTAGTCACAAACCACCAAGAGAGCAAAAACCACGTTCTTTACTCTCACACACACACACACACACACACACACACACACACACACACACACACACTTGCAGAATCAACTGTAACCGATCACCTAAGACTGTCCATTAGAAATCTGAGCAGGAGACAGAACCAGCACCAGTCCAAGCAGAGCTGATGAGATCATCAGCCATTACAAGACTGCAAGGTTCCCGAAAGAGGAAGAGTCTTAAAACTTCTTACATTTAAGAATCTGAATTTAATACCTTCAAGATTATTTGATCAACCAAAAACGTTTCTATTCTGGCCAGATAGAAAAGCCATTTTGAAGCAAAGATACAGTTTCATAATATTCAATTCCATCTGAAGTTTATTGCAATTCAGTTCCAATAAATGGATTAAATTTCAAATTTTGCAATTCAAGGCAAATGTTAATAAAATGGATAAAAAAGCGCAGCTGTAAATTTGAAGCCCAGATGATTTTTTTTATACGCCATTCAAGTCTCTACCATGAAAACAGCTCAACGCTGGATATCCATACCTTTTGAGAAAGATGTGAGTGGCAAAGGAAAAACGCGCCCCACATTCCCCGGAGCAGCAGATGAAGTCAGGCGCCTCCCCCTCACCTCGAGTCACATTCAGAATAAAGAGGATCCAAAATGATCTGACGGGTGAAATTCTTTGATCTTCAATATTGTGACTTGTGAAATTCTTTGATCTTCAACATTGTGACTTGTGAAATTCTTTGATCTTCAACATTGTGACTTGGGAAATTCTTTGATCTTCAACATTGTGACTTGTGAAATTCTTTGATCTTCAATAGATTTAAGAATTTCTTTGATCTTCAATAATGTGACTGGTGAAATTCATTGATCTTAAATCATGTGACTGGTGAAATTCATTGATCTTCAATCATGTGACTGGTGAAATTCATTGATCTTCAATCATGTGACGAGTGAAATTCTCTGATCATCACTCAACCCATTGTCAGTCATTTTGCCCTCAGTTAGATCACTAAGATCCAAGTCAGGGATCTTGTAAGAGGGTTGCTGGACATGATGTCACATTACAAAAAGAAGGAGACATCCCACCAAGCAAATTCAGGATCTGTCTTGTTTCTAGACACAGGTTTTATAAGTATATATCAGCATATTGTGCAGTGTATTCCCCACAGAGATATGAAAAGACAAGACAAGCAAAGATATCAAAAGCTGAATGAGATATCTACTGAAGATGAGGAGAGCGAGGGAAGCCTTCATTCTCCTGTAGACGCAAACAATTGCAATTCTTCACCGAAAGAGAATGAGACAGCAAAATGGGAATCACATTTGAGCAAATCAAGAAATTGCCGACCAAGGACAGACCTGACGGAAGAGTCTGATGTTGAATCGGACCTTTCCACTGATGTCTCTGGATTTGAAGATGTCACAGAATCTTCCACTTATTCTGAGGAGGTGAAGGGAAAAAATCTGTCTTCGTCAACTCTTACATTATGCAGTTCGGACAGCACAGAGGTGAGGACATCTGAGGTAGAGAGGGCAACAGGAGAGCTGGAGACAGACTGTTCAAGAGAATCTTCCAACACTGACAGTGTTCACAGTCTGTCATCAAGCATTTCCAGCCTTAATAATGCTCCCCTCTTCAAACAGAAACTGGACTTAATAGAAAACATGAAAGTTAACCCTGAAACCATGCTGAAGCTGCAGAATGTGTTCCAAGAATATGAGCGCTCCATGCAAAAGGCCAAAAGTCATAACAATTCCCTTAAACACAAGGTGAACCAGCTGAAAGAGGAGAGGGCTGCACTGAAGAGCACTCGAAAGGAAGTTAACAAGCAGCAACAAAGAAAGCAGCAGGAGATGGAATCTGATGTTCAAAACCTCCAACTTGAGCTGAAAGTGGAGCAAGAAAAAGTGCTTGATTCCACCATGAGGTACAAGGCCACCATGGATAAGCTGATGAGGACAGAAAAGCAGCAAGAGTTGGAGGTTCAGGAGAGGCACAAGATGGAGTTCACCCTCAGATCCCTGCAGCTGGAGTTTAGACAACTGGCCAACAAAACGCAACAGCTCGAGTTCAGCCACAGTCAGACCCAGAAGCTGCTTGCTCAGGAGCGCGTCTTGCGGGAGGAAGTAGTCGCCGACCTTCAAAGGGAGCAGAACCAAGTGCAGGCATTGCAGAGTGAGGCCAGTGAGAGGGAGGAGAAGCTGCTCCAGCAGAATTCCTCCTTACAGAAGCAGATTAGCAACCTTAAAACAGACCTTGAAGATTTACAGGTCAAAAGCAGTGCCAAGGAAAGAGGCCTCATGGATCAGAATGAGATCCTCAAGGGTGAACTGGAAGATGCTCACAGAGATCTCAGGATGAATTCTGATATCCTGAAACAAACTGTCTCAGACTGTCATGAAAAAATGACAGCCTTAAAGTCTGAGCTGAATGCTAAATTGGCAAAGGAACTGCAGGCTCATGAGACACTAGAAGCAGAGCTGGATTCTGTTCGCACTGGCCTGGCTGGTGCCACACAGGAAACTGAGCGTTGGGTGGCTGTTCACACAGAAGTAGAGAAAGCTCTGCTCCAGGAGAAGAAGAAACACCAAAGTCTTCAAGATAGATTCACTGAGGAAGCATCCAATCAGATGGTGGCTGCCGAGAGAATGTCCCAGAAGCTGGCAAAGGCAGAGGCACGAGCTAACAGCATGGAGAATGAGGTTGACCAGATGAAAATGCAGCTGACAGACAAGGACGAGCTGCTAAATGTCCTTCAGCGGGACAAGGACCAGCTTGCTGCACATGTTAAAGAGCTGGAAACCTCTCTGCAAGCTAGAGAGGAACTGGTCAGCCATCAAAAGGCCACAGAGAAGCAGTTTGCCCAAAGCCAGATTGCTGGTGTCAAGTTAACACAGCGTGTAGAAGAGCTTGAGAGAGAAAAGGAAGAACTGAACACTAAGATGGAAAAACTAACCAAGAAAGCTAAGAAAATACTGAGGCTGAAGAAGAATTCAGACCTCCTTCTGGATGAGGAGCAAAAGAGAACTGAAGAACTGCAAAAAGAAATAAACAGGCTTCAAACTATCGAGAAGCTATCGAAAAAGAAACTGCACATTCAGGACAAAGGTGCAGTGAACCTGGGCAGGCACAGCCAGGACGAAGGTCACATGCAAATGGAGGAGATGATGGAATGGAAGAAGCAGGTGACACAGGATATGAGGGAAGCACAAGAAACTCACCGTCAGGAACTTCAACGTAAGCTGGAGCAAGTCAACATCTTCCTGCAGACCCAGCTGGCATTGCAAGAGGAGAAGAGCCAAATTAAAATGGCCAACCTGCAATCCCAGATGGAGCAGAGAATTCAGAAGCTGCAGCATGAACTGGAGCAGAGTCAAGTGGCAAAACAAAACATGCTGAAGCAAACAGACTTAATGTTCACAGAGCGAGAACAAAACTATCGCCAAAAGTGTACAGAAGACAGGAACTTTAGGGAGGACCTGAATTTCAAGTTAGAGAAGGCCAGCCATCAGCTTGCAGTTGCCAATTCCAAGTTTGGAAATAAGTACAGCACTCCGCTCATCACCGGAAGCTTTGCACATGGTGGATGTGCAGGACCATCCAACCTCATGTAGGGCTTTAAAAGTCAACATTAATGTGCAGCAGCTGACATCAGGATGTGATTTAAAGTGCTGTTGATGGTTGGGGGGCTGGAGCCTTTACCTGCTGTCACCGGATGGGGACAGAGGGAGGGGTACATCTGTTCTAGTGACATTTGCCATTTCAACCTGGGATGAGGCTTGTTATTGTTGGCTCAAATTGATTTGTTACCTCTGACAAATAAATGCGAAAGCACTACTTTCATTTGCTCTCTCTCTCTCTGCTCCATACGTTATTGCAAACCAAGGGTTGTTTAAAATAACTACAACTGACCACTGTCTTGATACTAGCTAACTTGTAACTGATGTCAGTCAACATTTGGTGAGTGCCCCCGAACAAGTGTCCACGTGTCTTTAACAGTCCAATCATACCTAAATATTTCAACGAGAAACAGACACTACAGTGATGAGGATAAAACTGGATCTACATGCTAAATTTGTCGAGTAAAAAAAATGAAATAACTGGCAATGTGAGAGAGCGGAACAGATTCAATATGCAGAAGCTGAAGCTTCGGGAAACCCGGAACCTTCATTTTGTGAGGCGACCACTGCGCCACCACCCTGTTGGCTCCCTGTGTCTCTCATTTATTTATTAATATTCTACAATCAGTGGTATCGAAAGCCTTCATTCCGTGTATAAAAACACCAACAGTGTATTCCTTGTTATCTATGCAGTTGATGTCGCTTCCACAAGTTCCATCACTGCCATTGAGGTGGACCTTTTTGCTCCAATGCCAATATTGTCTGGCTCTCAAAAGATTATTTTTCTCCATATATTTATACAATCCATGAACCAATAATTTTTTCTTAAGTTTTTGAGAATTTTCCAAGTACTGATATTGGTCTAGAATTGGTCAATCGATTTCTTTCTCCATTTTTATAGCGAGGAACGACTTTTGCATTCATTTTTGAGGGAAATATCCCAGTTTGAAATCACAGATTACAGTTGTATGAGAATGGTTGCACGACACATTCAGTCACACTTTGAACAAATACCATGTCAATATCAAATCAATCACTGCACCTTTGATTCTTTAATGTTTTCACAATGTTGAGTATTTCTCTGTCATTTACAGCACCAGCAAACATGGAGGTGGAATTTTTACTCACATATTCATCTATTTCTTTGTTAATTGTTGGCTCAGACATTTCTTTTGCAACATGTACAAAAAAAAAAACACAAAAATTAACTTGCTCTTTCTATAATTTTTTCTAGCTTAATATCGTTACTTTTTAGAAGAAAAAAAGCATCATGTGCCTTGTCAGGGTTATCATCAACTACAACCTCGTTCCACTTTCTGTTCCCTCGTCCCTCCTTCAAGGCAGCAATGGCTCTTGGTGTTCTCTGTCTGATCACGTCAAGTCAAGGCCTTTAAGTCTCTTGTTTAATTGTAATCCACAAAAACGTTTTGAAAATTTGCTTCACAACTGAAGCACTTTTGCGCTTCTATGGGTTTTTCCTTAAGTCTGAATTCTTGCTTGTGTTGTACGTCGCTTTGGACAAAAGCATCTGCTAAATGAAATTGTAGAATTGTAGAATTGTAAAACAGGATGATAATCACTTTTATCATTTTTGAGAAGTCCACCCACAATTTCCTAGTCAGTTTTATTTGTGAATATATTGTCTTATATATTATTATTACCGTATATATTATCAGTGTAGCTGTATCAATTGTTCTTTGACTTGTTTTGTAATTACAGGGAAAAGGCAATTACTGTACATTGTAAAGATGAAATCTGTTGTTTCCCGATGTCCACTTGGGTTTAGCAAGTCTACATTAATATCACCACAAATTATTCTCATCTTTTTTAATCCTTTGAATTGCTAAACATAGCAGCGAGTTTGTCATTTGTTTGACACGATCCTCGTGTTCTTCAAATACGACTTATTTTTGATTATTATTTTTTTTGTTATTGTTACGTTCCCTAGGGGCCTCTTGGGGGTGCTATAATGTTTTTCCTTAGCAGGACCTAATGTGGAACCTGGAACACCTGTGGCGCCCAGGAGTTCCTGCCTTTAAATGGGCTGCTCCCTCTTGCTCTCGTGGTCTTTCTTTGTCTCCTATTTGGTCTCTTGCGGTCTCCCTGTTTTTAACCTCCCTCTGCTTGCTCCCTCACAGGACCCCAGGTTCTTCAGTCTTCAGTTTGGTTATGTTGGTTTAAGCTTATACTTCGTTTCACACCCTTCAACACTCGCACCCACACTCATTCTCATACATGCACACCTACACGATTGATCTTACTGTTGACTCACTTGCATATTGTGTATACTTTAGTTTGCATTATTTTTGATTTGATCTAATTTGGTTTAATTGGTCCAATTTGGTTAATAAAGTTATTCTTTGTTGAATCATATCCATGGTGTCATTCCCCTTTTGTTGTATGACCTTTGAGCCAGGTCATAACATGGGGGCTCGTCCAAACGTTTGGATTGTTTGTGTAGATTTGTTAGTGTGTGTGTGTTGATTTCACACTCACGTTAATTTGGTAAATTGGTGCAGCTGAGTTGTCTGCTCTGGTGCACTGCTGCTTGGTAAGGGAAGGCACCATGTTTTTAGTTTTTGGACCAATGCTTGGGTTTGTATGCCACACAAAAGTTAAGAGTCACTGTTGATACGCATTAGAACACCACCTACTTAGGTTGTGTTGGTTTGTGTTTTTTCTTGTAGTGTTGTGGGGAGCAGTTAGCGTTAGCTGGCTTCAGTCGGCTATCTCGGGGGCATATCCATGGGAGTTTGTGGAGTGGCCTGCTTGCAGGTCACTTTGCACTGCCACTGGTTTGATTGCTTAATAAACCCGCTGCAGAACCGCATGTTCAGTGAGTCTTTTAGTCAGTTCTGGCTTGGCAGCTAGGGGGAAATTCTCTGGGGGTTTCGTTTGCCCTGGTGGCGTATCTTATCTTGTTGTGTGGCTGGTTGTTCGTGAAGATGGCTTCATTGACTGCGTTTTTTGATGCACCTTCGGTGGCGTTTCTTAAAACTTGTAAAAAGGATGTATTGTCCTGTATTGCGGGCCATTTTGGTTTAACGGTGCCAGAGCGAGTTCGTAAAGATGAACTTCGGGACTTTGTTTTGTCATCTTTGTTTGATCATGAAGTTTTACGGCAGGGTGAGAAAGAGGTAAGTGAGGATCAGCTGTCATGTAAAGGATCTTTGAAAGTACCTTCACAGGCAGTGCAGCTTACATTTGAGCAACAGAAAGAATTGTCTTTGCAGCTTGAGCAAGAGAAGTTACGGAGGCAGGAAATGTTTGAATTAGAAAAACTTCGTCAAAGTACAGAAAAGATTAAATTGGAGCTGGAGCATTCTAAGTTGCAATTGATGCGTGAGGGTAAGTTTTCTTCTGTGTTTTCAAATGCTGCACCGGATGAAATGTCTGGGGGCGCTGACATAGCAGCTTGTTTACATTAAGTGCCTAAATTTAATGAGCGGGACCCGGACACATTCTTTGTATTGTTTGAACGGATTGCTGGGGTGAGACAGTGGCCTGATGCAGATCGTGTTCTATTGCTTCAGTGTGTTCTCACTGGGCGAGCGCAGGAGGCTTATTCAGCCATATGCAGTGAGGACGATCTGACATACGAGATGGTGAAAACAGCTGTTCTGAAGGCATATGAGTTGGTTCCAGAGGCATACCGCCAGAAATTTAGGTTCTGGACTAAAAGTGATGAGCAAACCAACGTTGATTTTGTCCGTGACATAACTTATTTTAATCGCTGGCGCTTGGCTGCAAAGGCTGAAGACTTTGAAAGTCTTTGTGAGCTTATCCTTTTAGAACAGTTTCAGAATGCGCTCCTTCCACGTATAGCAACTTATGTAAGTGAGCGTGAACCAGCCACTGCACTGAAGGCAGCTGAGTTGGCAGATGATTTTGTATTGACGCACAGAGGCTCTTTTTTAGACGCACGCCCGGTTGGCACGTGGAAAAGGATGACACTGGTGGGAAGTTTTCTCGGTCGAGTCCCCCACGTGGGTCTGCGATGGCAGGGCGGTCATCAGCGGTCAGAGTGTGTAACTATTGTCGTGGTGATGGTCACTAAGGAGCTGATGCGTTTCTTGGTCTGGTCGGCTACTATCGGGCCTTCTGCAGAAATTTTTCCATTGTAGTAGCTCCACTAACAGATCTGTTGAAAGCCAAGGTTAAGTTTGTCTGGTCGGCACAGTGTCAGGTAGCTTTTGATCATGTGAAGTCCTTATGTGCTGCTCCAGTCTTGGTTGCACCATGGTTAGATCAGCCGTTTAAGTTAGAGGTTGATGCCAGCCATGTTGGAGCCAGTGCAGTGTTGCTCCAGGACAGAGATGGGGTTGATAGGCCAGTTTGCTACTTTTCAAGGGATTTCAATTCTTACCAGCGTTACTATTCTGTTATTGAGAAGGAAGCTTTGGACTTAGTCTGGGCACTTCAGCATTTTCAGATCTATCTTAGTTCTGGTGTTGTTGTGGTCTACACGGATCACAATCCTCTGACATTTCTGTGTTCACTCAACAATCCAAATCGCCGGCTGATGCGTTGGGCTCTTTTTTTGCAGTCCTTTAGTTTAGAAGTCCAGCATATTAGAGGTAAGGACAATGTTGTGGCTGACGCGTTGTCTCGTGCTCCAGTAGGGTGAGTTCTGGTTTTCTGTGATGGCATGTTCATTTTGCTGTACATGAGTGATTTTATATTAATATTTTATGTCGGTTAGTTTGGTTAGATTTGTTTTTTCTGTCCTGTGGGGGGTTGTTGCTGTGTTCCTCTTGGGACACAGCCTTAAGATCGGGGGTGTTACGTCCCCTAGGGGCCTCTTAGGGGTGCTATAATGTTTTTCCTTAGCAGGACCTAATGTGGAACCTGGAACACCTGTGGCGCCCAGGAGTTCCTGCCTTTAAATGGGCTGCTCCCTCTTGCTCTCGTGGTCTTTCTTTGTCTCCTATTTGGTCTCTTGCGGTCTCCCTGTTTTTAACCTCCCTCTGCTTGCTCCCACACAGGACCCCAGGTTCTTCAGTCTTCAGTTTGGTTATGTTGGTTTAATCTTATACTTCGTTTCACACCCTTCAACATTCGCACCCACACTCATTCTCATACATGCACACCTACACGACTGATCTTACTGTTGACTCACTTGCGTACTGTGTATACTTTAGTTTGCATTATTTTTGATTTGATCTAATTTGGTTTAATTGGTCCAATTTGGTTAATAAAGTTATTCTTTGTTAAATCGTATTGTACGGTGTCGTTCCCCTTTTGTTGTATGACCTTTGAGCCAGGTCATAACATTATATTATTGGCTTTGTGGCTGCACGGTGGTGCAGTGGTCAGCACTGTCGCCTCACAGGGACAAGGTTCCAGGTTTGAGTCATGGCTAACCCTTATCCTAACCCCGCCTCTCACCGGTCGATGCTGGGATAGGCTCCAGCCCCCCGCGATGCGGAATAAGCGGAAGACAATGGATGGTTGGATTGGCTTTGTAACCCAGAGAAACGGACCTTGTGGAGACAGTTGTTCAGGAGTCTCACCTGGATGAAGCGGGGAAATACTGGTTGCAGGCTCAACTGCACATGAACGACAGTCTGCACCACCAAGGTGGGGAAAACAAAGACAGTGTCCCACCACATTCTACTGTCCCATAAAATGCCAATAAAACAGAAACCCTACAGATGTTCTCCTGCAAAACTGCAGGAGATGAAACACATCAAGGAAATGTTAGAGGCCGGCATCATCACCCCATCAACATCACCATATGCAGCTCCAGTTGTGCTTTTCCCTAAGAAAGATACCCACAAGTCTCGCTTTTGTGTTGATTACCGGAAAGTGAATGCAGAAACCCAGACCAATGCTTACCCTATCCCAAATATCCAAGAAATCTTGGAATCCCTAGCTGGCTCTGCTGTCTTCACCATGATCAATCTCAATAGTGGCTACTGGCAGGTGCCTATGGAGGAAGGGAGCAAGGAGAAGACGGCCTTCATCTACCCCTTTGGATTGTTTCAGTTTGAGGTAATGCCATTTGGCCTGAAAAAACTCCCCGGCTACCTTCCAAAGGCTGATTGATCTGGTTTTGGGGGAACATCTGCATGGTCTATCTGGATGATATCATTTACTCACCCTCTCTTGGCCATTTTGACAAGCTGAGGATGGCAGGCCTCACTGTGAACCTGAAAAAGTGCCAGTTTTTACCTTGTATTCCTTTGTCCAATAAAACGGCACACTCTCTTTGGTGTGCGTTGTGAGAAATTGTCGCCGTTTTTGAACTCTCACAATTTCCACACTGGTGACCCCGACGTTCCTTTGCTGGACGATTCCAGACCGTTAAAATGTCCGTGAACGCTGTTTCACTCAAGCTCCCCGAGTTTTGGGAATCCTCTGCCTCTGCGTGGTTCGCGCAGACCGAGGCGCAGTTCGCCCTACGCGACATCACCGCGGATACTACTAAATACTACCACGTTGTTTCCGCGCTGGGGAGTTCAACGGCGTCCAGAGTGGTGAGCTTTCTCAAGTCTCCTCCAGCGGACGAGAAGTATGCTGCGCTAAAGGCTCACCTATTAAAAACTTTTGAACTTTCCAACCCTGAACGGGCCAGCAAGCTTTTCCCTCTCCACGGATTGGGAGACAGCAAACCCTCAGAGCTAATGGACCGCATGCTCAAGCTACTGGGTGAGCACAAACCAGATTTTCTTTTTGCTCATCTTTTTCTACGTCAGCTGCCCACCCAGGTGAGGGCAGCTTTGGCCAATACTGCTACCACTGACTGTAGAGACTTGGCTGCAGAGGCTGATAAATTTTACCTGGCCAGCCAACAACATTGTGCAGCTGCTCTTCTTCTTACAGGCACTACTAGTGCCTCTGAGGATCACGCCCTCATCGCAGCAGCAGTCCCTCAACGACAGTCGGCTACAGGATTATGTTTTTACCACGCCAAATTTGGACCTAAAGCCAAGAAATGCCGTTCACCGTGCACGTTCAGCGAGGCAGGAAACGCCAGGGCCGGCGCTCATTAGTGGCCATGAGCGTCGGTAACGATGGCAGGCTGCTTTTCATCTGCGACTCCATCTCCGGACGGCGTTTCCTCTGCGACACGGGAGCACAGCGCAGCGTCCTGCCTGCATCGCAGCTCGACATGATGGCAAACAGCCACGGCCCTCCGATGGAAGCTGCTAATGGAAGCCCCATTCGCACGTACGGCATGAGGTACATTGAACTGTGCTTCGGCGGGCAGCGGTTTGGTTGGAACTTTGTTACGGCGCGAGTTGCTGTACCCCTCTTGGGGGCAGACTTTTTGTGTGCTCATGGACTTCTAGTGGACATGAAAAATCACCGTTTGATAAATGCTGTCACTTTTTGTTCTTACGCGTGCACACTCAGCTCGTCTGATGCCATCCACCTCTCCAGCATACTCCCCTCACAGACGTTTTTCACCGCCTACTCGCTGAATTCCCCGCACTCACACAGCCAACCTTCACCTCGTCGACTGCCAAACATGGGGTAGAGCACCACATCGCCACCACTGGCCCGCCTGTCTACACCCGCGCACGGTGCCTGGACCCGGCCAAACTGGCTGTGGCCAAGACAGAGTTCGACAACATGGAGCGCCTGGGAATAGTCCGCCGTTCTAAGAGTCCTTGGGCCTCTCCTCTCCACATGGTTCCCAAACCCGGTGGCGGCTGCCGCCCTTGTGGGGACTATCGACGGCTCAATGACGCAACAACGCCTGACGGCTACCCAGTGCCACACATCCAGGATTTCTCAGCTCACCTGGCTGGCAAGGTGATTTTCTCCAAGGTGGACCTTGTCAGGGGCTACCATCAGGTGCCCGTCCACCCCCCTGACATCCCCAAAACAGCAGTGATTACACCTTTTGGATTGTTTGAGTTTCTGCGCATGCCTTTCGGCCTTAAAAATGCCGCTCAAACCTTCCAACGTCTGATGGACTAGGTGCTGCGGGACCTCCCCTTCGTTTTTGTGTACCTTGATGACATCCTGGTGGCGAGTTCTTCCACGTCCAAGCACCTGGCACACCTTCGAGCTCTTTTTCAACGGCTCAGTCAACACGGGCTTATCATCAACCCGGCAAAGTGCCAGTTTGGTCTCTCCACCATAGATTTCCTGGGCCACAGGGTCACAGAGGAGGGAGCAGTCCCTCTTCCATCCAAAGTGGAAGCCGTCGCAATGTTTCCATGCCCAGTCACCGTGAGATCCCTGCAGGAGTTTCTTGGCATGGTGAACTTTTATCATTCCCGGGGCAGCCCGCACTATGCAGCCTCTTTACGAGGCCCTGAAAGGCAGGAAGCCCAAGCACGTTGTGGACTGGACTGAGAACAGGATCGAGGCTTTCATTGACACTAAAACGGCTTTGGCACAGGCTACCATGCTCGCACATCCCTCCTCCTCTGCCCCTTTAGCACTGACCATGGATGCTTCCGACTACACAGTGGGGGCAGTATATGAACAATGGGTGGATGGCGCCTGGCAGCCTCTCGCTTTCTTCAGTAGGCAGTTGCGCCCCACTGAGCAGAAGTACAGTACTTTTGATCGAGAGCTGCTGGGCATGTACCTCTCCATCCGCCATTTTCGGCACATGCTAGAGGGTCGCCGGTTCACTGTTTACGTTGACCACAAACCTCTGACCTTCGCCATGTCCAAAGTGGCAGAGCCATGGTCCGCCCGACAGCAACGTCAGCTGACCTATGTGTCCGAGTTCACCACTGACATTCAACACGTGGCAGGGAAGGATAACCATGTTGCTGACTGCCTCTCCCGGGCTGTTGCTGGAGCAGTCCACCTGGGTCTTGACTACAGCAGTATGGCGAAGGACCAGGCTGCCGACACTACAGTGCAGCAATGCCGGTCGTCCACTACAGGCTTACAGCTGAGGGACGTGGTGTTTGGCAGCACCGACACCACTCTGCTTTGTGATGTCTCCACGGGCACCCCTCGGCCTGTAGTCCCCTTGAGATGGCGGCGCCCGGTTTTCGATGCTGTCCATGGCCTCTCTCACCCGGGGACAAAGAACTCTCAAAGGCTGGTGGCAGCCAAGTTCGTGTGGCACGGCCTGAAAAAAGATGTAAGAGGTTGGGCTAACACCTGCGTGGAGTGCCAGCAGGCCAAGGTGCACCGCCACACAAAGGCCCCTTTGGAACATTTTCAGGTGCCCGAGCGACGTTTGGATCATGTTAACATTGACCTGGTTGGCCCTCTGCCCCCTTCGCAGGGGTACACTCACCTGTTGACTATGGTCGACCGCACCACACGTTGGGCAGAGGTTGCCCCACTGTCGTCCATTACGTCAGTTGACGTGGCACGGGCGTTCATTGGCACCTGGATATCCCGTTTTGGCACCCCCTCGGATATCTCCTCTGATCGCGGCGTGCAGTTCACTTCTGGGCTTTGGACTGCGGTAGCAGACAGCTTAGGGGTGAAGTTGCATCGCACCACTGCCTATCACCCACAAGGCAACGGCCTTTGTGAACGTTTCCACAGAACGATGAAGGCAGCCCTCCATGCCAGTATGAAGGACAGCAACTGGATCGACAGGCTCCCGTGGGTCATGCTGGGCATCAGGACGGCGCCTAAGGAGGATCTCCAGTCTTCCTCTGCGGAGTTGGTTTATGGTCAGCCTTTGAGGGTGCCTGGGGATTTTGTGCCAAACGCTTCTGCTCCCTGGTCAGCCACGGCACAGCGTTCCACCTTGTTGGACAATGCCAGACTCTTTGCACCGCTGCCCACCTCCTGCCATGGTGTGCCAGGTTCTCACATGCCCAAAGGCCTTCTGTCAGCTGGGTATGTGTTCATTCGTGTTGATGGACACAAGGGACCTTTGCGCCCTCCTTATGAAGGCCCCTTCCGGGTTTTGGAGGCGGGACGGAAACATTTCATCATTGACATGGGGGGTAAACCTGAGCGGATCTCAGTGGACCGCCTCAAACAAGCTCACTTGGACTTGGCTCGGCCGGTTGAAGTGGCTCAACCGCCGAAGCGGGGTCGGCCTCCAAACAGACATTTATCCCTTAGCTCTCTCCCTTCTGGCCCATCCCCCTCACCTCTCCCGCCACCCAATCCCGTTGATCGTCTGCCTCCACCCCCTGGGGATGCAGTTTCTCACTCTCCTGTTCGACGCAGCCGTTGCGGCCGCCAGATTCGCCCCCCCAACCGTAGACTTTAGTTTTTTGTTGTGTTGAATTCTGGGGGGACGTGTGTATTGACTTCTATAGTCATAATTCACCACCAACGGCAAATGTTATTATTGCAATGTTAACACGTTACTGTTCAGTGTTCACGGTCGTGATTGTAACTTGTTAGCGGTAACCACTGTCCCTTTAAGGACCGCTGTGTTGTTTTTTTTTTATGCAGCTAAGGAACTGCTAACTACGACAAATCATACTGCAGAGTTCGCGCGCTTGTATTCCTTTGTCCAATAAAACGGCACACTCTCCTTGGTGTGCGTTGTGAGAAATTGTCGCCGTTTTTGAACTCTCACAATTTCCACATAGTAATAATAACCAGTACACTACATTATGAATAATCTGATTGTTTATTTACACAATTGAATGATTTCACAATAGGGCAAATATTCACCAATAGGTATATCATAAGATAGCGTAAAGAAATTTTACAAAATAAGAATAAAATACCACAGGACAACCTTCAAAAGAAGAATTGGCCAAAAGCAATGAAAAAAATGGATCTGACAAAGAATCACAAAAGGTGCAGCAACCAGTATGTGCCGTTTAAAAATATTTACAAACCTCAATGAGTTACATTACATTGGTGAACGGTATTACATTTATAAAATAATTGTATTCAAATAAAAATTTGAGCAACTTGCACTTGCTTTTCACTTTTTTATGCAACTTTACATGAGACTGTCAGCTTTGGTTGCTTTTCAGATTGATAGTTTTCATCCTGTTCCTGTCCAGTTGTGATAAAATGAAAGGTTAAATGTTTCCTTTTATGGGTTGAGAAAACTAAAACTCTTTCTAAGACAAACTAAACTATTTAGAGCTCCTTTGGGATGAGCTAGAAAAAGCATTTATTTGATTGATGAAATCAAGATACAATCAAGATAGATAGAAAAATACTTTATTGTTCCCGAAGGAAATTCACTAAAGATACAAACTTCTTTGAGGATATCAACACCATAAACAAATGATGATTTTATAGATTGACATATTACTGCAGATTAAACTCACCAACAGTATATAAAATGAGCTCAACAATGAACAAGATCTACAGCAACAAAATGAAACATACACACTAATCCAAAATATAAGAGCAAAATTTTACTACATGAGTACTTCTACATTTTACAGTATACCGTACTTCATTCACCAATGTGGACTTATAATAGTTGTATACGCCTGTTTCCGTGAGCATGAGCAAAGCGTACAACAAAGTCATCCAAGTTCAACAACCTTGCCCTTCTCCTCTCAATACTGAGCACTCCAAGGTTACTAAGCCTGTCATCATTCATTGTTGTTCGCAAATGATTTTTAATGAGCTTTAATGCTGAGAAGCTGCGCTCACAACTAGCACTACTCACTGGCAAGGCCAGAGCTATCCGGCACAAGTGAAAAAGCTGATGAAACACCTCTTTGTATGGTTCAAGGAAAGTTGTAAAATCCAAAATGCTGGACATTTCAGTCCCACACTGTGCTTTCCTCTGAACAACCTTCTTTCCCTGATACAGCTCATGTTTTAGGTCTTCAACATCACAGTATCAAAGCATAGAACTGTTGCTTCCTCCAGAAAAGTTTTACCCTGAGGGTTAAGTGCTTGTATGCCCCTCATGATATCACAGTTGTTTTTACTAAATCGCCTCTTAAGTTCTGCATTCATATGGTCAAGGACTGGGTAAAATACAGCTGTCCTGAACATATCTTTGTCCCCATCCTTGCACCTACGAAGACCTACAGTGGACTCTACAACATACCCATGAAGTCTGGAGCTCCCCATTTTTGATCTTTTTTCAAGAGCCTCAACAGCGATATTGCAGTGCTTTGCTGTATCCATGGTTTGCTGCCAAAGCTCATCAAAACAAGATCCAGCTCTGCAGTCCTCTAGGGTGTCCTGCAGTGCATGTATTAGGTCCACAGCCCTAGCAAGGTCTAGGGATGGTGCTTGCAGCATGTCAGATAGACACTTAGCATCACCCAGAATCTTTTTAAACACTACCAGTGTTCCAATAAATGTGAGGTCTATCTGGGTAAGTACACCCCGTGCTTCCACAGATCTCTCACCACCGCTCTCTCCAGCTATCTCATGAAGTACACGCAAGGCAGCTGGCAGTCTTTCCAGGAGATTTTTGCAGGCAGAATACCTGCATGCCCATCGTGTATCGCTCAATCTCTGTAGCTCTCTGGGTGCAGCTTTATACATGTCCTTTTGAACTGACAGCCACCTTTCATGAATGTATGAGCCAGACATATACACATACAATTTTTGCAGCAAAGAAAAAAAACAATCAACCTCGGGCACAACCTTAACTGAATCAACAATCACAAGGTTGAGACAGTGTGCGTTACAATGAATGTAAAAAGCATGTTTAGCCTCTGCTTTGATCCTGGCTGCAACTCCACTGCACTTTCCTGACATCACTGCTGCCCCGTCATAACCTTGACCGACAAGATTTGACTTGTATTCAAGGCCATACCTCTCCAGACACTGTACTATTTTTTGACTGAGACCTGCTGCATCCAATTCACTCGCTTTTTGGAAATCTAAAAAGCTTTCATGAATGGCACCATTGTAATA
The DNA here is from genome assembly GCF_037954235.1 of Aulostomus chinensis. NCBI lineage: Eukaryota > Metazoa > Chordata > Actinopteri > Syngnathiformes > Aulostomidae > Aulostomus > Aulostomus chinensis. Next base: position 25,166,548 of record NC_141331.1, read on the forward strand.
GTACCTTAGTACTAATGACAGTTGCTCCTTTTTTTAAGATCTTTTGCTTCATCTGCAATGACAGAAAAAACCTTGCTTTCCTTAACTTCTCGTATTATTTCTTCGCGGACCATGTTTGACAGGCATTCCAAAACTTCATTCTGAATTGTGTTGCTGGTATATTTTGCATTTCTTGCTCCATTCATTTTTTTTTCAACCAGCGGACTGTGCTTTGCAATTAGCTGCATCATTTCAATAAAGTTTCCTTTATTTTCTGAAAGGTCATTTTCTATGTGTCCCCTTTGTGCAACATTTTGCAAGGCTGTGAGTCGAAGAACTTCTGCTATTGTTTTAATGTATGTCCTGTTTTCCTCAATTTTTTTTTGTAAGCTTTGTCCAAAGCTTCTCGCACTGAAGAATCTCTAAGGAGATTCTTTTTGAATTCACCCCATGCAAACATGGCATTAATATGCCCCTCAGAGTGCTCATGCCACTTAAACCCCCCATCTTTGTACATTGCTTTCTTCCAGTTGGAATAGCAACCTTTTGTTGCAAAGGGTGTTTCAGGAGTGTTCGGCAAGCTAAAGTGGCGACAAGCAAAACAATAGGCAGAGTCTTGGCTTTTTGAGTACTCCAACCATGAGAAATGTGTGTACCATACGCTGTTAAATGATCGCTTTCTCCCGCTCTGCACAGTCCTGGGATACATTTTCAAGTGTGGCCGTGTTGGTCCATCAGCTGGGCACCGGGATATGTCTAGGGAAAAAAAGATATCATTTTAAAAAATTGTTCACTGTTTATTTATTACAACCAATACTGTATGTGGTGCAATGAGTTACATAAAAAACATACACAAGGTGTGTTACAGTGGCTATTTTCAGAATTAATTAAAAGAAAAAAAAAAGCCAAAATTATCCTGAGTCTTAAATACAAATTAGAAGTTAAATACCTTGTGATTGGGATGGTGTAGGGAGTAAAGCAGGTGGAGCCTCTCCTGTGTCGCTGCCACTGCAACTTGCATTTACCTCCTGTGGGTCCACATCTGACTGGTGGTCTTCCTCACTGGAGGCAATATCTGGCCACACAAAGAAATATTCCATTAATGCATAAAAATAAGGAATATATTTTATCTCTACGCACATATACATAAAATTATTTACCTGTTGAATGGTGCACTGATGATGATGATGGGCCTTCTTCACCGTCATCTCTTTGATCATCTGGTAAAAGACATCTCAGTTACTGTTACAGTTACACTTACTCATTCAAAGTAGTTGAGAAAAAAATGCTGTCAGTCATTTTAGTGATGTCTTTTGTGGAGACTCAGCCTATTGAATACAAACTTGTTATGCTGTACTAGTCTTAACCTCCCTATATACTATCTGCATACTTATACATACCTTGATTGGCTGATAAATCAGTGGATGGCTGTTGCTCAGGCTCATCCCTGACAAACAAGTCTGATTTCTTCTTCTTTTTCTTTGAAGTGAAGAAAGACTCAATATTTTGATATCTCTTCATCTTTCTATTATTTCACTACACTGTCTGCCCCTAATGAGAAAATAAGTAAATGCATAAAGTTCAGTTAGGCAACTTCATCAAGTTAAAAAACAAAAACAAACATATTTTCTTGGGGTGAAGCGATTTTAAACATAGATATTGCATACTGCTGTGTTGTCATGTCCCGGCTAGGGCGCGCTGGCAGATTATAATTGCTAATCCAAACCAAACTGTATTTTAAAAAATATAAATAAAGAGACAATGAGTTCACGGAAAGCTGTTCACTCTTCTCCGTTGATTCGGATTTAGTTTTATTTTTACCACGTTACTGCCATGAATGATTTGATCACATTTAAATTAATTAAATTTATAATCATATTTATCAAAATAAAACGTCAAATTTATATGAGACTCACATCAATTTCTTCCATGTCACCTGTCTAGTACCTACACACATACACATACATTTTATACACAAAACACACATCTTGTCAATAATTGACTGGCCTTGTACTAACTGTACATTTACAAATATTATTTTCATAACAGATTAACAAAATACATTCAATTCGCAGTTCGTGGTATACATAAACAATCAACAACTATTAATTAATAAACTTGGTGGCTCGCCGTCCGATTTCCTCTAACGGAAAATAACTAAACCGCCCTAACGGCTAATACTAGCGCCAGTGAGGACGGCGGCCACCATCGTTTATTTAAAATCACCTTTTTACAAATTAATTCTAAAGAAACACATTTTAAACAACGCAGAACTGATTATTACATTTACAGAAAATATCCCACAAATGCCCGAGAGCCGAAAGAAACAAATGAAAAGAAACCAACGGTTGATTCGCCCCGTACTCTTTCTCCGCCATACATATACAATACAATCACAATACAATAATACAATATTAACAATTCCGCTGCCCGGGTACAGACGGTGGAATCAGCTGCGCCGGCTGAATTGCGTTACAACTATCTTAATACTCACAGAACCCACAATCACATATAACACTCCTAGGTACATTTTAAATATATACATGGATTTTAATATCGAGTTAAGTGCGGCGTTATAAACGCTGGTAACGTTACTGTCAAGACGACGCGCCCTACTGTTAGCGCCCAAACCAAACTTCAGCTAGGGCTACACAAACTAGTCACCTAATCGCCCAAGAATTCCCACATTAAACACTAAAGTTACAGATATTACATTAACAATTTTACTCACCTTTATTAATGTTTAGGTTAAATCGTTCAACCTCAGCGATCCTTTCCAGCTTGAGGTCCAACAGCGTGTGGTGTGATAGGCTCAGATTTGAATGCAATTGTTGACAGTTGTTCATCCAATCAAGTGCGGCAAATAGCTGCTAACCTAATCGCAAAAGCAGATGCTGCTGCATACAAAATTAACTAAAATAATTTTGAAAAAACAATCAAAACACTTTTAAATTGTGCTTTTATACACATGTATCGAAAATAAATGCCGCAATGAATAAAAAAAAAAAAATTCTTCGTAACTCTGGTGGGGGGGCCACGTAGGGGGGCCAATCAAATTTCAGGGGTGGCAAGTGCCCCGCCCCAGCATACTATCCTATATTCATCTGGCACTGAAAACTGCAATATAGGAATCCCCTGCTATGGACTTTACCCTACTAGCCCCGGGGGACCTCGCTCAGTTCAGCGAGCTAACAGGACAGGTCGAGGCCGGTCCAGGACAGCCAGAAGCTCCCGGTCCACAAGCAGAAGCCAACCCCCCCTGCCCAGCTGCAGCAACCAACAGATGCCACTCATGTTCCGGGGTACCCGCAGATGCCACTCGTGTTCCGGCACCGAGGGTCCTGGTTGTCCCCACTCCTGATCCACTGCGAGGGTCTTTGCGAGTGCCACTGCTTCTCTGTCGTCAAGGGCTTGGCAGGGCCGGCTCCTGATTCCTGTGCCCAGCCGGCCAGGTGCCTGGCTCTTTATCCGGGCGTCCAGCCCACCCCTGTCCCAAGACTCTTGTCCCATTAAATGGCACTGACCCCCAGACCCTCAGTCCTCTTCTGCCCAGCCTCCAGGCCGTTCCCCAGACTCTCCATTCTTCCCTGTCCAGTCTCCAGGCCATTCCCCAGACTCTCCATTCTTCACTGCCCAGCCTCCGGGCCGTTCCCCAAACGCTCCATGCTCTTCAGCTAGGCCTCCCTGCCATCCTCCTCTGTTCTTCCCTGTTTGGCCTTCTGTCTGACCTCCAGACTTTTCGTTCTCCCTTGTCCAGCGTTCTGTCGGACCCCCATACTCTCCGTTCTTTCCTGTCCAGCATTCGGTCTGAACCTCAGACTCTCCACTCTTCCCTGTCCGGCCTTCGGTCTGAACCTCGGACTCTCCGTTCTTCCCTGTCCGAAATGTGGGCCTTTCCCCGGACTCTCAGTGCTTTTCAGCCCAGTCCCTTTGCCCCTCTGCTTGCCCCCTGGGCCACCCCCCTGAGCCTTGGAGCAGAGCTTTCGCTACTTCTGCGTGAACAGCCACCCAACGCTCAGTTTCCTGTGTGGCACCAGCCAGGTCAGTGCGAACAGAATCCAGCTCTGCTTCTAGTGTCTCATGAGCCTGCAGTTCCTTTGCCAATTTAGCATTCAGCTCAGACTTTAAGGCTGTCATTTTTTCATGACAGTCTGAGACAGTTTGTTTCAGGATATCAGAATTCATCCTAAGATCTCTGTGAGCATCTTCCAGTTCACCCTTGAGGATCTCATTCTGATCCATGAGGCCTCTTTCCTTGGCACTGCTTTTGACCTGTAAATCTTCAAGGTCTGTTTTAAGGTTGCTAATCTGCTTCTGTATCCTGCAAAGCCTGCACTTGGTTCTGCTCCCTTTGAAGGTCGGCGACTACTTCCTCCCGCAAGACGCGCTCCTGAGCAAGCAGTTTCTGGGTCTGACTGTGGCTGAACTCGAGCTGTTGCGTTTTGTTGGCCAGTTGTCTAAACTCCAGCTGCAGGGATCTGAGGGTGAACTCCATCTTGTGCCTCTCCTGAACCTCCAACTCTTGCTGCTTTTCTGTCCTCATCAGCTTATCCATGGTGGCCTTGTACCTCATGGTGGAATCAAGCACTCTTTCTTGCTCCATTTTCAGCTCAAGTTGGAGGTTTTGAACATCAGATTCCAACTCCTGCTGCTTTCTTTGTTGCTGCTTGTTAACTTCCTTTCGAGTGCTCTTCAGTTCAGCCCTCTCCTCTTTCAGCTGGTTCACCTTGTGTTTCAGGGAATTGTTATGACTTTTGGCCTTTTGTATGGAGCGCTCATATTCTTGGAACACATTCTGCAGCTTCAGCATGGTTTTCGGGTTAACTTTCATGTTTTCTATTAAGTCCAGTTTCTGTTTTAAGAGGGGAGCATTATTAAGGCTGGAAATGCTTGATGACAGTCAACTTTCCTGGTCCCTGTGCCTTTTTATAGCGACAGATCAATTCTTGTTCAACACCTGAGATCAAGAAGTTATTTTATTTCCCACTCTAAATTCCAGTTTTCTTTTTCCTCCTCACATGTTACAACTTGTGTTTGTCACAGCCAGGCTTCAGCAGAGACAAATGTGCTACTATTTTTTTTCCACACCACGAGAATAAATCTTGGCAAACCTGTAACATGTCTGAGAAGGATCCACGTGCAACACAAGGTGAGCAATGAGAAGGAGTTTATTAGTATGCGCGCATGCTAGCAGGTTGGGATCTGCGGTGCTGGGAGTGGACCACAGACGTGGAAAGCAGGCCACTGAGCACATGACTCACGAAGGGCTGAAAGAAGCTCGTGGTAGGGGACGGAAGGCAGGTCGGTTCTCTGGGACTGTGACAGGGCAGGCTGGTCTGAGATGAAGGGCTGGTTGGATAACCGGGGCTGAGGGCAAGAGCTCGGGTCCAAGGCTGTCCAAGTCGGCAACAGTATGGCAGGAAAAGCAGGCTCGTGGTCAAGCACAGAAACCAGGTCGATTTACTAGGGTAGGCACGCAGGTCAGGGACAAAACAGGGCGGGCGGGCGGGCGGGCGAGCAAGCAAGCAAGCAAGCAGGCACGCAAAGGTACGCTGGAAGGTCATGAACGAAATCAGAGGACAATCTGGCAAGGAGTCAGTGTGGGAGCAGGTTTACATACCCAGGTAATGAGAGAACAGATGCAGGTGTTCTTGATTAGGTGGAGGCGTGCCTGAGGCACACTGTTGCCAGCAGGCATGACTGGCAGGCGCTTCTGACAAAACCATTGATTTGATGGAATACACAAATGTCCATAATGAAGTCATTATTAAGGATTTCTTTTCCTCCTATTAGTGAAGGCTGATTGTTTGTTGTTGTAGCAACTCTTCTCCTCTTCTTGAGACTAAACATAAGGACGACGAGCCACTCGCTGGACGTTGTATAACAAAAGTCTCTTGACCCAACTGATGGCCAGGAATTATCACTGCACAAGTTACGTGTCAACCTGTCATGTTACATTGTTGTCCTACTTCTGCAAGATGCAGAAAAACTAGTCCATCCCTACTCTGACCTCATGTGTGTATGTGTTTCTCCTGTGGTGTGCAGTGCCCTCTTCAGGCAGATTGCTGTGTCAGCGGGCCAAGTTGCACATGGAGATGAGGAATTTAACTCAGGCAGTCCAGGACGCCAATAGCCTCTGCAGAATAAACCAGTTGGGGGGGAAAGAGAGCAGGAGGGCGGGGCAGAGACAAAGACGGATAATGGAGGAATACAGATATACAGAAGGAAAGAGAGGGACAGAGATGAAGAGAGAGAGATAGGATGAGAGTGTGACGTGCGGAGTGGAAGGACCCAGGAAACAGTCAGGGTAACAAAGGTTTATTCACAAGGTGAAATGTGCATCCAACAAAAGAGTTTCCAATAAAAAAAACATGAAACTATGGGGACTTGCATGGCGGTGAGTCAAGTCATCTTGAATAAAGTTCTCGTCAGCACCAGAGTCAATTAATGCCCTTACCGGTAGTGAGTCTCTCCCCCAAAGAAGGCAGGCGGGGATGGAAACACGGGCAGGTGAGCTTGGAGCAGAAGACCTTATACACACATAAGGTCAGACCAGTGCGCTCTCCCTCACTGGTGAGTCCCCCCCTTTTGGTGGCTGGGGACATGAGGCTAAGAAGAGGGCCGCCCGACCACAATAGATGCACAGCCGGAGGTTAAAACAACGCTGTCTCTCCCTGGGATGAAGACGGGACTTGCCCAGCTGCATGGACTCCTTGTGGGGTGAACTGGCCGTTGGCAGAGCCAGAGACGGAGAGGGCGGATAGGCGCATGTGAGCTGATCTGAGGGGTAAGTGAGCACGTGACTGCAGGCAGGAGGCACCTGAGCTCTCTCTCACTGCCTCTCCCTGAGTCGGTTATCAATACAAATGGCGAGGGCGATTAGGGAATCAGGCTCATCCCGGGAAGCTAGCTCGTCCCTCAATTCACTCGTGAGACTTCGGAGAAACACCCCCTTAAGCTCCTGCTCCCCCCACCCACTCTCTGATGCAACTATCCTGAAATCAGTAGAAAAAATCCGCCACTGATTTTCAAACCCTGCATTAGGGAGAACAGGCGTTTGGCGGCCTCCTGACCCTGCAGGGGGTGATCAAAGATTCACTACAGTTCGCGAGAAAACTGGGCAAAGGAGGACAGAATGGGGGACCCCTGTTCCCACAGGGCCGTAGCCCACTGAGCAGCCCAACCTCTGAGCAGGTTAATAGTATAAGCAATCTTGGCTCGGTCAGAGGGGTAACTGAAAGGCTGCTGTTTGGACACCAAGGAACAACAAAAAATGAAGCAGTGGGCCCTACCAACCTCTCGGGCAAAGGGTTCAGGGGATGGGACGAAGGGCTCTCTGTGCTGGTAGGGGGAAGAGGAGGAGGCGGAACTCACAGGGGGCTGCGTGGCGGAAGGGCTGGGGTCCGGGGGTTTGACCTGCACGGAAAGAGCGGTGACTTGGGTGCGATGGCCTACAGGGTTTCCATGATGCTTCTCAGCAAACCCTCATGTTGTCCCAGACGGAGTCCCTGTCTGCCGATGGCGGCTCTAATTGAGTCTGAGTCTGCTGGATCCATGGTGGCCAGAGTATTCTGTGACATGCGGAGAGGAAGGACCCAGGAGCGGAAACAGTTGGGGTAACAAAGGTTTATTCACAAGGTGAAATGTGCATCCAACAAAAGAGTTGAGAGGCAGTGAGCGCTTGGGGAGGCACTGGAAAAACAAGAGCGGAGAGACAAGGGTTACACAAATAGCCACTGGAATAGTTACGGAGATCTCGAATGTTACCACCAGAGGTGGGCGCCAAGTAGGTTCCGCGTGGGTAATAAGTTATACTCTGGCGTTGAGGTGTGTCACCGCAGGGCTTAAGAAGGCTTGCAGTCACGAGGGATGCAGGTGAAGCCAATTACTCCTCAATTCTGTTGATGTCAATGTCTAATTCTTCCATGCAAGTTCAAACTGATCAGCATTATTTTAGTTTGCACTTTATATTTCATTGCAGTATATTCATTGAATTTGAAATTTGTATTCTTATTAATGTATTTATTTTCTGACCATAGAATTTTATTTTTTAGAATTTCTCTTCAGTTTTGAGTATCTAAATCAGTGTTGTATGTACAGGTCAGGTTCACATACATACACAATATAAATAAATGTCTCTGAGAGACGATCACAGTGTATCACATAATTTATTTCAGAAGGTTTTATCTTGTTAAATTATGAGTGGACATGACTTAGTTATTGATTACAAATCAAACCAAAACTCTGATCAGTTAATTTTTGAAAAGGCCCGAGTCACTTTGTCCTTGGAAAATTGGGCCCTGAGGTCAAAAAAGTTAAAAATCCCTGGTCTCGACAATACTCTGAAGAAGACGCTGCCGTATACGTTTAGTTTTCAACAACAATAAAATCATAGTTTGGGTACATAGAGTCAGTTCTTAGTCAACATTGTGAATTTGAATAAGGAACACATTTCAAAAAGATTTAACAAAGCCAAGAGGTTATTGTACATTTATTGTTGGTTTATTATTCATCACTGATGATGAGCAAACCTGGGGGGAAAAAAATACTGGTCATCAGAACAAAACTGGTGTGTTAACAAAATCACCTTTGGCTGTTCATGTTGTCACAACACACATCTGTAAAAAGAATGACTTGAAACTATCAGTGAGCTGCGTGTTTAGGACAAATGCTGTAGGGAGATGATGTGGTCAAATGGAACTTGAGCCTATCCCAGCAGTCTTCACCCTGGACAGGTCACCAGTCCATGGCAGGGCCAACACATAGAGACAGACAACCATTGGCTCTCCCAGCCACGCCTACGGTCAATTTAGAGTCTGGATTAACCTGGTCCCCTCTTGATGTCTTTGGACTGTGGAGGAAGCTTGAGTACCAGAGAGAACCCACACAGTTACGGGGAGAACATGGAGACTCACCCAGAAAGACCCCGTGCTCCAACAGGGGCTCCACCCACAACCTTCTTGTTGTCAGGGGACAGTGCTGACCACTGCACCACAGAATAATATGGATGAGAAATAAGAAAAAGATTTCTTTTTTTTATTTAATTCTCATCTATATCTATATATCCGGACTCCATTGTCCTACTGGGAGACTTCAACGCTCACGTGGGCAATGACAGCATGACCTGGAGGGGCGTGATTGGGAGGAATGGCAGGCCCGACCTGAGCCTGAGTGGTGTTAAGTTATTGGTCTTCTGTGCAAGTCGCAGTTTGTCCATAACTTATACCTATTCGAACATAAGGATGCCCACCGGTGCACGTGGCACCAGGACATCCTCGGTTGCAGATCTGTGATCAATTTTATAGTCGTATCATTTGATCTGAGACCGCATGTTCTGGACACTCGGGTGAAGAGAGGAGCTGAGCTGTCAACTGATCACCATCTGGTGGTGAGTTAGATCAGGTGGCAGGGGATGATGCTGCGCAGACCTGGCAGGCCCAAATGAGTAGTGAGGGTTTGTTGGGAACGCCTGGTGGAAGAACCAGTCAGAACGATCTTTAACTCCCAACCCCGGCAGAGCTTTGACCACATCCCGGCGGTGGTGGGGGACATCGAGTCCGAATGGGCCATGTTCCACTCTGCCATTGTCGAGGTGGCTGCTGTGAGCTGTGGCCACAAGGCTGCTGGGGACGGTTGCGGCAGGAATCCTCAAACCAGCTGGTGGACACCAGAGGTGAGGGGAGCCGTCAGGCTGAAGAGGGAGGCTTACAGGACATGGCTTGCCTGTGGGTCTCCAGAAGCAGCCGACTGGCCAAATGGTGTGCAGCTATGGCGTTCGCCAAGGCAAATACTCGGGCGTTGGAGGAGTTCGGTGAGGCCATGGAGAGGCTGCTGACGTCAACTGAGGAGGTAATTAGGAGGTGGAAGCAATATATTGAGGAACTCCTCAATCCCACCAACACATACTCCATGGAGAAGACAGAGTTTGGGGAGTGCTTGGGGGTGGGGGGGGGGGGGGTCGTCCAATCTCCGGGGCAGAAGTTGCAGTGGCAGTTCAGCAACTCCGGTGGCAGAGCCCCGTGGGTGGATGAAATCCGCTCCGGGTGTTAGACCTGCCTTCACCAGGCTACCAGAATCAGCACAAGAGGAGACAAAGTGTCCACACACGGCGCTCAAGGTTTAACAAACGAGGTTTATTAGAGTACAGTGGTCAAGGTTTCTCTGAGACACAACAAACAAGTGGAACGCTAAAAAAAACAACGCACGGGGCGCAAAAAACTAAAATTTGGAAAAACACTATAACTTAACGCGGGCAGCACTATAAGCTGAAGGAACGATAACAAAAGGCGACCACTAGACTAACTCTGGGGTGAAATAAGAATTTGGGGAAAAAATAAATAAAGGCTGAGGAATCAGCGAGCCAAATAGAATGAGAACGGAAATCTAAGGAAATCAAAAGGTCAGCACTCAGCTGCTATAATCCGACAAATAGCTTTCACAAAAATACCACAGAAATACTGGGTCTTCTGGCACACCTTAGTGGCTCAGGAAAAAGTGGAGCGAAATCACACTTAGAAAAAGTAACAATCAACGAGGAGGTCTCTCTACTCGGACTAGAAAAGTAACAATGAGAAAAAACTAGAAAACAGCGACGAGACAGCAAACTCGGGGAAAAAACTTACAAAATGCACGGAAGGTGAGCAGGTCAAGACGATGGATGCTATTTAATATTCCGGCACACGGAAACAACCAGCTCGGACGTAAATACCCGGGGGGGGGGGGGGTAATCAGGGAATGGATTCAGCTGGTGTTTCCTGTGTGCCGCAGAGTGACTGACAAAGGGTGCAGCCAGTCACCAACCAACAGGGGCGGAGCTCGGAACTGGGTGGAGAGGGAAATGGCACATGAATGCAGGATCATAACACCGGGTATCTCAAGGCTCTGGATGTTGTGAGGCTGTCCTTGCTGACATGTCTCTGCAACATTGCGTGGACATCGGGGGCGGTGCCTTTGGAGTGGCAGACCGGGTCGGTGGTCCCCGTCTTTAAGAAAGGGGACCAGAGGGTGTGTTCCAACTATTGGGGTCTTGTTCACGAGTGAGGGTAAGATGGAGCTGGAGATTGCCAGGCGGCTTGGGGCGGCATCCGCAGTGATGCGGGTGCTAAACCAGTCTTTTGTGGTGAAGAGGGAGCTTAGCCAAAAGGCAAAGCTCTTGATTTACTGGTCAATCTACGTTCCAACACTCACCTGTGGTCATGAGCTTTGGGTAATGACCGAAAGAACAAGATCGCAAATACAAGCGGCCGAAATGGGTTTCCTCCGCATGGTGGCTGGGCTCTCCCTTAGAGACAGGGTGAGAAGCTCAGTCAAGTCGAGGGACTCAGAGCAGAGCCACTGCTCCTCCATGTCGAGAGGAGTCAGTTGAGGTGGTTCAGGCATCTGGTGAGGATGCCTCCTGGACGCCTCCCTCGGGAGGTTTTCCAGGCATGCCCAACCGGGAGGAGGCCCCGAGGCTGACCCAGGACACGCTGGAGGGATTATATCTCAAGGCTGGCCTGGGAACACCTCGGGATTCCCCCGGAAGAGCTAGTGGAAGTGGATGGGGAGAGGGTACTCTGGGCTTCTTGCTGAGGCTGCTGCCCCCGCAACCTGGACCCACCGGATAAAGCAGAGGAGGAGGAGGACGGTAGATATAAAAAAATATACCTGGAACCCTGGAACTGTAAATCTGGAGGCCGATCCGGGACATTTTTTTCTTAATTTACAGAGAGTTTTTAATTTTGCCCCCCCCCCCCCAAAAAGAAAAAAATATAGCCAGCCAAAGCATTAAGACCACCTGCCTGACACTGCGCAGTCTGACCACACAAGTTAGCCTTTGCTCCCACCACTACGTCAATGAGCCATCAGAACCTGGACATGGCTAATAACATCTGCTTGACAATACAATCAGTCTGACATGTTAAGGCTTTTCTTTTTTTTAATTGTCAGTGAAAATTCCAGAGTTTTCCACTTTTTAACAGCAGGTCTCATGGATGCCTGCAAAACTCCTTCTCTGCATTCGTCCAGAAGGAGCTTCAAGTTTCCAATTACTAGCAACTGCTTGATCGGCTGCTAATGTTGTTGTAACACATCTTGTTCAAAGCATGAATTCCCATCCCCAGTGAACAGATTCAAACTTCCAATGGAGGGAAACAAGAGGAATGGGTTTGGTTCTTTGACTGTGTATACAGCGATGTAGCAGCATGATATAAGTGTAAAGTAGTGGGCTTGTTAGATCGTTGAGAGTAAGGCAAGGCAATTTTATTTATATGCCCGCTTTCACAAACAGTTTGTCTCAAACGGCTTTACATGGCATCATCCTCTGCCCTTAGACCCTCACATCGACTGAGGAGAAACTCCATAGAAACCCTTTTAACAGGGAAAAATCTGAGAAACCTCAGGGTGAGCAACAGAGGAGGGATCCCTCACCAGGAGGGACAGACGTGCAGTCGATGTTGTTACAGACAAGAAAACAGTTTACAATACAAAATGTGGACTTCTGGTGGGCAGGGAGAGCGGGCCAGCATGATGGGAGGACTGGATGGTAGACTTGTTCATGGGAGGGGAGTGCAGGCCGGCGTAACAACAATGCAGACGGTGGTTGGTGCAGAGAGATGGAGCTCCGGTGGATCTGTGGAAACACAGAGAGACTGCGAGACACCAGGGCCAAACTATAAAGTGCAACAGGTAATGAATGGTAATGACAGTTAAAAGAATGTGCAGAGAGGAGAGGAGAGGAGAGGAGAGGAGAGGAGAGGAGAGGAGAGGAGGGAAGGGCTCCATGTAACCAGATGTGTACCCCAGCAGTCTAAGCCTATAGCAGCACAGCTTTAAATTGGTTCAGAGCTACCTGAACCAGTCCTAACTGAAAGCTCTGTTATAGATGATGCTCTTAAGCCTGGACTCTCTCTGACCCATGGAGAGATGCTGGTTCCACAGTAGAGGAGCCCGGTAACTAAAGGCTCTACCTCCCAGTCTGTTTGAGATACTGGGAGTCACTAACAGACCTGCATTCTGGGAGCAGAGTGCTCTGGTAGGACAGTAGGGACTAATGAGTTCTTTGAAACAGGATGGAGCTTTATCATTGAGAGCCTTATAAGTCAGCAGAAGGATCTTGAAGTCGATTCTAAATCCTACAGAAAGCCAGAGGAGAGAAGCTAAAGTGGGAGAGGTGTGTTCTCTCTTTCTAACTCCTAACATGGCATAGCTCTGGTCTTACATCTGACTTAGTTAACATGGCAGGTTCCCTGTTCCCTTTAAAATGTTTTGTGTTGTCTGCATTGCTGCTGGCTAGGGTGATTCTGGGATGTCTCCGCTTTGTTTGACTTCTTTTCTCCCCCTCGTTCCCTGTTGCACCTGCTGGCCACAAGGGGCGGTGTTGTCAAAGAAGGAGGGTGAGCTCCAGAGACCTTCATGTCATACATGGTTCACACATGCAGAGAGAAAGAAGAGCAGACAAAACAGAGAGAAGACTTTGGTTTCTGGGGGAGTTCGGAAAAATAGTCTTGAAATAAAACTATTAATGTATTTTATTTTATTTATTTTTATTCTTTTTAACTGCGATGCTGTTTGTTGAGATGTGATCAAAGACGACAGCATGAATGACAACACTGGTGCTGTAGCAGCTTCAGAATGTAGAAGCCCAAGAGGGGAGAGTCTATGGGTGGCTCTATGAGGATAGCCCTGCTGCTTATTTGGAAAAAAAATATGTCAACAACACACACACCCACCCCCACCCCCACCCCCACACACACACACACACACACACACACCCACACACACACACACACACACACAAAAGAGCACAGACTAACATACACAGAACAAGGGATAAGACAACAGACAGAATGACTGACTGATATGGAAGTCACAGGTTAAACCTGAGATCAGAATCCCAGATTAAGACTGAAATTGACGTCATGGATTAACACTGCAATCAAAGTCACAAATTAAGACTGAGATCAAAGTCACAGATTGAAATTGACAGGGAGTTGTTTTTTTTAATCCTCTAACCAGTTTAGTAAAATCTCGACAATATAATACCCAAGACTGCTTATTTCTCTGGCAACCCATGGTTTCCCTCTGGTGTACACACATAGTACTATAACATATAAATATATCATACAAGGGTTGCTGAACTCATCGATGTTCCTCAGAGGATCAACCTCTCAAGCACCAAACCAAAATCGATCTTACAGGCTCTCATGGAGGGAAACATTCAGTACTAACATGTTTGAAGTTTAAATCAATCAAATTAAAACTAGGCTGAACAAGACAACAATTCAAAGTTAAGGGTCCTGTTAAGGGTCGCGGGGGGGGGGGTGGCTGGAGCCTATCCTAGCTGCAACGGGCGAGAGGTTTGGTGGACCCTGGACTGTCCATCGCAGGGCCAACACATATAGACAGACAACCATTCACTTCACACTCACATTCATACCTATGGTCAATTTAGAGTATCCAATCAGCCTAGTCCCCAATTGCATGTCTTTAGCACCCGCAGAGAACCCATGCAGGCACAGGGAGAACATGCAAACTCCACACAGAAAGACCCCATGCCCATTCTTTGATCTTCAATAATGCGACGAGTGAAATTCATTGATCTTCGATAATGCGATGAGTGAAATTCATTGATCTTCAATAATGTGACGAGTGAAATTCTCTGATCATCACTCAACCCATTGTCAGTCATTTTGCCCTCAGTTAGATCACTAAGATCCAAGTCAGGGATCTTGTAAGAGGGTTGCTGGACATGATGTCACATTACAAAAAGAAGGAGACGTCCCACCAAGCAAACTCAGGATCTGTCTTGTTTCTAGACACAGGTTTTATAAGTATATATCAGCATATTGTGCAGTGTATTCCCCACAGAGATATGAAAAGACAAGACAAGCAAAGATATCAAAAGCTGAATGAGATATCTACTGAAGATGAGGAGAGCGAGGGAAGCCTTCATTCTCCTGTAGACGCAAACAATTGCAATTCTTCACCGAAAGAGAATGAGACAGCAAAATGGGAATCACATTTGAGCAAATCAAGAAATTGCCGACCAAGGACAGACCTGACGGAAGAGTCTGATGTTGACTCGGACCTTTCCACTGATGTCTCTGGATTTGAAGATGTCACAGAATCTTCCACTTATTCTGAGGAGGTGAAGGGAAAAAATCTGTCTTCGTCAACTCTTACATTATGCAGTTCGGACAGCACAGAGGTGAGGACATCTGAGGTAGAGAGGGCAACAGGAGAGCTGGAGACAGACTGTTCAAGAGAATCTTCCAACACTGACAGTGTTCACAGTCTGTCATCAAGCATTTCCAGCCTTAATAATGCTCCCCTCTTCAAACAGAAACTGGACTTAATAGAAAACATGAAAGTTAACCCTGAAACCATGCTGAAGCTGCAGAATATGTTCCAAGAATATGAGCGCTCCATGCAAAAGGCCAAAAGTCATAACAATTCCCTTAAACACAAGGTGAACCAGCTGAAAGAGGAGAGGGCTGAACTGAAGAGCACTCGAAAGGAAGTTAACAAGCAGCAACAAAGAAAGCAGCAGGAGTTGGAATCTGATGTTCAAAACCTCCAACTTGAGCTGAAAGTGGAGCAAGAAAGAGTGCTTGATTCCACCATGAGGTACAAGGCCACCATGGATAAGCTGATGAGGACTGAAAAGCAGCAAGAGTTGGAGGTTCATGAGAGGCACAAGATGGAGTTCACCCTCAGATCCCTGCAGCTGGAGTTTAGACAACTGGCCAACAAAACGCAACAGCTCGAGTTCAGCCACAGTCAGACCCAGAAGCTGCTTGCTCAGGAGCGCGTCTTGCGGGAGGAAGTAGTCGCCGACCTTCAAAGGGAGCAGAACCAAGTGCAGGCGTTGCAGAGTGAGGCTAGTGAGAGGGAGGAGAAGCTGCTCCAGCAGAATTCCTCCTTACAGAAGCAGATTAGCAACCTTAAAACAGACCTTGAAGATTTACAGGTCAAAAGCAGTGCCAAGGAAAGAGGCCTCATGGATCAGAATGAGATCCTCAAGGGTGAACTGGAAGATGCTCACAGAGATCTCAGGATGAATTCTGATATCCTGAAACAAACTGTCTCAGACTGTCATGAAAAAATGACAGCCTTAAAGTCTGAGCTGAATGCTAAATTGGCAAAGGAACTGCAGGCTCATGAGACACTAGAAGCAGAGCTTGATTCTGTTCGCACTCGCCTGGCTGGTGCCACACAGGAAACTGAGCGTTGGGTGGCTGTTCACACAGAAGTAGAGAAAGCTCTGCTCCAGGAGAAGAAGAAACACCAAAGTCTTCAAGATAGATTCACTGAGGAAGCATCCAATCAGATGGTGGCTGCCAAGAGAATGTCCCAGAAGCTGGCAAAGGCAGAGGCACGAGCTAACAGCATGGAGAATGAGGTTGACCAGATGAAAATGCAGCTGACAGACAAGGACGAGCTGCTAAATGTCCTTCAGCGGGACAAGGACCAGCTTGCTGCACATGTTAAAGAGCTGGAAACCTCTCTGCAAGCTAGAGAGGAACTGGTCAGCCATCAAAAGGCCACAGAGAAGCAGTTTGCCCAAAGCCAGATTGCTGGTGTCAAGTTAACACAGCGTGTCGAAGAGCTTGAGAGAGAAAAGGAAGAACTGAACACTAAGATGGAAAAACTAACCAAGAAAGCTAAGAAAATACTGAGGCTGAAGAAGAATTCAGACCTCCTTCTGGATGAGGAGCAAAAGAGAACTGAAGAACTGCAAAAAGAAATAAACAGGCTTCAAACTATCGAGAAGCTATTGAAAAAGAAACTGCACATCCAGGACAAAGGTCACACAAAGCTGGAGAGGGACAACAGGAAACTGAAGGACCAACTGGCCTCCGTCCAGAGGCAAAACGATTATGAAACAGAGATGAATAGGAAGCAAATGGAAGAGATGATAGAATGGAAGAAGCAGGTGACACAGGATATGAGGGAAGCACAGGAAACTCACCGTCAGGAACTTCAACGTAAGCTGGAGCAAGTCAACATCTTCCTGCAGACCCAGCTGGCATTGCAAGAAGAGAAGAGCCAAATTAAAATGGCCAACCTGCAATCCCAGATGAAGCAGAGAATTCAGAAGCTGCAGCATGAACTGGAGCAGAGTCAAGTGGCACAAAAAAACATGCTGAAGCAAACAGACTTAATGTTCACAGAGCGAGAACAAAACTATCGCCAAAAGTGTACAGAAGACAGGAACTTTAGGGAGGACCTGAATTTCAAGTTAGAGAAGGCCAGCCATCAGCTTGTAGTTGCCAATTCCAAGTTTGGAAATAAGTACAGCACTCCGCTCATCACCGGAAGCTTTGCACATGGTGGATGTGCAGGACCATCCAACCTCATGTAGGGCTTTAAAAGTCAACATTAATGTGCAGCAGCTGACATCAGGATGTGATTTAAAGTGCTGTTGATGGTTGGGGGGCTGGAGCCTTTACCTGCTGTCACCGGATGGGGACAGAGGGAGGGGTACATCTGTTCTAGTGACATTTGCCATTTCAACCTGGGATGAGGCTTGTTATTGTTGGCTCAAATTGATTTGTTACCTCTGACAAATAAATGCGAAAGCACTACTTTCATTTGCTCTCTCTCTCTCTCTTCTCCATACGTTATTGCAAACCAAGGGTTGTTTAAAATAACTACAACTGACCACTGTCTTGATACTAGCTAACTTGTAACTGATGTCAGTCAATATTTGATATCCAAATATTCAACGTTGCTCATCAGAAAGGAAATTTATTTTTGCACTGTCACTGTTGCAAATTAGGATTGAGGGAAGTGAAGACGTTCAGCTGACTACTACTCAAAAATATCACTAAAATCAGAGACAGAATAAGAATACATGATTCAGAGAAAACTAGTGAATGGGACCTGAGAGGTTGTCCAAGAATGAGGTTCCTTATTGGTCATGTGACAAAATGAAATTATGCACCATCATAGCGACCAGAACTCCTCTTCCTCTTATCTAAGAGTTTTCTTTTGTTCTTGTCACTGTGTGAATCGCTAGAAATACAACTTCATCATTGTTATTTGCATATTTCTTATTTAATTTATTCCATTTGCTATGCCATTTCCATTCGGGTTGTGGAACGGGTCCTGACTGTGGTCTGCGCTTTTGTGCCAAACACAAGTTCAGAGTACCCATCATTTTTGGAGTCCTTGGGAAGGGTATTGGATGGTGCCCCGACTGGGGACTCCATTGTTCTACTGGAAGACTTCAACGCTCACGTTGACAGCGCGACCTGAAATGGCGTGATTGGAAGGAACGGCAGGCCTGACCTGAACCCGAGTGGTGTGCAGTTATTGGACTTCTGTTCAAGTTGCAGTTTGTCCATAACTAATACCATGTTCGAACATAAGGATGCCCACCGGTGCACGTGGCACCAGGACATCCTAGGTCGCAGTCTATGATCGATTTTATAGTCGTATCATTTGACCTGCAACTGCATGCACACTTGGGTGAAGAGAGGAGCTGAGCTGTCAACTGATCACCATCTGGTGGTGAGTTGGATCAGGTGGCAGGGGATGATGCTGCACAGACCTGGCAGGCCAAAACAAGTAGTGAGGGTTTGTTGGGAACGCCTGGCGGAAGAACCTGTCAGCATGATCTTTAACTCCCACATCCGGCAGAGCTTTGACCACGTTCCGGGGGCGGTAGGGGACATTGAGTCCGAATGTTCCACTCTGCCATTGTCGAGGCGGCTGTTGTGAGCTGTGGCCACAAGGCTGCTGTGGCCGGTCGTGGCAGTAATCCTTGAACCCGCTGGTGGACACCAGAGGTGAGGGGAGCCGTCAGGCTGAAGAAGGAGGCTTACGGGCCTGTAAGGCCTGTGGGTCTCCAGAGGCAGCCAACCGGCTGCACACTGCAGGCCAAACAGTGTGCTTGGCAATCACCACGGCAAAAAACAAGGAGTTCGGTGAGGCCATGGAGAATGGCCTTTGTCGGCTCTGAAAAGGTTCTAGCAAACCGTCCGTCGCCTCGGGGGGGAGGCAGCAACTTGCCCACACTTTTTACAGTGGGGATGAGAGGCTGCTGATGTCAACTGGGGAGATAATTGGGCGGTGGAAGGAATACTTTGAGGAACTCCTCAATCCCACCAACATGTAGTCCATGGAGGAGACAGAGTTTGGGGAGTGCTTGGGGGGGGGGGGGGGTCATCCGATCTCTGGGGCAGAAGTCACCGAGGCAGTTAAGCAACTCGGCGGTGGCAGAGCTCCGGGGTTGGATGAGATCCTCCCTGGGTATCTCAAGGCTCTGGATGTTTGGGGCTGTCTTGGTTGACATGTCTGTTCAACATTGCATGGACATCGTGTGTGGTGTCTTTGGAGTGGCAGACCGGGTTGGTGGTCTCCATCTCTCTCCTCTGGTCTTAGCTCCTGACATTATATTCATTTGTTCATTGATTGTCTTCCGCTTATTCCTCACTAGTAAGGGTCGCCGGGGGGGGGGGGGGGCTGGAGCCTATCCCAGCGTCTACGGGCGAGAGGCGGGGTTCACACTGGACAGGTCGCCAGTCCATCGCAGGGACAACACACAGAGATGAACAACCATTCACACTCACACTCATACCTACGTTCAATTCAGAGTGTCCAATCAGCCAAGTCCCCAATTGCATGTCTTTGGACGGTGGGAAGAAGCCGGAGTACCGGAGAGAACCCACGCAGGCACGGGGAGAACATGGAGACTCCACACAGAAAGATCCCGCGCTCCAGACTCAAACCCGGAACCTTCTTGCTGTGAGGCCACATTGCTGACCACTGCATCACCGTGCAGCCGACACTCTATTCATTTTTGTAAATTATATTGTTTCAGATTTCCTTACTCAAACTCCCAAACAATTTGCTCCAAATGCCTTTGTTGAAAGTGCATAAAGGCAAGGCTAGGCAAATGTATTTGTATCGCCCAATTCATACACAGGGCAATTCATAGTGCTTTACAGAGGTAAAGAGAAACTCAGTGTAGTGGTGAGGAAGCCCTGCAGTATAAATGCTGGTCCGAGGTGTGGGTATTATGACTAAACTACGGTGTTGCTCGCACTGTGCAATTAAAATAATAAAGTTCTCAAATTTTTAATTCAACTTAGCTTTTGGCAGTTTTGCTCAAAATTCTCAGCCTTTCAAATTTACTCTCAACCTGCAAAATAAACAAATTTTTCCTCTCATAATTTACGGGTGCCCCTTTTGGTGGTAGTTAAATCGTGTCCACGGCCCCCAATAGTCTCGGTCTGCCCCTGGTGGAGAGAGAGAGAGGGCGGAGAGTGAGGGGAGAGAGAGACGCAAGGAGGGCGGGGAGTGGGGCCGAGAGACCTACGGAAACAGCCGGAGAGAGAGAGGGATGTAGAGCAGGCAGGTCTCAGCAGTTGGTCGGTATGTTGCAGCGGCGGAGCTTCTCTGTCTGGGATTACAAAAGAGCTAGAAAGGCGCCTTGACTGTAAATACAACACCGGGATTAAGAAATACAACCGGCCAACGATGAGACACACAACATTCGCTTGAGGGACACTAAAAACACGCCGCTATTACGCTTATTTATCACCGTTTTTTACAAAAATGGCGAACGACTCTCCGGCCAAAAGTCTGGTGGATATTGACCTGGCATCCTTGCGGGTGAGTGTCTGTCACAGACGGTTGTCAGAGTGCTGTTTTATGTTTTCATGTTCAGAGAGAAAAGGCTGAGGATGTGGTGGAGATTTCGGTTGCTGACACGGTCCTGCGGTGGCTTTTCTTTGTCTAATATCCGCTGGCATGGGCCGGCGAACCGGGCGCTGTCGGCTGCTGCACCAAGCCTCCCTGCGAGGAATGAAGAGGGGAGCTTCATTAATCCGCATCTTTACATGTCGTTTGTTGTTGCACACAGGATCCTGCTGGGATCTTCGAGTTGGTGGAAGTGGTCGGAAATGGCACATATGGACAAGTCTATAAGGTTGGTTTGAGACACCATCTGTGTGTGTGCGTGTGTGCATGTGTGTGTGTGTGTGTGTGTGTTTGTTTAAACTCCAACCAGCAGAACAAACGGGCGGAAGCTGTCGCACAAACATGTATTTTTCGCTCTCCCGTGGTCTCAGGAGAGAAGAACATGTTTATTTTACCATGTCTACTCCCCTGCTTCACCGGGGACCAATGCGGTCTGGACTGGATAATCTCTCCGATAGTATGCTGGTCTGTCGCTGCTCCACATCCATATATCATTGTTCTTATTCTTATTCTCCATTATTATTTAATCCGAGCTATGCCACCAACTATTTCCGTACGGAGAGGTCCCTCCTTCTCATCCTCTCATCCACACCCCAGTTGAATATTCACTCCAGGCCCTCTCCTGCACAGTGGAGGTGCATGACAGGATTTACCACGCTGACTGACTGACTTGTGCGCCATTGGGTGGGCGGTGTTTCATTGCGCATTTGTGCACACTCCTGCCTAGCATGCCTTTTGCTGGAGTAGCTCTGTGCTGCATCAATGGAGCTAGGCTTGGTGGTCCTCCCAACACACAGCAGAAAATGGTGCTTGTGTTGCCCAGAGATCCACCTTCAGTGACCGAACTGAACACGACAACATCCTCCTGGGAGAATGAGAGAGGCGAGCGGGGTCGGAGCTCCTGGATGCTGAGCTGTATGAATAACACACAGCATTTGCCAATGGTGGAATGTGCATTTCCTTTTTGTCTGATGCTGACAGACCACACAGTTCATCACAGCTGCACAGTTTGCAGTATCACGTTTTGAAGAGATTGATGAAACTGCAGAATTTAAAAACAAATCCAGTTTTGCAAATGTTTTTTGCTCTCTTGAGGTGTTTTTTTTCTTTAAAATAGGGTAAATGCACAACATGGGAGATGGCAACCCCTCTCTCAGATAAGCTTTGACCTGCTGAATTGTTCCGTCAAACTCACGCGTCCCTCTGTTTGCGGTACCATTGCCGTGAGCTTGATTTGTAGTTAGGCTCCATTGTAGGAAATGTGTCATCTCCTTGGAAATATAACTACACTTTGCGCTGATGCAGACTGCAACGGCTGGGGCCGGTCCATCCATAATATCCTCCTACGCACCTCCACACCATTTCCTTCTCTTGTTAGAGCTCTTTTCTGTTCTTAGGGTTTCAGTAAATGAAACTGCTGTTCAGTGTTTATCCGCTCAACCCCTAAAACCATTTGCTCTATAGCTGCAACAGTTGAAGGTGCACGAAAGGGTACCAAGTGGAGTTTTGGCAGTGTAATTGCAGTGCAACCCGGCCAGATGTGCTAATGCTTGTTAATGACTTTGGTCATGTGATGAGGCTGCACCGTGGACCCAACGCACAACTATAAATCAGGCTGAACTTGAAAACCGGCGAGGAAATCATTTTGGGCTGTCTTGTCTTGTAATACCGTGCGTGAGGTGCCTTGAGAGGTGATAGTGAGTCATAACCAAGCACGTCATGTAGCCTTCACTCTCTAGGAACTATTTTGTCCACTAACAATGGCCGTCCTGTTGGCTCTAGTTCTGTTAGTTTTGTTTGCTTTCCTGCACGTAATGCGCTTGATTTGTTTACATTCTTTCAAATATTTTCACGTGTTCATTTAAATTATTGTTGTGGAGTGAGTTGCTGTCATTTTTTTGCACAAAAACCTTTAACATTTACTGCAGCTGAACATCTGCCACAGATGTTGACTTTGTTCCCTTTGACTTATTAATAATCTGTGTCAGTATCAGCCCTACCAAGGATACTAGTCTCACTAGTAGTACACTCTAACTAGTACACTTCTAACCTGTTTTCAGAAACAAGGCTCAATTCTTTTCACAATAACGTAAGCGTGGCAGGCACTGTTAGCTCATCGTCCTACATAGGTTTTCTGTGTATTTCAACGGAGAGTCTACTTTGAGACTTGGTCCTCCTCATGTATAGCAACATTCTCTTGCTATTGCTGATATGAGCATCCAAAGAAAGCAAACGCACAGGGAGAAACCCTCCAGGAAAATCAAATGTGTATGAGGAGCCATTTTGGGTCTTGAATTAGAGAAAGCGCTGTGAGGGCTAGAACACAACAGAATTGCTGCCTTGGAATGAGGGTCAGAGCTGTTGTGTCTGCCTGTGACACGGTAATTGGAATAAATCTTGAGAAGTTTGAATGTGTTGACACCTAAAACTGTTGGCATCGTCACTGTTGCGCGCTTCAGGGTTAACAGGGTTATTTTTACTTGCCCAAAAATGTTGACAGGGTCCCCGACCAATCTCGAGGTCTCCTGCTCTTACCCTGGGGTTTACGCAGGACACCGGGAGTATTCAATAATCCTGCAGCTGAGCGGGGTGTCATCTCAGATACTCATAGGATAGGTTTCATCACCACCCACCAGGTGGCGTTAACGATTACAGGAACCATCTCCTAATTTTCCCCCTCTACCTCTCAATAGGATGTGGACTCATGAGATGATGTTTTGATGTTCCAACAGCTCCACTTGCAATGCACACGTTGCGATTTCCCCGAAACACGTCAAAGCAAGAACCTGCGATTTCTCAGACTTGTTCAGAAGTACCCTGTTCAGAGTGCTGCAGGGTTGACATGTTTATATGCTAACCTGGATGTTAACCGTTCCACGGGTTCCTTCGAAGGCCAAAAATAAGTTGTGTGGCAAAGAAAAGTGTGACACTTCACTGATGCATGACTTAGAAGCGGCCACAGCTAGTTTTGTGCCTCTTCTGCTTTTGTCATGATGATGTTGTTTTTTTTTTTTGTGTCCCCAACAACCTCTGAAGTCGCGTTCAGCCACTTGTTAGCAGCCGCCGTTTTTAAAGGGTACATAAAAACCTTGAGAGTTCATGAGTGTGGTTTTTAACTGAGGCATTTTATAGGAGGGAACCAAACCTTAAAAATGTCACAAGCTTATGTCGGTCACAGACCTCCGTCCCAGTGACTTTGAGACAAGGGAACCAGATATTTAACACTGCTAACTTCTCTCTGGTTTTTGGGATGTAATCCTATTGGCACTCTTTCTCCCTCAAAAATGTCAGTTAAAGAGGGCCTACAGAGGTGATTCCTGTGCTGTGGGTTGCCCAGAAACAGCCTTATGGGCAAAGGGGCCGACTGAGAAATTTCTCTCAGTAGTTACAGAGCCAGAGCCATGCTCATATTCTTCCGTGCTGGCAGAAAACAATAGAACTTGAATTTTTGTGTGTGTGTGTTTTGTTGTTGCCGGAGAGGGCGGCGGCTGCTGTAAATGTTTCATTAAAGCGGGGACAAGTGTTGGTGGAAATACTGGGATGCTTTGGAACATAAATGAGGCTTGACATTTTGAGTTTAGCTCCTCAGGATTGGGTGAATCACAGTCGCGTGTGCCATGTGAGTGTGAGTGAGCTGCTTTTTTGGGTCTGCACCGCTTGGCACTTTGCCTCTCACCCAAAAGTGTGTGTGTGTGTGTGTGTGTGTGTGTGTGTGTGTGTGTGTGTGTGTGCATGCGCATGTACACTTGATCTTAAACACTTAGTCATTGATTGGACAAGCAAACAGTTAGCTTGCGTGTAACTGACTGAGGGTCTGTTGCAGCTGGGTTGACCGACAACAGATTTTGGGCTGGAAAAATAAAATGGAGGTGAAGTTATTGGAGAGAAGACATTGATCAAGCTTCAACCATTAACATCTCTGAATAAAAATATAATGTAGATGCAATAAAGCTGGATTAGGGCTCACAGCTTTTTTGTTGGCAATAATTAGAGGATGTAAATTTAATCACAGCTGAAGAAAGAGGCAGAAAATTTTAGACTCCAGGTTGAGGCCAAACTCTGCATGTGTGGTTGGGATTCCCCCCTCTCTTAGGATATGGTTTAACCCATTTATGACTATCTCAAATTTATACTCCACACACTTTCTACCATAGCTGTCATTATTTCAGCCACGGTGAGACCTGCGGCCTTCAGCTTCATCACAGATGAGCCAACAATCAAAGTGCGATGTCTCGTTGTAATACTTCAGGAGAACAGAGAAGGAGTTTGTTTGCGGCATGGAAAGCTTGTGAGGAAGTAGCCGAATGATGGCAGTCATCAGCACAAAGAGGAGAAGTTTGTGTTAAGGTCAGATTAGAAGCCCACAGCAGGCCTTCACACCCCCGTGAGCTGTCTCGTCAGTTTGGAATGAGGAATGTCGAGCACATCCTGCACGGCTGACATGGGACTGAAACCCACTGAAGATAAGGGCATTGTTACGATGCTGATCAGTTCAGATGACCTTTTAATTTACTTTTATCAGCATTCGTTTTATTTTAAACAATTATGGGGATGCCAGATAAATGTTTCCCCCCGCTGACCCCCAGGGTCCTCCTCTTTAGATCCAGAGCCACTTAGAAGCTGCTTCAGTGGTGTTCTTGATGGTCCTGGAGCGGAACGATTCTCCCGCCGTCTGATTCAATGCACTTCGCTTGCAGCGTTTGTGACTGTCGATGACCAGCTATTCATAGTTGGATCTCTTCCTCTCATGGGCCTCTTCCAGATGGCCCTCCCACAACTTGGTACTCTCTGAGACCAGCAGGATATCTTGCTTCACAGTGGTTCTCACCGTGTGCCAGGGGAATCTCAACTGTCCTTCACTGACTTGATGATGAGATTGATTATAATTGGCCAACCAACTGTCTAAAAGAATTAAAATACAGTAATGAGAAAAACAAGAAAAGCCTGAAATCCTCATCCTTGAGAAGGTGCGAGCAGCAGGATTTAGCATTTTTCCTCTAAAAAAAAATGGTACAATCCTGGTGGACACTGTTTTCCTGTCAATAAAACTTCAATAAATTGCAACTGTAACTGTGGCCTTGAATACACTTCATACAGCGTCTTTATACCAGACACACGTTCACGGTACACGTGGGTGTTTTCTTGTGAAAATCAGAAGAAACTTCAGTTTAGACGTCTGAACTCTGACACAAGAGTGGGAATCTCTACTTTTAAACTCCATGCTCTCTCACTGACGTTGACACACGATGTTTGCAATGCAAGTGCATCTCTCACTGCGATGCCCCGTGTTGTCGGTTTGAGTTCCACACAACACCTCTGTTTACTCATTCACTCTTGAGTGAGGTTTCTTTAGAACAGATCTCTGACACTGAAGATGAAGAACGTCAGCTGAGATGTTCTGTCTAAAGCAAATGTCAGGTCCGGTTCCAGTCATGTTAATGACACAGTTGACTTGGAACACACGCGTTGAGTGTCTTTTACAACAGGAAGCCAGAGAAAGGAAATTAATTGTAGGTGTGATATGATAAAGACTCTCACATTCGATCAACAGCCTGGCAGCCGTGTCTGCTGCACGCAGGAAGTGTGTTTTATCTCTTGTGGTGTTGCAAGAAGGATCGTTAGTGACTCAATTAAATAGACAGGAAGTCTTCTAAAAGTTTCAAATTACAATTGATAAGTGAGTTATGTGAATTAAAAAGTGAGAGAAAAAGCAAACGAATAAATATCGAATCATGAAGATGATGGCGGACAAATGAAGCGGAAACAACGAAAACCAGTTGGCGTCCTCCTGGCTGTCACAGAGAGATGCGTTATTTTGTGTTTCTGATGGAGAGAAGCTGGGTGTGGCTCTCAAGCACCAGCAGCTTGTCATCTTCATTGTCGTCGTCATCATCTTCTTCATTGTCGTCGTCATCATCTTCTTCATTGTCGTCGTCATCATCTTCTTCATCAGCAGCAGGCAGAGCGTTGCGCCGGCTCTGTCCCACTGAGAGTGTGTGCTGGGTGGGGGCGAGGGTTCTAGACAGCCCAGTTTTATGTTCTGATGATCGTAATCGGGCCAAGACTTGTGTAGAGCAAGAAAGCATAGAAAAAAGTGTGTGTGTATACATAGATAAAATGTAAATATGTATACACACATATGTTGACTATAAAATGGTGGATGAATCGATTGTAGTGCAAACCCTGCAAAAAGGGTTAAATATCATCCATTTGGTCTGATAACCCGAAATCTACGAGTGCTGCACAATTCAGTCACTTCAACACATTGAAGTTAGTAGTGGACCAATGTACTGTAAATCCATAGTATTCAAATTACAGGGTTTTATAAAACCGAGAAAAGCAGCAAGAATAAAACAATTTGTCGGCTGCTAATTAATCGTCCGCTCAGCTGATCAAATAATTGATGACTCAGCAAATCATTTTGTCTCTTTTATTTTCCATCTTGATGGCTGCAACGTAGGAATGCGCCATGAGAGTATAGATTTTAAAGTTATCGATCAAAGGCATCAACTACTTAATGTACAAGCTTATGAGAGCATTGGTTACTTTGAAGTTCCATTGTTCTCTTGGCCCAGTTCTTTGAGCAGCTATTTATAGACTAGCCTGCATTCTCTACAGCGGAGAAACTACAAAGCTGTCAGAGGCAATAGACTCATGCAAAGCTAGCTCACCAACCTTCCGGCTATTCAAACTGGAATGTTAGTGGAGACTGCCGTGACCTTTCCCAGCACAGGAAGTGAAGCACGGCAGTGACCGACAACAGCGGCGGTGGTACAGCGAGCTGCGTCTCCGCTGGGAACCTGCCTTTGTTGTCCAAACTTCTGTTATCTGCCGTGACCTTTCCAAAGTGCCGCTGCTGATAGCAGCAACAGGAACTTAACTATGTCACCAGTTACGATGGAGAAGTTGGGCTTCTTTATTCTCTGCTGTAATTTTCAGTGTTGATGAATAAGTGCTTCTCTTTTAGCCTCTACCGGTGCTGAATTCCTACCTGTTTTGGCTGTCTAACGACGTCATTTTTCTCGAGGCTGGGAGTGAGCGGCGCTGGACACCTTTCATCACTGTTGAGCTTGTTTAATGATTAGCAACACATGTCCCTGGATACATTTAGCATGAGGATTAATTGCTAGCAGTATAAATGCGCCATTTTACAGTGCTTATCTGGATAATACTGCAAGATAATTATTAATCCAGTTTACGGTATTAGTCCTGATGAGCTGTGTCTGAAAGGTTTCAGTTTGAGGCTGTAACATATCTGTAGCTTTGGCTGGTTGACAAAGGTACAATTTTAAAGAGAAAGCACTTATGTGAAACTGAAAATACTGCGACTACGGTGACACATTGAGAACGAACGTGTACACATGTTGGTGTAGGAGTTCTAATGAATGCAATTTAAATAACACACATTGGTGACATTCTTCGTACGGCTGTTGCCGTGTCTGCTAGCAGTGACCAGCTCTGCCTGCTAGCTACAGTTAAGCTAAAAATAAGACACAGAGACAGTATCTGGGTCATGTTGTGTGATGCTCGCTGCGGCCCGATGAAGTGGCGGCTGCTGCCGCTGCTGCTGGTGAGATCCACAGATGCATTCAGACAGAGGCAGCAGCCTTGTTTCCTGTTATTAGCATGTCTTTATATCAGGTGCCATCTAGAACCGTTTCTTGCTGCTGCTGCTGCTGCTGTTAGAACTGATCAGAGCAAAATGTGAATGTGACTTGAGTGCTGTTAAGAATCTTGTTACACAGAAAGAAATTTTCATTGGAAGGCAGCTGAAATGAGAAGAAATTAGCTTTTGGTGATTAATCATCAGAACAGATTCCAATTTATTTGAAGGCACTCAACTGATGGAGTAATAGACCTACTCATCATAAGGTTCTCCAAACGGGTTTGAACAAATTTGAATGTTGTCCATAACAATTTGAGCTTTTCAGTGGCATAGGGAATGATTGACCTCTTGAATAGAACGGCTGTGTGAACAGAGGGCACTCAGCCTTCTGATGGCGCCAGTGTGGCGAGAGGTTGATCTGGTAGTTGTACTGCATATCACAGTAACGTGTGAAGAAGGCTTACCGGTGTGAAATCTAGATACCGCCCAAACCACATCTTCATGAACTCTTAGGAGTGTCGACAAGTAATGTGTAAAAGTTGGTCTGGGGGATGATTTTAATTTAACCAGTTCTCATTCTCCTCATCCAATGTCACCTCTGATTGCATGATGTTATGGAGAAAGAAACAGAGTAAATAAAATTGGAACAAACCTACCTTTACTCTCTCCACACATGTAGAAGGGTCTCATTGAGAACAAACGTGGAGTTCTGCTGCGTTCTGTTTCTTAAGTAATGCCAGGATTAGCAACAGGGTGTTTTTGTGGTCATCTGTGGTTCGGGGTGTAAACAGACGCGTCTGTTCTCACAGGATTTGCTGACTTGCAGCGTCACAAACGGTGTGATTTTTGGTTTGGGCGATGTGGACGGCATCACGTATTGCGGTGTCGTATACCAACTGTCTCAATATCATGTCGCTGATGCAAGGGTGAATATCGGTTCTTTCAACAAAACAAAATTAACGCAGTTGAATTTTTTTGGATGAATCATCATCCCTCCTGAGGACGTACTGGCTAATATTAGAACATAACGGGCTACTAAGTTCAGAAAACAGCATTTCAGTGACACACTTGACTGTAACACAACCTGTAAAACCAGACAGACAACACTAACGCTGTCTCGCAGCACAACATTATCCAAAAATTCGAACAATATAGAGTCTAATATATTGCTACCTGTGTATTCCAGCCCCACATCGGGTCTGCGCAGGTCCTGGTAGAGGACAACCTTTTGGTTTTGCTCGCTGTAGTTCATACTTAGGGAGTGTGACTGAATGATGCTAACGTTAGCGGAATCTAAATGCCTGGGTCTTATTGACACTTTCAGCTGTATCAGGCAGCAGCACTGTTTACTGTGTGCTCAAAGTTCACAATAATAGCCTTTAGCTCACTCTGCTGTGAGAAGCTATTCTTCATCCTCTCATGCTACTCTGAGCCGATCCTCCACTTGGAATGCAAGGGTCAGGCAGCATCCATGACACCAGAAAGAAGAGAGGAGTATAATAAGAGGAGGGAGGGGACATTATTTTTGTTAGTATGGTGAGATGAAATCTGGAAGAGGTTGGTATAAGTAAAGATGGAAGCCAGCATGGGAGCTCTTTGTCAGCATGAGACAAGGAAGAAGTTATAAAGACAAGTGATTTTCTCATCTGGTGTCTGACAGCAACAACTTCCATGTGTTGAGGCAATGAACAATATTTTGTAGTGACCCTAAGTATCATTCTATTGTCTGATACTGGTGTTGACGTGTAGGCGGCTGTGGCTGATGAGGTTCAGCCGGCCTTTTCGAAATCGGAAGCCTCCTTGAGCAAGGCACTGTTGCATTCTGTGAAAATGCGAGTGAAGTCGTCGTGAACATCATTTGATGGAGTTTTTAAGGTGGTATACAAACTTGAGATGTCTAAGGTGAGCAACGTTTTATCAGAGATGTTTGTTCTTCCACCACACCCCCAAACAGTCGCTCGGATATACATCCATGCAGCGCCAGGTACCTGAAGTTCATTTCTTTTTTTACTGCCACTAACTTTGCTCACAATGTTTCTGTGACAGTTGAAATATGGCAAGATCGTTCATCCATGACAGATCGCAACATTCGTCTACCTGGAGGAGAAATACCCCGCACTGGGGTGTCAGAGTCACAGAATTTGACATACAATAAGCAACTAAATGGTAAGACAGAGTAACGACACTGGGATGGGTTTGTAACGCCAGCTGTTGGATTAAAAACATCAGTACTTGGTACCAGTCAATCGATACAGTGTCGCAAGTTCTGCAATATACTGCAATATCTACATTTTGACCCATCCGAATCAGTTTTTTTTCTAAGATGTTACAATATCTTATTTTTTGTTGTTGTTTTTTTAGCCATGATGATATAGCCATCCATGCTACCATGGCGTGTAATGTAACCTAGAGAGCAACCGTGTGTTTGCTCCCTTGTATTATAAAAACTCCCTATAATCAACAGAATAGGCCGGGAGACCTCATTGTATTTATTTAGCTGAGTCAGGGTTCGTGTTTGCAGACACACCAGCATGTGTATATTATATCTGGTGACCTCCTGGTCACACACATCTTCTTCACGTCTGCTGAGAACGACGATGGACTCCAGCCAGCATATATTAGAACCAGTTTTTGATGGAAGGAAACTCCCTCTTCCCTTATGAGCCATATCACTACTTTGGTCGCTGCTCAAATTGAATTTCATGTCCTGACCCTCCTCTTGAGGGATTTACTCTCTGCATCCTTTTTCTCTTTTTAATTTTGTCCTTTTTGCCTTCTTGTTCATCCTTCTTCGTCTTCCTTGTGTAGACACTCCTGACAGTCAAATATCAATCTTTTTGTGTGCCACTTTTATCATTTTTTTTTCCCTCTTTTGAAGTCAAATTTGACCTGTGATATTCCTGTTGATGCAGTGAGTAGAGCTTTGACATATCCACCTCCTAATCTTCTGAACCTGTTTGCCGTGGCCCAGATTGCTTGTCAGGGCTCCTATCATGAGCTTTGCTTGTTCTCTAATTGCGCATCTCTGAGATGTCATGTAGAGACTGAGGTTGTCTTGTATCTCTGCAGTTTATTAAGCTGGTAATGTCACTTGTTCTGGACATGCACTTGGTTGTGTTTGCCTAATTAAAATGTCTAAGAGCCAACCTAGCCAGCCAAATAAGAAGAACTGGAATCAGAAGAACTGGAATCAGAAGAACTGGAATAAGAATTACTGGAATAAGAATTACTGGAATCAGAATAACTGGAATAAGAATAACTGGAATCAGAAGAGCTGGAATAAGAAGAACTTGAATAAGAAGAACTGGAATCAGAAGAACTGGAATAAGAAGAACTGGCTGTGTTTTGTTACTCAAAGAAGTGTTCAGATCTGATGCCCTTTAACGCATCATAAGAGGCTGCATTGAAATTGTAAAACCTCATCATGCATCATGCTCCACTCACAAATGTTTAGCGTGCCTGGCCTGACTGGTAACCGTCCGGTCAGTGTCACGTGATTCAGATTCCTAACTGGTTGTTGGCGGTGCACTGCTTTACAATTCTACACTTTGATTTGGCAGATCCTCTTGTCCAAAGTGACGTACAACACTGGCAAGAATTTAGACTGGAGGGAAAGCCTAAGTCAGTACGACAAAGTGCTAAGATTGATTGGCTGCAGGTGCTGCCATCTAGTGGCAGAAGAAGGGCCAGGTTTTTCTTTCTTTCTTTCTTTCTTTCTTTCTTTCTTTCATTCATTCTTTCTTTCTTTCTTTCTTAATATAATTTAACCACAAATGACCACAACCAATAATTCAACATGAACAATATCTTTCAACATTGTCAGGGCTAAGTATTCACTAAGAGCTGGGTCTGAACCTTCTGACTCGTTCTGCCCTGAGGACAAAGAGGAGAGTACCAGCAGGTCTGCCTGTGCTGAACGGCCCATCAATTTGCACAGAGCAGCTTGAGCCAGACAGGAAATCTCCACATGAATGGCAGAGTATGTTTGGTCAAATTACAAAATAATACACCGTGTGCAGGCTCCCGAGGACAAAAGCCGAGCTGAAAAGGCCACAACATAAACACGAACTCCACATGCAGGTGATAGAAACTCATTGGTTAAGAGACAACGACCGAATCAACAGAATCTGAGCAAGTTAACAAAGCCAGTGAGCAGCTGGAGATCAGAGCTGTGTGGAGGACCGACATGATTGGCGTCAACGCCAGAACGTCGCAGCCATGCCCAGTGGAAATTCAAGGTCGAGTTCTCAATTCTTAAAACATCCATCCTTCCCTCAATTTTCTACGTCTTATCCTGTTAAGGGTGGTGGGGGGTGGAGCCTATCCCAGCAGCCTTCGGGTGAGAGGCCGGGTTCACCCTGGACGGGTCACCAGTCCATGGCAGGGCCAACACATAGAGACAGACAACCATTGGCTCTCCCAGTCACACCTACAGTCAATTTAGAGTCTGGATTAACCTGGTCCCCTCTTGATGTCTTTGGACTGTGGAGGAAGCTGGAGTACCAGAGAGAACCCAGCAGGAACAGGGAGAACATGCAGACTCACACAGAAAGACCCCGTGCTGCAGCAGGGGCTCGAACCTGGAACCTTCTTGCTGTGAGGGCGACAGTGGTGACCACTGCTCCACCGTGCCGCCTTTATAAAACATATAAGGCCAAAATATTCTGTGGGAGAGCCAAAATAAAACCTTCCCAAATTACAAACCTGATCAGACTCTTAAAACTCCATCACCCAGATGAGCCTGCCCAGTTTCTGGAAGGTAACAAGGGAAAGCGGCGAAGGCTAGTAGGCAGAGCTTGGAGCCAAGAACAAGCCTGCAGCCCCTCTGGGGAAACTGAGTAATATGTACCTTAATTATGAAAATAAAATTCGTCATTGAAGAAAAGTTTATTTTTTAAGTGTTAAAATCTGTCAAGTATAATTCTTAGGTAGAAAATCGTAATTGGCAAAACGGCGGGTCCCGCTAACAGGAAAAAAAAAAGAAACCAAAATCAGCCAAAGAAAAATGCAGTTGGGGCATCTCAAGTTTTGTCATCTCCACCGACAGTATAATTCCAGTGAATCACATTTCTGACGGGCTCAAGGCGGTTGGCCAATCACAGCAGAGCGGGGTCTTTGGAGGGCACCAACATGTTTCTGAAGTCTTAGCCTGTAGAGCTGTAACAAGGTGGCCTAATGTTGGTAAATACACCAAATGGAAAATATTAAAGTGGGAAAGGAGCATCATGTTGTATGTCTCCTTCAATAATTGATTAAAGGAAATTCCATCCCAGTATTCCCAGTGTTTTGCACATGTTTTATCAGTCACGTTTCCATAAGTTTTCCAGATGGAAAAGCGGAAGGAGAGTCCGGCTCAGTCTTTGTGAAGAGTGGAGCAGACAGAACAGATCATCTTTGTCAGTCACCAAAAGATGATCTGTCTTAATGTGAGGATGCAGGATAAATGCAGTTTGAAAAACGAGTCAGTCAGATCTTGCGTGTTCACGTCCTGTAAACAAAGAGCAACACGATCATGTGACGCGTTTGTGTTCCACCCGACGCCCGTAAACCCAGCGTTCCTGTTTCTTGTTATTCTGTTTTTGTCTCCAGTCTAATAAAAATACATTTCTGGCTCCTCTTGTCAGCGTTTTAATTTTGGTGATTAAAAGGAAACAGCCAAAATGGCTTAACAATGTTGTTATGTTGGGTTTTTTTTTTGTGTGTGTGGCCGTTTGTCATCTGGAGGCACTTGCGCTGAAAACCAGAAGACAGTCGGCGAATCAGAACTGAGCGGCAGCTGCACTCTGACATTATGAAGGAGGAACTATGTGGAACATTAGAGAAGTCCCTTCCCTCATTGACAGTATGTTCTTCTTCATCCAGATTAGAAATGCGACAATTGCATTTTCTTGGCCAATTTCGATTTCCAATTTTTAAAATTTTTTTTATGTGACTTGCAGATAACAATTTTTGCCAATTCTGATTTTCTTTCTAAGAATTACACCTGACAGAATATAAAAACATAAAAATCTACTTGGCTTCAATGGAAAATTTCATTTTCATAATTACAGGAAATAGTACTCTTAAGAGTTTCACTGGGTTAGTGGATATTTTCTAACTTTAACAATCCTAAAATTTACATGAATAGATAAATAAATGAAGCGCTCTTCCTACTGTAAGGTGGAACAAATAAATTCTTCTGAGAAAGAGTTGCTTTATATCGAGTGTCTGATTAGATTTGGGGGGGGGCTCCCCCACAGAATATTCTGATTAGATTTGCTGTTTGTTTGTGGCCTTACATGTTTTACAAACTGTGAGCTTTACATCCTCATTACTCGCTGTGGAGAAACTTCCACGTTTGACCCCAAACTTCTGTGCCACGCCCTGGTTGCGATGCTGATCACCTTGGTCCCTCGCACAGCTGCGATCTTCTGCTGCCCGCCGGCTTTGTTGACTTGTTGGGATTCTTCCGATTTGTTCGTGGTCAGTGCAATCCAGCTGGACCTTCTCCAGAAGTAGGAAAATAACGTACATGACAGTTAATGTTTTACTGTAATAACGGCGTCCAGCAGAAACACTGCGGCCAATGCTAAGAGCATTCAGCTAATCGATCGTTGGAACATGCCAGATTTCTGTGTTTTTAGGAGGGTTTCCTGCTCCACTTTGCCGTCTCTCTGTCCTCACTGATTCTCTGTAGTGCTCGCCTGCGTCTTTTGTTCATGGACCCTTCATTCTGTGGTCTGCAACCTGCGCCTGCCTGGTAAAATCCACTGGAATTCTCCCAGATTAAATCCAAGGTGGTGTCCTCGTGGGCGTTATGAGCCCAGTGGGAGGTGATGGGAGGGGAGGTGTTGGAGGGTCATGAGTGTAACTGCGAAATGATCAACCCAACAACATCACTCTCGAGGGTTAAATGGAGTATGTCTCACTGTGAATGTATATACAGTACATCTGGTTAGATGATTTGACCAAGGTGGCGACATCATCCATTTTCTGTGTCGTCATCAAGTCACAGGAACGCACGGTCATTAATTTGGCTGACGTGCAGTCGAGGCTCATCCTTTGCTTGAAGTGCAGAAAGCCAATTCTCAAAAAACTTCTCCAAAGTCTGGAGCCAGATATTTACAAGCCCTGTTTCCATTAACATGTGGTTGTGTGTGTGTGTGTGTGTGTGTGTGTGTGTGTGTGTGTGTGTGTGTGTGTGTGTGTGTGTGTTGGGGGGGGGGTGTTATTTAGTGGATGGAAACACATTTTCTTGTATTTTTGCTGATTTTCAGTAAATTTAGGTCAAATCTGTGCCACTCTTGGATGGAAACCTGACCGCTGTGGTGCAGTCACCGCTTTTGTTTGCTCTCTTTTTCTTCAGCTGGAAGGTTGAGAAGAATGTCTATCGTTCTGCTCTCTGATATGTCACCGTTATTCTTTATCTCCTCTACCTGGAAGCGTGTAAACAACCTGCTGTCAGTAACTAATGAGTTCCTTAAACAGGTTATCTGCCCATTGTTTTCCTAATCTGAAGACCAGAAAAATGATCACACTGATTACAAGATGACACCATTAACGAAACTAGAACAACAGAATGTTTCTCTGAGGGAGGTGTGATGACATCATCATGTGATTGGCAGATGTTGGTCCTTTTTTTCATGTCGTGGTATCGGCTCAATGAGGAAGCACGTTGTGCACACATTTTTCTTCAGTATACAAAATTGCAATAAAATACACAATTTTACACAGATAACATTAGAATTGGCAAATATCAACTTTCTTTCCCTTTTATTGTGTATATTTCTGATTATTCTAGTTTGTTGTTGCAGTTGTCCTAACCGTTCCAAACGTGAACCAAGTCGCTACAAGAAGGAGCATTAATTTGGGCGGTGTGGTAAAGCCTCCTTACGCTCTGGCCGGTTGTCCAGTTCTACCTTTGTCTTGTCTTGCAGGTTTTTGTTTGTGGGTTTTGGAGTAACTAGCATGACACCAGCTGATAAGAAGTGGACTAACTGGCCTGCCAGATAAGGGCGCTGTCAAGCTTCTCTCCCTATGGCTTATTAGAGCCCCCCCCCCAGAATCTCTGCGTCTGGTCCAGGCTCTTAATGACAGTTGCTGGCCTGTCTGAGCTTCTGTGGTGTAAATGGGTGTGTTTGTGTAGTGGCGGGCCGGCCGGCGGGTGGGTGCGGGGTATTACTGTATGGGTGGCCATCTGGAGAGGAAAACCAAAGCTGCTATTGGGTTGGGGGACCGTTTGTCCTGTTTGCAGGCTCAAAAGACATCTTGCAGAGTTGACAGCTGAAGTGAAGTAGAAGTTTATCTTTTAGTTCAAAGCAATGATGCCTAATTTTCTGCTGCAGATCTAAGGGGGTTTTGGTCGGTGACCAACTCACTTGTCTTTGTTTCTCAAAAAAGGAAAAATACTAATTTGCCTAATGGTTTTTATCAAAAGTGACTTGTGGAGTGACTGGTGACCTGTCCAGGGTGAACCCTGCCTCTCGCCCGAAGGCTGCTGGGATCGGTTCCACCCCTCATGACCCTGAACAGAAGAAGCGGTAGAAAATGGATGGATGGATGGAGTTGCGGAGTATGAAGTTCTCAATCTATGCAGGAGCATAAATGTCAACAACATCAGGTCAAATGTGACAGGGGCAGGACAGTTTCATCTCACAACCCACCAAGTCCACCAAACATAGAATTCTGACTCTGACAGACAAGTCGAGCTAGAATTGTTCTCAAGTTGTTACTTCTGCTGCGTGGCCACCAACGATGTGCTGTGATTGGTCCAGTGTTTGCCTGAGACTTGATCTTGTTGTGAAACCGTGAGCTTCGATGGTGCGGTCTGGCTTTCTGAGGCTGTCCTCCAGTTCCCAGGAGCACATTTATTTAGCTTTTAATTTTAAGACGCACATCGTTGTGAAATTCTGCTCCCACACTGATGTTCCAGTGGCAGTGTGGCTGAAAGCCTTTGCCCATACCAGTGGGGTTTTGTTGGGTTTCGAATTTCATGAGACAGACGTGAAGAAATCCTCCTTGTGAAGAGATGCACAACAGAACTGTTAGAAAATCTTCCGGCCCTCCATCATAGTATCATTGACTTGGTACAAATTTAGTCGTAGGAACAACCTTAAGCTGATTTCTTAACAGACAAACTTCAGGCTCACTAAATGTCATCTTGTTTGCTAATGAGCACACCAGGAGCAGTAAATGGGAGGTGGATCGGCGCACCCCTACTTTGATTAGACGTTCATTTTGTACCCACATTCTGTCGTCATCTTCCAGTTGGTTTTCCGGATGCATTTGAGAGTGAAATAGAGAAAAGCAGAGACTTAACTTGTGCTGTAGATGTGGGTCACAAGTGAATTGTGTATTTTGTTGATGCTGAGAGATGAATTTAGTGATTGGCATGTTGCACTGCAATTGATGGGCAACATTTATGTCATTTTAGCGTGTTGCAGTTCCATGTGGATTTAATGACATCATAGTGGAGTAACAAACTTTGAGAAGGTAGGGATGGGTGTGTCCTCCTTACTGAGGTCAGAGGTCAGCCAATGAAATAGTTTCTCCCTTAGAGGAATGTTTGGGGTAAAAGTTGAGTTTCTTATTCTTTCTTCCTTCCTTCCTAGCTTGTTCACTGTCTGGTATACTTCTTTCTTCAACACACACACACACACACACACACACACACACACACACACACACGCACACTTGTTGTCACAGAGATAATCAATCTTGTTTTTCTTTCATGGAGCCGTCTGTCCTAACCCTTTACACACACACACCACACACACACACAGTGAGGCAGCTGGCTAGGACGACTGACAGCCTCATTAGCTTTTGTTTTCATCTGCTTCAAAACACTGTGAGCCGGTCTGAGCTGTCACCTGACCATAAACCTCGCCACGTAATTGGATGGCAGTGATGAGCCTCAACCAGCTGACCAGACCCCGGGCCTCTCATTGGCTCAGAGTTTCTCAAAGCGCTTCTTCCTGTAGCCAGGCAGAGTCTGTGCAAACTCCCATGAGAATTGAAGGAAACACACACACACACACACACACACACACACACACACACACACACACACTGTAAAAGTAGTATTGTGTGCAAGAATCCTCTTCTTCTCCACTTGATGTTCAGCTGGACAACATCAACGGCTTTAATAAGCTCAGGAGGTTCTATGAGTGGTAAAAACCAGTACAGAACTGAAGGGAACATGTGATGGATCCTATAAACACGGCTGAAACCTCCCTGATGGTGACAGTGAGGCCGTCGTCGTGGCTCCGACATGTTTGTGTTTGCAGGGAGGAGGAAGCTGCTGAAGTTGGACTGTTTTAAGGAGGAGTTGGATGCTTTTTAATTGTTGTTGTTGTTTTTTAAATCGATGTCAGGTTTATTAATGTGCTCCCAGTGTAAAGATGGCCTCAGCCCATATTAAAACTGTATCAGAGGAAACTGCAAGCATTATAAGAAGCACATTTTCAAAGGCTGGTGAGCGATATCGGCCCCCAGCTTGACCCATCTTGACCTTCAACCCTACGTTTTCCCTCAAGGGCAATAAATCAACACACTTGCATTGAATTTAAATGCACTGTACGGACCGGTCACATTCCTCATGACCTAACAGCAGGTTCATGGTCCAGCTCAAGCTATGGGATGGAATTTAAATCAGTTTGTGGGTTGGCACCATTGTTCCGGTACCTGTCAGGATATCATGGCTGGTTATGAAACTTCTCAGCCTCTTGAGTCCCCTTGAAACTCAACAGCTTTTACAGGTCCGAATAGGAATCCCACAAACTCACCTCGCATGAAATGTGATGAGATGTGTCCCCAAGACGAAAGGCGGGACTTGAACCACAAAACACACTGTATTCGATTTTTATGGTCTCGTTATCATCCGTGAAAATACACACACAGACACACAGTATTGTGGCTGTTGGGCTGGTGGGTGCTTGTTGTGCTGCCCAGAGTACGTTGACAGCAGCTGGTACGCGGGTCAGCTTAAGGCCAGACCTGCAATTGATGCCCGCCTACCACTTTGCTTACAAGCCCCTCCCTTTGATCACAGCCTGTCCACCAGGTTGCCTTGGAGACGGGCTTGGACAATGTTTAGCAGGCTGACCACAGACTTTAGAAAGGAAAGGGATCTGGCAAAAAGGAGCTGCAGTGATGATGTGATGTTTTTGTGTGGATCTTTCCGTTTAGGAACATCCCTCCTTTTTTTTTCTTTATTTTGGAAAACTAGTCTTCATTTATTTCTTAGCAAATATGACATGAACCTTGGCAAAGGTCTGCGATCCTGGGGTGCATTTCAGGTTCTTGTTATTATTCATTTATGCCGTTTGTATTTACGCTCAAGTAGTCACAGGAGGTTCTTCTCTGGACATCACCTGGATTATAAAGCTAATAACATTATTTTTTCCCTGTCAGTTCGTCACCCTTGAAGCTGCAGGTGAGCTTTGTGCTTTAAAAAAAAGGAAGAAAAAAACAAACATTTCACGAGGCCGTGGTTAGTGAAAGAGCTGGCTTTGGCCCCTCACTGACACCACGTCAGGAACAAGTCAGAACATGTCCCTGCTGACTGCTGCACCTACTTGTGTGCGCTTCTGTGTGGCCTGCAGGTGTGTAGTCTGCGTTCTCCACGACACACTTATTCTAACCCTGCAGTACAAATGAAAGGGTGCCTTGCATCTCAGAGGACGACCTCTGTTGCTGTTTTACGATGTCCTGCATGACTGTCAACTATTTTATGAATCAAACGTGACTCGTTTGGGTGAGTAGTGAGTCAGTGGAGCGCGACGGAGCGGCTCTGTCAGGGTGTCTGAGCCCCTCACCCTGCAGGAGGCCGAGCCTGGACATCTGTGAAGGAAACTCATCCTTGTGGACACCAGCCAGGGCCCATGACCGTACGCTGTGGATGGTTGCAGCGTTGAA
Organism: Aulostomus chinensis; assembly: GCF_037954235.1. Classification (NCBI taxonomy): domain Eukaryota; kingdom Metazoa; phylum Chordata; class Actinopteri; order Syngnathiformes; family Aulostomidae; genus Aulostomus; species Aulostomus chinensis. The sequence continues at coordinate 25,206,716 of NC_141331.1, forward strand.
CACCAGTGAACGAATAGCTTTGTCTTCCGGCTCATGCCAAGGCAGTTAGCGTCTCCTATTTCCTCTGACATTCTGGTAATGGAGTGACGCATAAATGAAACTTCCCTTTAAACCAGAAAGAAAGTTAGCCGTGTTTAACATCTGGTTCCCTCATCGTAAAGTGAACGGGTTTTTGGTTGAAAATGAAATCATCTACAGCAACGTTTGCTGTTCGTTGATGTGTAACAGTCTCAAACGATAATTTAAGATTAACGTTGTCTCTCTATGAACATAACTAAGCTGAATTCCCAACTTGAACAGAAAGATGAAGGGAGTGACTGGGTGGTGAATGGTAAAAAAAACCTTCTGAGATGTGACCGGCATTAGAATATCATCAGTGCGATGATTAAGTGTGATGTGTGTGTGTGTGTGTGTGTGTGTGTGTCTTTTGCTCACTGCCCTCTCAAAATAACTTTGACCTCCATTTCTTGCTTGTTGGGTTTCTCACACACAGCAATATTGCTCCCTTGGAATTTCTCAGGTTTCATCCTAAAATGTCTTCTACATTTTGTTATGTTTCATTTCAATTGTAAATGGCCTCCATCTCTGGAGATGTGCCTCTCCCCATCCGTCCCAGAAAAGACTTCTGGAATAAATGGAAAGGATTCTGCTGCCCTGCACTGGAACATCGTTGGCAATATTACAGTTTGGATGATAGAAATATGTACTCCAGCCATCCATCGTCATCTTCCGCTTATTCCTTACTAGTAAGGGTCACGGGGGGCTGGAGCCTATCCCAGCATCTACAGGCGAGAGGCGGGGTTCACCCTGGACAGGTCGCCAGTCCATTGCAGGGCCAACATACAGAGACGAACAACCATTCACACTCACATTCATACCTACGGTCAATTTAGAGTATCAATCAGCCTCGTCCCCAAATTGATGTCTTTGGACGGTGGGAGGAAGCCGGAGTACCAGAGAGAACCCAGCAGGAACGGGGAGAACATGGAGACTCCACACAGAAAGATCCCACGCCCGAGCCAGCACTCGAACCCGGAACCTTCTTGCTGTGAGGCCACAGTGCTGACCACTGCACCACCGTGCAGCCCCTGAAATATGTACTCATTTATTAAAATAAAGACACACATAAGCCCTTCCCTCATTGACTGTCCATGCATGTCACCAAAACTACAATAATGCAATGAACCCAAGTCAGTGTTGCTCTGTTTCTTAAGAAGAGGATGAGGCAGAAATGCATCTCAACATTCTCATGATGAAAACTTTTTTTTTCTCTCTTTTTTTATGGCTGCACTTCATGGTAATTTGGACCAAAAAAAATTATAGATGCGATATGTTTAGAATTCCTCTTGTCTCTTCTCAGACATGTATCTTGTAACAAATATCTTTACGACCTACTTTGTACATTCCGTTTTGTTTTAGTTGTTTTTGTGTCATATTTTTTAACACATTTTGAAACGGAGATCTGTACAAAAAAAAAAAGTGTTTCTATTGATAACAGGGAAAATACGTGTTTTTAGTGGACATTAAAGATTCTGTTAAGCTAGCTAAGCTAGCTATGGTTTAGCTTGGTGCCTCGGTCTATGTAGAGGTGAAAACTGCTGTTTGTTAGCCTACTGCACAGTAAGAGGACAGCTACTTATCTCGTAACTCCCTGATTTCCCTCCCAACCATGTAAACTGAGCGTCCATTCAGTTTGACTCCTGACTGGAGGGGAAGTAGAAGCTTCAAGGACGCCACCGTCGATCTTGGGCGGTGAGAAAAGGTCAGAGGTGAAGCAGGTGACCAAAGTAGGAGCCAGGCTTTTTTCCAGCCAAACAATGCTGTTCTCTTCTTGTCAGGAGAGAAGTTCCCCCTCCTCTGTGCCTCCTTGGTTTGTGGCAGTTCTATCATGAAGTGTGCCAGTGGTGGCGGACCTCTGTGGTGTGTGTGTGTGTGCGCGCGCACTTTGACCCACACAGGCTCAGCGTTGGGCACACACAATCGCAGTAAACAGATCAACACTCATTGATGATTGAAGAGCTACACTTCTGATATGTAGCTTCAATTGTGTTTGTGCAAAAAGGAGGATTTGAGCTTTCGAACTTAGTTTCTGAGGGCTGAAGGATACGGGGTGTGTTGTCAGGCCCTCAATGACAAACTTGTGATTTTTGGCTCTCCGTATGAACTCAAGTACAATGTGAGGATTGTGTGTTTTCAGTGAAACTCTGGCAGTCTGACAGCAGTGTACCAGGACATAATGAAAGACATGGATTAATCGAAGAAGATCCGTGGAAACAACACAAGGTCCTACGTTATGAAGGACTCTCCTACTGTCTCTTGTCCTCTATTAACCCCCCCTTCATCCACCTCTATCACCATGGGATTAAATCAAACAAACCCTGCCCCCCCCCACCTTGTGTGACTCCATGGCAACTTAGGGCGCGTTTCCACTGGCTCACTCCGGCCAGTTTCCACTGGCCCCAACACAGTAGTAATCGTGACCATTTTGGGCCCTGCTCTGCTGGGGTTCCAAGCGAGCCGAACGGGGATTAAAATGTGATGTAAACACATACAGTAGCAGGCGCTGATTGGGTAACTTACCTGCTTAGGTCGTCTACGTCGCATCCTCTTGGCCCCAGCAGAATACTGGTCCTCACTTGGTAAAGACTTTTATACTTTCTTGGGCGTTCTGTTATGCTGCTTGGGGCCTTGCCTGTCTGTCGTCCCTCACTTTTAGTTTAAGTAAAAACCACAGACCGAGAAACAGGCATCACACTGCCTCCATGTCATCCGTTGTTGTTGTTGTGCCAGGGAACTCTCGGCCGGTGAGTCCACCCATGCTGACGTGGTACCCAGTGCTAGTGGAAACACACCCGTACCGAGCTGTACCAAGCCGTCCCTACTCGACCCGAGCCAAAGTGAGCCAGTGGAAACGCGCCCTTAGAGGCAAGCTGGGATTCTTCAAATGTGGAAGTGCATCGGCGTGGACTTGGAAAGGTGTTGATGAGAGAGCAGTGCTGTGCTGTTTTCTCTCAGTCCCTTTGGGCGTAAAACTCTGTTTGTCACCGTTCACACAACAAACATCAGCTGCTGAACTCTCTCACCATCTGTGGTGAAAATAGGATATAATTTAGACATAATTCTCTCCTCCAGGTTAGAAGTGAATCACAAATTCTAACACTACCAACATGCAGTTTTTGTTTTTTGGGGATTCTTTGGAGTCAAAATTGGTGCAGAAAGTTTGGCAGTAGCCGACACGACCTGTAGCTCTCATTTACCACCTCGTCAGCGTCACTTGAGCATCAACGCTTCACCCTAGGTGATGCGTGCAGGACCTACGCATGTTTGCCCCCAGCACGGTCGAAAGAGGTGGGTTTCTGCACAGTACCGCTACACTGGCAAGGGCAGACGTGTGTTTCAGCCATAGTAGGCAGAATCTGGCAGATGGTGAATTACGTCCCCATATACAACAAGCAGGGCTGCAGCACGATGGGGGCGTGATAATGTTCTGTACTTGCTCTTGGACCAATAGCAAATCAGGGGGGGGCACAACCGTGCCAAGGTAACAAGACCAAGTGTTCCTGCTTTTTTAATTTAATGTGTAACAGAATTGTGGATGTTGGAATAAGAGGAACGGCCCCTGATCCTGCCGAGGTAGACCTGAACGTGGGCATTCATCCAGACTTTATTTTAAACTGCTCGGTCTGCTTCTTCAAGCAAGCTGGCTCTAAATGACTTTTTCTCCCCCAAAGATTTGAACTTTTGTGGGTGAGGTCATGTTTGAGCAGCGTGATTATCTTCACCACCAGCCAGCAGGTGGGGGACTTGATCGCTTAAGTGAAAATTGAATCTCATGGGCTGATGCAGCATGGGTGATGCAAGCTCACCTGAGTGGAAACATGAGGATGATTTCTCTGTGGCTCGACTGTCCGTCCCTCCGTTCTTCTCCTCGTCTGTTGAAGTCCCTGTCCGAGTCTCTCTGGCTAAATGAAGGCTGCCGTTCGTTTGGCGTAGGGTCGGTGCTGTCTGATTATCAGAAGTCTCCTGCTCTTTTGGCTGTGTTCACACTGAATTATTTCTCTTAATGTGGAATAAACAGAACAAGACAGCAGGTGCAGTTTCTCTGTTGGACAGTACAGAGCAGCAGGGCTGTCAGGACACAAACATGCATGCAAAGAGGAGCCGGCACGAGGATCGGTGTGACTTATGGAGTTTAGCTTGCTGGTCACCGTCTGAGGTTTCCCCCGTAACCACAGAGTTGTCCTTTGAACCTGATCTGGGATCTTTGGTCCTATACGTACTGAAATGGTATTTAATAACGTTTATGTATTTAAAAAAATGTTCTATTTGTGGTTGTAATTAGCTTAGCATCCTGCCTGTGAGAGCCAAAACGTCTCAAATACAGAGCTAATCATCCATAAGGGGATTGAACATGAGGCCAATATTTTGTGTTTTGTGTGTGTGTGTATGTGTATATATACATATGTGTTTACACGTGTGTGTATATATACGTATACGTGTGTGTATGTATATGTGTGTATATATATATATATATAAAAATAAATGTACACTGTATGTGTGTATGTATGTACGTATATGTATATTTACGTATACAGTATATGTGTGTATATATATATATATATTTTGTATATATATATATGTGTGTGTATAAATGATATTGGGGCTGAAACAATTCCTCCTAACTCGAGTAATTTGATTACTAAAAATCTTATTGGTGTTTTTATTACTAAATACAGACACGCAAACTCATGAGAGGGGAAAAAGGTGGTACTTTGGTGAACCGATCCCCTGTAGGACCCTGTTAGTACTTCAGTGGTAGTAGTAGTTAGTACTTTACTTTAGCATTTTATTCTTGTCCATTCAAGAGACTTGTCTTGTTTTCTCCTTGGTATGTACCGTTGCTCCTTAATTAAGCAAAATATATATATATATATATATATATATATATATATATATATATATATATATATATATATGAAAGCAAATGTCCTCCTGAGACTATACAGACAGCATTATTGATTGTTTTTGGCACCATGGTAAACATTCAATGTTTTAAAAGGATAAACTTGTCTTGAATGAATAGAGAATGATTAATAAAAACATTCAATTATGGAGTGTCTTTAGCCTCATCAAATCCAACCTAACCCTTTTCTTTATTTAATTCAATGTGGACTCTCAGATATGTGTGTCACTGTCCTGATGACCCTCTTGGTTTCAACATTTTGCTTCTGTTTTATTGAAAAGAAAAACTAGGAGAGGGGAGGTTTCCTAATCTTCTGGACTTCCATCTTCTCTCCTGTCAGTCGTCTCCTTGCAGCCATCTGCTGCAGCACCGTCTGGAGGACGGATGGATTTGACTTCTCTCTGGTCTCATCTTGTCATCAGATAGCATCGTTCCTTCTCCAGGAACAATATGGACCGTCATCCCAGACAAATCAGATGTGTGTGTGGACGTCATTGTTGTCAGAGTGGAGCTGGAAGACCTGCCTGCTCATGTTTACCCTTGCGCTTCTTTATCTTCTGGCTCTGCTCTGACGTTCTCCCTCCCTCCCTCCCTCACTGTAGGGTAAATCTGTCTATTTATAGTGTGCAGCAGCAGAGCTGAATTATGGGTCAGTATGTTGAGAGGGAGGAGGGCTGCTGCTGCTTCTGGGTGGTGCATCTCAACTCGCTTGGCTTCACGTCTTTAAAGATTAAAAAAAAACTGACCACGACGAGAAGGATGGCTTTCTTTTTCAGTAAAGTGGTCTTTGAAATTAAAATAAATACACTCACCGTTAGCTTAGCAAGGAGATGATGGAATTGTGTTTTGTTTTGGTCATTTGGACGAATTTCTTGTGTTCGTGACTGGAAGGCCAAACTGCCCGTCGCAGTGCCGGAAGAAGGAGGCAGATGAACCCACATCAGCGGGCGACTCTGTCACCTACACGGTCGTCATAACATGGCTCGTCACCAGAGAAGACAAGCGGTTGCACATGTATCAATCAGGAATAAAACTGGATGAATATATTTGATTTATTTACACGGTTATTTTATTAATTTACAGGAGAGAGGGTAACACATAGAATCATGCAGCTCGCAAGAGCTTAAAAGTACATTTGTTTCGTTCTACGACAGAACGGTACTTGACAGTTTTAAACACGCTGTAATCCAGACGCTCTCCAGCTGCTAACGATGCTGCAGAAGTTGTTGTTGTTGTGCTGACACAGGTCACATGATGATCATCGTACGTGTCCCTTTACTCTTCATAGTTTACTGGAAATTTCAAAATTTGCTATCAGTGAACACGCTAAATGTAGGCGCTATAACACAGATGGCCATGATATGACTTTATCGTGCTATATTACTTTGCAGTATAGTATTGATACTAACGGCTGGAATATTGATACAGTGTTGTAAAATAATATTGGACTTTATTGCTGTGTCAATCAACCAAAACTCAGAGGAGGATGGTTGCCTGGCGTCTTACAAACGCGGCTCTTTTTGGTGCGCTAGTAGTGCTTTTATTCTAGTTTGCCAGTCCTCCCTCCTCCAGCGCCCCAGGGGTGAGCCGGTGTTTGTGTGTTTACTGACTAAATTACTCTTCATTCCTCATAATCCCTCAGCTCATTGTGGGGATGCATTATTTTGCTTTAGGAGAGAGTTTTCAACCACAAAACCGAACTCTGCTTTCCCACAGCTTTGCTGGCGGTGTTGTAATTCCTCAAGCCTCAATGCAGCACTGCTCCAGTGTGATATGATTCACAACAGGGTGTCCTTGTCATCGTGGCAGGCGGAAGAATGAGTCCATTTACTGAAAACGGTTTCGGAAGGAATTGGACACTAATTTAAGATGGCTGGATTGTCTTTATCGAAGTGCCGTGTGCACCCTTATAACGGCAGCCATCATTGCCATGGCGACCCCTCTGGAAAGCTATAACAAGGTGGTCCTGCGTGCAGAAAACCCTCTTTGTGTTGGTTTGAAGCGAGCTCCAGTGCAGCCAGCGCTGCGCCCCACGTTTCCAAATTTCAAGGCTCATTCCAGACAGGCAGCTGTTTTTCGAGGAGCTGCCTAAACAAAACTCATAGCCTGAGTTTTCCTCGCTCTCCTCATGATTGTTCACCTGTCATTTTCAGCCTGAGGCTCACCGTGTTACAAGTTTCTCTGATACCTGTGCCGAGTATATAGAATTTGTTCAAGCATATTTTTAAGGTGTTATCAAATTAAGGTACTTAAACTAAGGATACAATTATATATTTTTTTCCTTTTGCGTGAAAATTTGAAATAACACAAGATGATCATCGACGAGAACCTTGACATTCAAACCCAGTGTTTATGAGGTGCTTCACAGTAGATTTCAAAATATGGAGGTACAAATTGTGTGTTGTGACATAACCCATTAATACAGCCCAGTCCGAAGTCGGAGAGCCTCCGAGGAGCTTTGTTTTTCACATTCAGTTTTTTCTGTTTTAAATCGGATGTGTGTTTACAGCCCTAATGCGATACCTTCGAGTTACCTACACTGGTTCCTGTTTTTCTGCCACTCTTGCCAACTCGACAGGCTCTCCTCCGACAGAGCCCCCCAGTGTCATCCTATCCTCTCTCTAAAATTCCCTCTTGCTGCCTCCCACCCACCTCACCGCTTTTCTTGTTGCAGCTGTGTGTTTTCACTGGCAGTTAAAACATCCCCGTCTTAATTAAGTGCACCTCACCCTTCTCTGTGCTGGTAAAAAAAGAGGTCTTTATTACAGCCTGCTGTGAATGTGAAACCTCCTTTAAACCTTCCTCCTCGCCATCGTAGGGCCCTATATTTACCATAGCCCCCCCCCCCCCCGCCCCAAAACCCCCTCATTACCCTCCCATGCCTTTTGAAGAGGTGACAGAAATGCCAGTGTAGAAAGTTCCAGTGGTTTGGATGTCGTCCTGCACTTCTGTCTGAAAATGGAGCAAGTATTTAGCATCTCAGCTTGAACCGCAGAGAAATCTGCGCTACTTAAAAACACAGCGGCGTCCCCCGTACCATCCGGTGACTTTGTCCGTGCGTCTGGCAGCCGCTTCCTGTCTGCAGGAAGGGAGATGAAGCTGAGCATGACTCGGATTCATCCTGTGGGGAAGCTGGAGAAGTGAACACGGTCCAGGCCTTAGCTTTAAATGACAGAGCAGGAAGAGAAGAGGATTCCTGGGCCCGTCTCAGAAAAGCTCTGGCACAGTTTTCAGCTCTTTGAAGATCTCCTCCCTCCTTTCGTCTGTCCTTCCGCTTGTGCGTTCAGAGCATTTTGTTTGTCTGCCAGTTCTTCCAGCGCACAAAATGCTGCAAACCCAACAATACCTATCAAAGGGGCCATCTCTCTTGGTGGCTACATTGATCCAGCGAAACAACCGTTCTGTTCTTGCACAACTCTCCTAGAAATCTCACATTTAATGTCATTCTGATGCGATTTTAAAACTCACATCAAATCAAACTGCGATTGATTCCCTTCCGTCATCTTACTGACACTGAATCATTGGATGCTGATTTGTTTTTTAAGGGTCACATGAGGAAAGGTTGGTGGAAACAGCTAGATTAAAAAAAAACAAAAAAACAACCAACCAAAAAAAAAACAAACCCAATCTCAATTTAACAAAAAAAAGTTCTACTTGCGTTTGGTGGTTTGGGGTAAAGAGTAAACTAGGGGTGTAACGATTAATCGAGGGATGTCACGATACCATAAATTCAGAAATCGGTGCTGTTACCAGTAAAATCACACAATTCTTGATACCAGTTTCAATACCACGGTTAAAAAAAAGAACTTTCCAAGATTCCATGTACATTCAATCTGGTTGAATCTGGGTGTTGGCCTCGCCAGGGCCCCTTAGGGGCCTCTGGCCGGATCTCAGGTAGGAGGGGTCCTGACCTGCCTGCTATCCTGGACTGGGGGTGTGATGTTCTGGTCCCCCACATTAGCTACAGTCAGCGACACACAGCATCCAAGACAAACCGTAGCACACACATACACACACATACATACACACGCGCATACACACATACACACACATGTGGTGCACAACTCATCCATAATCACACACTCAGACATTTATTTGAAAAATTATATTAAACCAAATGGTAAATCTGCACTGGAAAATCTGCAACCAATGTTTTTCCTTTTTTTCCCCTCTCTCTGTTGTTATTGTTTGTACTGTTTGTTTGTTTGTTTGTTTTTCTGCTATTGTTGTTGTTTTTGTGCCTCCCCCTTGTCTTCCCTATCCTGTCCCTGTTCTCTCTTCCTGTCCACTCCTGAGCCTCAGTCCGGTAGCTTTATCAATGAACCAATACCATTCCAAATAAAATTAAACATAAATAGCAATAGGAGGAGTTTATCAGATTCCTCCTTTGCAGAGTAAAACTGCTTCAGTACAACAAGGCACCAGGAACATGGATGCTGCTGCTGAACAGGACAGGTTAAAAAAAAAAGTGTTGAATCTGGTCGCCGCGAGATTTCAGAGGTCCATTGGCATCGCAAACAACGTTTTTGGAGGAGGGGCCATCCTGTTTTGACAAGATACTAGCAAGTCACATGCTGTCTTTCTCTGTCCTTCTAACCGAGGGTTTATTACTACGAGGTACTGCAAAAGTGCTAGGCTAACATTAAAACGACAGCATTAAGCTACGTGACAAAAGCCACTGTAAAAAGTGAAATACATTGAATAAATACACATGGCTCATGTAATAAGAACGTGTTTAAAGTCACAATGGAGGTATTCACAGTGTGATGGGTAGTGCAGATTCAAAAAAACTGTGCATCTGACCTTTGACCATTGTTAAAATCACATTCCTGCTGTCTCTGTATCACTGTTTCCTGTTTCCATGGTGATGCTACTGCTAAAGCTGCAAGTAGTCCGGGATGAAAGCATTAGTTCACTTCGCTTTCTGCTCTGATTGGAAGACAGTGTCCTGGTGTGTACGCTGGGGGGATCTGGGATGCTTGAGCCCCGTGTCTTTTCCTCGCTGTAGCTGTCTGTATCAAGTGCTGGAGGAGTGGCCATCTTGCATCAGTGGCTGGCAAAAGTAGGCCACTGGCCTCTTTCACAAAGCACTGACAAACAGGGCAGAGCAGACACACTGCTGATCCCAGCAGCGCACGCATGCCATCAAAACGAGCCGCGTCTGACATGGCCGACTGCACACACATGCTGCACTTCCACTCGCGACGTGCTTCCCTCCTCAGATGGAGCTGAGCAGCCTGGTGATGCACGATGAGCCGAGCTCTCCGCTACTTCTGCTGTTGATGGATTTCGTTTGGACTCGCCTCCTTTGTTTTAACCTGCTATTGATTCACATGGAACACAGCACAGACCTAATAATGTACAATCGTGTGTGTGTGTGTGTGTGTGTGTGTGTGTGTGTGTGTGATTTCAAGCAGACTCTGCTGTTATGATGCATTGTCAGAATAATCACATGACTAAATAGGTTGAGGAATGACTGAGTGTGAGCCTGGCATGGCAGGGTTAAAAAGGGTGCAGTGCTAATATTTGACTACCAGCTGGCTCTTATTGGTCCGATTGTCCTCTGGTGTGTGTCCGACCAGTCCCCCTTCAAACAAAAGCACTTACCTTTATCAAATGTTTGTTTTTGGACATTTCCATAAAGCATATTATCTCCAATCTCTGGTTTTTGCATTCCTCTTGATTTTCAAATCTAAACATAGACTTAAAAAGACCGAGGTGGCAGTGTGGATTGTGGCTTTGGGTCTTCACTTTTGAAAGACAATTGTTGCACCTTGATTTCCCCCTGTCCCTTTTGTCTGTACTCCTCGTCTCTTGAAGACAAAGATTGTACTCTTGAGGGTACGGAGTGAACTGCGGGTTACAGAGTTGTCTGTACTCCACATCTGTAATTTTTTTTTTTTTTTTTTAAGTACACACTGGCCACTGTAATTTTGAGTGTGTTCGGCATCGGGCTGAAGAGTGACAACTGCACTACTGGTGTTTCTGACTGTGTTTGGCAGGCTGGTCTTTGTCGCTCAAGGTTATCTCCTCACTGTTGACTTTGTCATATATGTTTTAATCCCTAAGAGGAAGAATATACCTTTGTCTTTCAGAGCATTTGTGGTATTTTACTAAATTACCAATCTCTAATAGGTGACAGTTGGGTGGTACAGTAATTTAGCTGGTAGCACTTCCCACTCACTTCATAGGGCAGAGGCTAAAAACTCAAGCTAACGAGCTAATTGAGTTTACACTAGCCTGACGCGGCCCTGCTCCAATTAAGCTCTGCATTGGTTTTCAGCTTGAATTTAAGCAGCTTGTGGCCCCCGTGGATTAGTCAGCCTTTCTTCCTCAGACTAAGATCGTTTCCTCTGTTTCACTTCTTATTTTCACTCTCATCATTTCCAGTGTGGAGAGTGTTTTAAAAATTAGGCTGGGAGCCCGTGGTGGTCAGGAGAGGATTAAAACCCCCAAACGACACTAAAGAAATTAACAGTCTTAGCTGCACAGAACTCCTGCAAGAGACGGCACAAATGCTGTGGCATCCAGCTGTGACTCCGTAGAGATTTAGGTTAGTTAGTTCTCTTCCTGAGTCATGATGAATCAGAGAGCCATCTGCCGTTCCTTATATTCTCATTCACCACATCATGTTGAAATTTAAAAATCCCTTCACAACCATGACAACGCTAGCAAAAGTGCCTCTCATAAAGCGCTGTTAATTCCGAGCGCCCCTTCGATGAACTTCTGCTCCTGTTCTAAAGCAAGAAGTAAACAGTCACATCCCCGTCTGATGTTGAATCGGTGGGTGGAGGTTTAGTTAAGTCAGGCAGGAGATAAGATGGTGTGTGGGAGTTGTGGGTCACTGAGGGAGCAGCAGCGGGCAGTGAGCCAACAAAGGGATAAAAACAGATGCTCTGCAGTTGACATTACCTGCGGCTAGCGCCTGAGCGTTTGAGATATAGGACGCCATCTTTCCTCTTCAACTTTTCCCCTCAACAAGCAGCTTTGAAATTAAATGAAATGGCACTGATGTTACCTATCGACCGACTGTTTTGAGGATAATTCATAGCATTTGCAGAGGAATGGAGCTTATTGATGACTACAACCCTCACGTAAATCTGCCACAGAACTATTAATAATCTGTATTGGTGCCAAGTGAGAGCTTTGCCATTCATCAATAACTGGAGAGACCCATAATGAGGCTGAAAAGCAGCGCTTTCTGCTTTCTGTTGAATGTTTCAAACTTGGGTGCGGTCAGGAATATGGTCTGTAGCGCTGTAACTGTACCCTACTGATGGTCGCGGTCACTGCAGCATGAAACTGAGGCTTGCCTGTAGTTTTTCAGAATGTTAGTGCAGAGCCGTGAGGGAAGCAGACTGGGTAGGATGTTCATGAAAGACGCAAAGAAGCCAGACTCTTACCTGGTTAGACAACCTTAACACGTCATCATCTTATCAAGATTCTTTTGTCAAGTTTGCAAGTTACTGGACACCACAGCAAAACAAATTTCCATACTTTTTTAAAGAATACATCCTCAGAAAACCACATTAAAAACTTCAAAACATGTAGGCCAAGTAACATGTTGTGTTGGGGCAGTTCTATACGGGGCAGCTAGTCCCCATATTGTAATCCTCTCTTAATTATCCATTACAGGTGGGGGTTTTTGTATTAAAATTGATTCTTGTAGGGTTTCCACCAGAGAACGTCCTAGCTCGCGCTCCTTGAATGTTGTGCATGAGCACAAAGACACATTCTAATCCTCAACAAACTACTGTCTTCATGTCACACACCCCCAGGTCACTGTATTGAGATTAGGGTTGCACGATTTCATAAAAAAAAAACTTTAATCCTGATTATTATGACTGATATTATAATTGCAGTGTGATTTGTGATATCTGAGGGAATGTTAAGCTTTACATCATTATTGTCAGTAAAAAAACAACAACAACCTATTCAAATGATCATTTGATTTTTGGGGAGGGTCGGTACGCCTGCAGAATGTGAAGTGTAGGCGGGAAACCACTGAAGATAGATGAGACTTGATTTGAAATGGTATTTTGATACAATTAGGCTTCAAACAAATATTGCACCTTCCTGCGTTTTGAAAATGGCAGAAGGTCCTATTGCCATGTGTGCGATTAATTTTGATTAAATGTGAAACCCTAGACGAGCTCAATTGTGAGCATCTGCAATGGAAACAAAAGTCTTTCGTTTGCTGCTTAAAATGCGCCAGCATCCTGTATTCTACCACTCGATATCGGCAAAGCCACCTGCTGCTGCTCAGCAGAACGACAAAAATGCTGCTTAAAGAAATCCGTTCACTGCCCCATTGCACTGCATCCTCAGATTCATTATTGCATAAACATGCCCATGTCCCTAGAAAGCGTAATTGACCCATGAGGACAGATAACTTCATTCTAGCGTCACGTCGTTCGTCGTAATTGAGCACCGGTACGTCCGTCAGTGGCACCAAACTTTGGCAACATTCAGGAATTGTTCAACCATTAAATGCACTGACGCTGCACTGGCGACTTCACCAACATCTCTATTTACTTCCTTTATGTTGAATTCAATTACCTTGTTAGCATTAGCTCCCTCCCTCCAAAACACGGCGCTATCGGTATATCTAGCCGTGTCTCCTCCAGCCTGCGAGCTGGCCTCGCTAACAGGATTTGTTTAATAGCGTACAACTCCCTGATTCATATCTCTGCAACCCCCTCTCAGCCAAGATCAACACTAATGAGCCTCTGAGAGCGAATAATGAGCTTCCAGCAGCCACTCGACTGCATCTTCTCTGGAGGGAGGACAGAGTGAGGAGGCAGAACAAATTCCATATCTCAGTAACAACGGGGGTAATGGCGTCCGACAGCGAGCTAATTCCTAATGTGTACTCAGCCACTTCATCTGGCCACTGTCCGCCGGGCTTTCGACCCGGAGCTGGTGAAGAAAGGAAGCAGTGGGAGGACAAAGATGGTCCACACTCCCCTCTCTTTTTTTAGTCTGGCGTTTGAAGCCTTTCTTTTTTTCTTTCTCCAAATGTAGAGCCTTGACATCTGGTTAACTTTGCTGAGATTATGTGAACACAAACTCCAAGCTAAGACGACGTTCTCAGACATCACGAGATAGTGGGTGATTCAACAGAAGCTGGGTGTCCATCAATTGATTGTTGATGTGCATTTTGAAGTATTGCTTTAGAGGAGGTGAATGAAAAGGGGAAAAAAATAGACATCCTCCCTAAATTTTCCCAAAAAGAAAGGTATTTGCCTTCTTTTTTTCAAAAGCGAGTCAATGTACAAGGTTATTCTTCAAAACGTTTTCCCTTACAGGCTGCTTGTCGTCCTCTGCTCCATAAAACACTGCCTATAATGCCATCTTCTGACAGGAGTGCTCATCCTATTGTAGCCAGGGAAACATTCAGTCTGATGCCTGAACTTCTAAACCAGATTTCTGTGTGAGGGTGAGGAGTCACTACTCCCTTGCCTCTCTGCACTCCAGCTAGGACCTTTTCTCCTGATAAACCAGAGTCGCCTTCATCTGCTCGTATTCCTGTCCCTCTTATTGTCACTCTACCTCCTCTCCTTCTTGAATGTCTTTCTGCCTGCCTTTGTCTCCAGTGTCTCGTTGTGTTTTCCCTGCTAATCCTCTCGGCTCAGAGGCCTGAGGTAGGAATGTCACGATGAAAGGAACAGTGAGAAGACGTCTGGTTGTCTCGTGTCTAGATGTCCTCCGACCGTAATGCTCAGGGAATGCTTTGGCTCCTTCTGTTGGCTTTGTTGCGTTGAACTTCACCGTAAGCCATGAAGCAGAACCGCAGCCTAAAGCTGTCTTCTTCACAAACACCAGTGTTTCAAGAGCTTCGCGTCATTTTCACTATGCAACATTACAAGGAGCTTTGAGTCAGACCTTTGAGTCTAATTTGGGCTTTATTTCAAAGGGGATCTCTTGGACTGTAACTTTATTTAAAAAGTATCTCACTCCTGTTTAGCATATGTTTCGTCTGTCTTTCGAGGGACTCAGCATTTTCCCCAGCTGCTGCTGCTAGCTTTGGAAAAGCCCTGATGTTGTGGTTTGTCGGTCTGGTCATGAGCAGTATCCACTTACCTGATGGTCAAGTCATCCTTGTGTGTCTAAAAATGGGGTGATAGCCCATTACGTTATGGAAAGTTGTGCGAGTGCCAAGAATGTCACCCCCTCACTACTACTAGATCTATTTATAGCAGCTCTGCAATGCTGCCTGTCGCACTTTCCATCTACCTGGCTCTTCTTTCTGTCACTGTCTCACTCACGCCGTCTTTGTTTGACTCTCTCACCTTTAAACACTTTTTGCACCTTGATCTAGAGAACTGGCTTAAATGCTTCATGCTGACTAAATTACGCCGCGATCACCAAGTACAGATTAGTAGGTGTGACATTTCAGTACTGGGGAGCTCATCTGGATGAGGGGGTAATTTTGAGAAATGAGAGAAGAAGAGAGCAACAGTCGGGGCCAGGATGAGCTGTAAACTGCCTGAAATCCAAATCCCCCACAGCAGCGGCTGGTAACACTGGCATGGCTACAACCAGCGCTGAAGCGGTTAATCCACCCATGAATGACTCCACTCTAAGCGAGACATGGGCAAATTCATCCATCCACAACATGTGAGAGTTACGAACCTTGTCGAAACATACTTTGGGTATCAAATCCCAAATTAGACACAATTCTGTGTAAAATCAGAAACTCTTGGTGATAAGTGGTTGTTAATGTCAAAATTACACTAAAAAATTGCAAATCGATCTCTCTGTTGGTGTCCGTTCTCCTTCTCTCTCTCTGTCTCTCTCTCCCTCAAAGTTGTTCCAGCTCTAAGCTGCTCTTGAGAAAAGCATCTGCTGCAGTGCAACCTAAAAGAATAGTGATCCCTGCATGTCCTTCCCCTTAAAATATTTAGATAATTACAATAAGTAGAATATTTTGCAGGTTTTTCACGGCACACCGTTCTTGGTTTTATGTACATAACATCCGATGAGATGTTGCGGTCACTGTTGTTGTGGTTATGTTTTCCTTTTTTTTTTTTTTTTAACACTCTGAGGCTAATAGAGAAATGAAACTCCGCCATGTTCTGTCTGTAAACACAAACTAGGACAATAAAACAGCTCTTCTTGTGTATTTGTCATTTGTTGCCGCTCTCAGTTCCTCAAAATGTTCATAATGTCTCTCTTTATTGAAAAATAAAAGGCCGCACCACCAGCCTGACTCAACGCTACGAGCTTTTCACGTTACTCTCTTATCAGACAGCAGCACATCAGCACGTAGCGCGTGTGTGGTTTGTCTGCATGGTGCCAAGTCTCACTGTGCAGTGAATGAGCTTATCTGTAGGAGCTGCCCAGAAGATTATGTGATAACTGTATCGTATTATACTGTGGTCAGTGCTCATTTTCTTTCATGGATCTCTGTGGTAGAGAAGCCCATTCCATTTCCACGAAGCTGTCCCACTCACAACCAATGAAACGCCTCCTCAGTTGACATGATGATGCACAATGGAAATTAGCATTAACTGCAGCTCTGGATTTATGCCACAAGTGTTGGAAAATGTGAAGTCCTGCATCGTGATACATGCTTGCATGGCAGTGGCGGGGTGTCCCCTACCATTAGGTACCAAAGCATTTCAGTGCCGTGCCTCAGTTTAGCTGTGCCAGCCTTATCGACCTGTCACACATGGCCCCGTGTTGGCCTACACAGGTAGCCAGTGTTCAAAGATATTTCAGCTGCTGTTCTCCGCCCCTGCCACGTTTGTGTGCTGCCGTCTTCAGAGTCCTCATCAACACGTGAAACAACAACTAACCCTGAGGTCGCTAGTATTAACAAGTATGGATATAGGAACACTGCTCTCAAAAAGAACAGGGTTTACACTCCATGCTGTCTATTTGCAAGGTCACGGTTACTGCATCCTGGGTTTAGCACCGGCCATCTTGATTGGCTTAGAGAAACATAAACAAGCCTGTAGCAAAGTGGTGGAGGGTTGTGCTTGGTGCAGCCCAATGGAAGGACATCTGGCAACGTGACACTACAGCTGAGCGGACAGCGACGGGGATGTGTTGTCTTCATGGCAAAGTTTTAACTGCGAAATACAAACATTGGGAGTGTCAATCTCAGAGCCCATCGGCATGAATGACATCGGGGAGGGAAACCTGAAGTTTCAGGGCTTGGGTTGCAGCCAGCTGCAGATTCTCCTGCTGACTTTTCCTCCATCTTAGCCCACTCTGCTTCCACACATTGAAACATTTGGTCACATAGTAATGTCCCCTGAGCGTCTGCAACAGAGGTGTGCTGATCATACGTCCAACTGAGAAGACTTTGGTAAATCCCAGCACCTTCATGAAAATTTGCGTCTTGGTTCTGTCTGAGTATATTTTGGAAATCTTTAAACATTGAAATGTTCCCTCCCCTGCTATGCTCATGTGTGTCGATCAGAATGTGCAACACCGTGAGGCGCAACCTGATCGAGAAGACTTGCAGGATTTTCTATTGTTGCACTTCTGTATTGCTGTTTCAGTTCCTTAAAAAGCTAGGCTGCTTGTGTGTGTGTGTGTGTGTGTGTGTGTGTGTGTGTGTGTGTGTGTGTGTGTGTGTGTGTGTGTTTACCAGAACTTGCACCTGGTCCCTTGTCTATGCCCCAAAGCCCAGAGGGGTTCAATAAAGAACGCCTTGTCCCAAAAAAATCCTGTACACACACACACACACACACACACACTCACACATGGCCAGGTGTTTGCGTTGGCGTTTGCTGCATGCTACACATAAACGATAGGTTAGGCTTGTTACAGATTATTAGGATGAAATAAATATTACCTGTTAAAAATGGCATATACCATATATGAATCAGAAAACCCGTGTGTGTGTGTGTGTGTGTGTGTGTGTGTGTGTGGTTCATCCAGGATGACTGCATTCCCCTGGCATTTCCTTGGGGGGAAGTCGTGCAGCTCCCTTCTTCCCTCGCTGTCGTCCTATCTTCTACACAAACACACACTCACTTGCACGTATTACCAAGTCCTGTTGTTTTCTTCCCCCACCTTCATAAACCCCTCTAGCTCTCAACCTCCTTCCTCTCCTTGCTCTCGGGCTCATCTTTGCTCATATTTTCCTTTATTCTCCAAACATTCCATGCTTTCTACCAAATCCAGGCCATTAAAAGACAAGTAGCTAAGTAGAGAACTGTTGCAGGTCAGTGGGGAACTGAAGGTGATGATATTCTGTAGTGGCTTTGTCGAAGCTAACTTGAAATAGCAGAACAGGACGATGTTGATGGGAACATAGAAACATGTCAATTTCCTACATTCTCCCCACATTTCCTGTCATCGCTTCACTGGGAACTGTCTCATTAAGCGTGAAGCCCACTGTAATAATAACCTCAAAACAAAAGGTGCTGTTGTCACTGTCGGCAAGATAATTTCCACCAAAGACACTGACCTCAGATCAGTCTTCACCTTCTGCTTCTGTTTTCTTCCCTTTGATGAGAGACCCAGATTGATCCCTTGCCCCCCTTCAAGCTGGAGGTCAAATGTCCCACCAGCTGAGGGACAATGGAGGGGGTTGGGTGTAGCTTTATGAACTCTAGGGGTCAGGTCCCAGTCATCCCAGTAAAGGACCTCATGAAGTGTCCGCTTCATTGATGGGTCCCAATTGCAAGGAGCCGTGTTCACTGCTTGAGAATGTCAATCATGGGGCTTATTCAGACTTCATGAATGCCACTGTAATTACCTGCTTTTGTTTTTTTCAAATTGTTGCAATTGCAAGTTGTCGATTAATTATCAGTATGTAAATTAATGGTCGCAAACTCACAATGTCAATTCATTACATTTTCATTTTGAAATTTGTGTGTGTGTCTGTGTGTTGGGGGGGGGGGGGTGGCAGAATCCCACTAGTTGAGCCAGTGGTCTGTGGGGACCGGCGGCCTGGGCAATGTTGGCAAACACTGGGGGATGGAGTAACTGGTGGACTGTGGGGAGGAAATGCGTGAGTCAGAAATACCCTGAAACAAAAGCAGAGTCTCTGAAGTAAAAAAGCCCTGAGTAAATAAATTCATCAGCCGCTACGCATGTGACCCTGCAGCTCAGAGCTCCCCTTCAGTCTGCTGACTGAGCGTTTGTTCTGTGCTTTGAATTCACTCCACAGCTTGGTTAAAGGAACACGCTAACTTTTTGAGGGACGTGCTCCGTCGTGTTTTAGCGCCTCTCTCTTCTCCTTGTGCATGATAGACCTCCAGACTCCCACCAGACAGCTGACCGCTAGTTAGCTTAGCTGCAGTCAATAACATGGGTGTGGCATGCTGTCCGAAATGTCAAAGGCATTCATAGAATAATACGACAAAGGCTGCGCTTAGAATTCACTGTAAACAAGCTGTTGAGAATGAGGAGTTGCTGTTGCTTTGTCAGGTACATCCGAACCAATAACCAGTCAGGATTCTTCCAGTGAACCTCCGTGTTTCGAGCTTTAAATACACAGCATGTATTTGGTTCTGTCTGAGGGAGGAGACACAAACTCAGCACCTCACTTGACTCCCAATAGTCAGACAGCAGTTGTGTGTGGACACAACTTCACCTTTGCATCCTCTCGAGCTCATTTCCTGGAAATTTGATCAAAATGTACATGTTCAGATTTGTGATCTGTTTAGATGGGAATCAGACTCCTTCTCACTGAAGTTTTTCAGGTTCACTTTAACTTTTTTTGATATAGCTTCACTGGGCAGATGATGGACTAAATGCTGTTTTCACTCAAAAAAGTTAAATTCGTATAAATGTTCTTGAAAGCAGACTAATCCATGAGCGTGGGGGGGGGGGGGGGGTTGATGGTCTTTTCAGATAAGGTGTAGATCAAAGCATTTTCCCCGCTAACACCAACGTCTTCAGAGGATGAAAAACATGAGCATGTGAGCTGAAAAGTCCCCTCACCTATGGGACCCTCGGGGCTTTTTCAGAATGAGGGAAACCGTGGTCCCACATGGAGACGCAGAGACCAAGGACTGTGGGGATCAATCATGGTGCCGGTCATGGGAGAGTTGGACGTCAGGATGATTACATCCCGTCATTTTCAGTAACTGAAAATGGTGACGCTGCAACACCATAGTCAGTATCACTTCAGTACACACAGTAGTAAGTATAATCGCTGCTGTAATGTTACAGCTGATTTACATCTCTCACCTGCACGCTTTGTAATGATATACAAGCACCTTAACATGAACCTCCAGGCTGCCAGGACCACAGTGACGGCTGAGCAGTCAGGTGCTTTGGACTGAGCCTCCAGGGGGAGAATTTTGCATGGAAGAGTTTTAGTAATCGAGTTACTCGAGGAATCTTTCAGCCCAAACTCGATGGTGAACCATTAAAACAAAGAAACATCTGTTTGCAGGCCTCGTACAGGTTACCCACTTGTCCACAGATGGTGACTTGTTCAACCAGAGTTTTATCACTGCTGTATTTGAATGATATTAAAGGCCTGAGATTATAAAATACCCAGTAATCACAGGGCAAAGGATGTAACGCTTCCATTTTTGTGTTGTGGTTTTTGTATTCTGGGTGGCACGGTGGTGCAGTGGGTTCTCTCTGGTACTCCAGCTCCCTCCCACAGTCTAAAGACATCAAGAGGGGACCAGGTTAATCCAGACTCTAAATTGACCGTAGGCGTGGCTGGGAGAGCCAATGGTTGTCTGTCTCTATGTGTTGGCCCTGCCATGGACTGGTGACCTGTGCAGGGTGAACCCCGCCTCTCTCCTGAAGGCTGCTGGGATAGGCTCCACCCCTGGTTTTTGTACTCTGTTCATAATCTTGGCACTCCTCAGAACTATCACATGACCTCTTGAAGGTTCCTAAACTTCATGTTTGCAACCACTGCTTCAAATAAGGTTTGTTTACCACGCATGGTAGTCCGAACACCAGCACTGCTGCCGTGTCCCCAGATCGCGGTCACTTACTCTGTGGGTTGAACCTAATCATAATTGAAAGGACAGATGTGCTAAACAATGAAATTAAAAACCAGTTTTAAAAGCCAGGCTTAAGTTCCTCCCCTGACAGCATGTGGCTTGTCTTTCTTTCATGTGTCCGTATTGGCTGTGTGTGTGTGTGTGTGTTTGTGTCTGAACAAAGAAACCAGAGACGATGATGATGTCACCGTTAAATCATTGTGTGTGTGTCGGTTGGTCGAGGGGATTTTTTTAATTATTACAGTCTAGCGTTCTGAGGTCACCTTTCTCACATGGAGTGGAGATGCGTGCACACACACACACGCACACACACACGCGCGCGCACACACACACACGCGCACACACACACACATTCTGTGTGCGCTAACCTGAACAGTTCATAATTCTGACAGCAAATTGTGTTTTGTTTCATTTAGAAATGACCTAAACGCAGGAAAACCAGCAAATGACCTCGTAGGTTCCTAAACCCCAAAGTGTGATGCGGCAAAACTGTAATTAGCCTGAAGCTTTCTGAATAAGTCAAACACAAAGTCAAAACTATCAGAACGCACACGCGCACACGCACGCGCACACACACACACACACACACACACACGTCTGTACAGACAGACTTGTTCAAGGACACTCTCAAACTAAACCTCAGGAAGGAAAGAAGTGTGTTTGTGTGTATGAAGCTGTTCATTCATCAGTGTCTTTCATGACGTCATGTCGGAGCAACAGCTCACCCCAGACTGATGTGAAGTGTGTGTGTGTGTGTGTGTGTGTGTTTGAGTGGCTTTTATTTATCACTGTGTGAAGCTCTACAATTTTTTTGGTGTGAGGGGACAGAAACACTACCAGCTAGAAAAAAGATTGTAATCGTGTGTGTGTGTGTGTGTGTGTGTGCATGCGCGTGTGTGTGCGTGCGCCTCCACAAAAGTGTACCTTCAGCTGAAACATAGTAACTTGCCTCCTCATACCTCCAGTGTTTAAAATGCTAATTCTCAAATAAAGTGTGTGCACTGATGTCACTTTGGG
The DNA here is from genome assembly GCF_037954235.1 of Aulostomus chinensis. Taxonomy (NCBI): domain Eukaryota; kingdom Metazoa; phylum Chordata; class Actinopteri; order Syngnathiformes; family Aulostomidae; genus Aulostomus; species Aulostomus chinensis. Next base: position 25,228,631 of record NC_141331.1, read on the forward strand.
ACTGAGTGGAAAAACCTGACGCAACATGACTGCCTTTAGGAGGGGAAACTATGAAACCAAACAATTTGATTCTGAAAACAGATTAAAGAACCGTTAGGGTCCACGGTCACTGATATGTAAAGGAAATATATTGAATGAGGGAAAAACTTCAACCTTACCTGAACCTTACTCAGTTATGGGGGGTACGTACATTCGTGCTGGAACATCTCACCCTCTGAGGGACACAGCCTCTGAGTCCATGAAATTTCACATGCGCAGACTCCAGTAGCAAATTGGAGAAGTGGCTAACTGCTACGATAGCAGTGTGTTGATTGTTGTTGAGGAGCAGCTGATATCTGAATAGAAAGTAACGTACTGCTCGGGTCACACCTTTGCCAAGGTTGTGACTGAAGTCAACTTGACCCAGACCCTCTTTGGACCTGCCGTTAAATTCTTAAGGTTTTTCTGCACTAGCTAGCAGGACTTGTGGGATGCACCAGTCTGCAGTGTGTTGCACAAGCATGTTACCTTCAAGCCGTTTGACATGCACATTCTATGACATTATGGTCAATGTGTGTGTGTGTGTGTGTGTGTGTGTGTGTGTGTGTGTGTGTGTGTACAGATTTGCTATACTAGTATAGGCTGTAAATACAATGATTAAAAACCAATATGAGGGGATGTTGTAGGTGTTGATTAGCAGAGAGGGAGAGTGAAATCTGGTCACTAGAGACGTGTGGAGAAGCATTTTGAAGCCTAGTTTACCCGAGTAAACCACCCAGGACTGATCTCAGTACCAGGCTGGACAAAGCATGGTCGTCTTACCCTCACACCCCCTAACCCTAACCCCAACCCTGACCCTGTCAAGCCTGCGACGCAGCCTGACGGATCCAATCACAAGTAAGCGAGCGCATCAGGAGTGTGATTGCACTGGCAGGTAGAAACTGAGTTTAAAGGAGGCCAGCATGTTAACTCCTGCTGTGGCTGAAATGAAGCACTGAACCAAATCATAAATAAGATCAGAATATTGATCATCTACAGTTTCATTGCTGCAGGGTCGGGTGGATTCATCCCAGCAACGGTGTTTCCTTTCATTTCCTGTCCGCGTGTTGACATTCAGTTATTTTCATTTGGTGAAGGTTTGATATTCCCTCCGACTCTTTTGAGGCCCACCCCCCCAAATTCTTTTAACCTTAACACTAACTTTGTCACATCACATTACATTGTGCCCCCCCACCCCCATCTGCTGTTGGAATGGACCTTTTTTGGGGGGGAGGGGGGTTTTGCCTTTCCTCTAAGATTCTCTGTGAGTGTCCCTTGTGATTCGTGCTCTCCCTTCCACACCGACATGTCCACTGTCCTTGTCTCTCTCTTCCTCTCTTCAAATAACTGCAGTTTAAAAATTTCACCAAATCATGCAGCACTTATGTACAATATTTACCTCGAAAGTAGAGTAGGAGGAAATAAAAAAGTTAAGTACCTTTAATTGTGTATTATACTGTAATCTAAATGTCCTTCAGTAGTTACTTTTGGCCGCTGCTCTTTACCAAACCACTGATGTTGTCCTATCAAGCTGTGACCAATCAGGGAAAGGCCAAAATAAACCAATAGTCAGCCGGCTGATGAATCAGTCTGACTCACCCCCCCCCCCCCCGTTCATTAAATATTCCTCTGATCTTAAATTCAAGTTTGATTCACTCTCATCCTGATGTAACAAAATAACTAAAATTCCTTCTAAAAATAGAAAGGCAGTGAGGCATCGAGAGTTGCAGCGCCCAGATGATTCCTTTCATCTCTGTCTGGGTGTTACATCAGACGTTTGTTTGTCATGTTGTTCATTCTCTCCGGTTTAGTTGTCGCCTCTTTTACCATCTCATGCTCTCACAGAAGTTCCCACAGTTCAGCACCAGCAGAGAATTGCCTCCTTGTCATCTTTGTGAGTTCAGCCTCGGGAGTTTCTGCCAAACATACATTCACACACGTCCCCTGTGGCTAAACTCACGTGGGCTAATCTGTCACCACTCAGCCTGTGGACTGCACTCTCTCAATCGGGACTGGGCCTGGAGCTCAGGTGTCACAGTCCTGTTTCACTCAAAGGAAACCCGATCATGTGGCTGTGCAGACACTCATGCACAGACATACGTTACATACATGATGCACACGGAGGATCGCACAGAGAAGGGCACACGCACACACACACACACACACGCACACACACACACACACAACCTTTCCCTGTGTCTTTTCTGTTGAAGTCGTTGCTCTTCAGTTTTCCTCCATCTGTAAAAACAACAAGAGCTTCAGCTTGAACCCTCTGAGGAAGCTCTTGTCTGGTGAAGCTGTTATGTGGAAGTCAACTTTCATTCGAGGGGTCTCTGGACTGCCGGTGTGTTCAGACCACATTCTGCCTCCTCTGCTTGCTAGAACTGAGCTTCCTAGAATGAACCCCACGACGGGGTTACAGGCTAGCAGCGTTAGCGTAGTTGTTTAGGTTCTCTGGTGTATTCTGGTTTTCTTTGGTCTGCTGGTTTGTCTCTCTGCTGGATTATTAAAAATAAAAATCTACCAGGCCACCTCTCAATGATGGAGGGATGTACTCGGGTGTAGCTCTGGTTTTGTTTTGTTTTGTTTACACTAGCCTTGGCAGTTGCTGGACCACATCCCAACAAACCAACTGAGGGACAAAGACTTTGTTTGTGTGGGACAATTTCTGTGTATTACCGATGCGGAGCGGAGGTATATAATCCCTCTGTACTTGCTGAGCCAAAGTGACAGAATTGACAGAGACGACAACAACACTGTGAAATTTCACAATGAGTTGCAAATAATGAGAGGTTCTCCTTTCTCTGGCTTCACCTGATTAGAAGCAGTGTTCCAGTCTTGTCGCTGTAGTTCCTCCTCTTTGTGTTGATTTTAATTATTCTTCCTTCATTTGCACAGTGTGTGACTTTGGGGTGTTTCTCAATTTTTCCTGCGACGCTACGGCAACAGAGACGGTTAACCTTCATTTGACAGCCTTCCCTCCTTTCTTCACATCCCCCCCCCCCTTCCCCCCTTTGGAAAAATGCCAGATTTCAGAAAATGGTCTGTCCTGCAGTGGTTTGACTTTAGACAAATGTGTCTCAGTGTGTAGGATGTGGGTGCAGTCCTGCAGACAGCAGGACACATGGTTACCTGCTCCACAGAGTCCTCTCCTCTTCTCTCTGTACTGATCCTGCAGCTTTAGCCCTCCACTTCAGGTTGAACACCTGAGTTCAGCCGAAGCTTATGTCATATCTCAGCAGTCCACGATGGTCTGTACAAGTGGAAAAGCTGAAGTTACCCCTCTTGCTTTTTTGTTCTTTTTTGTTTTGCCCCAGTAAATTGTGGTTTGTAGTGTTGTAGGTTTTCACTCACAGCCACATGAGCTGCACCTTGAGGGAGCACAAGTGCCCTCTGGTAAATCTTCTGCTTTGATCATATTTGTAAACTGACCTGTCTGAGTCAGCTTATTAGGGCTGAATGCAAACAAAAAACAAAAAAAAAGTTGAATGACAGACACGGCAATTTTTGCATTTCATTCTCATTAAAAAAATGTAAAAATAATAACAATGTGATTTCTGTTGCAGTGTTTACTGAACAAGTATGTTCTCCTGCATCTGGGGAGTCTCGGCAGCACCGCCGTGTTTCCTTAAATGACACCTTGCGACACCTGTCAGCTTCATCAACACTTTTCAGCTCCTGCCATTTTGATGCTGCACTCGGCTGTGTCATGATTAGAAAGGAGTCCAACAGAAATGCAGCTTTTTACGAACAGAAAGGGCACGAAATGAACTCAAGGACACACCATTTTCTAGAAAACCCTTTTCCGCTCAGGTTCTGTACTTGACACATGCGTGCAGCGGCTTTTACAGTTTTTTAAATTGCGAGTGAAATATCGGGAGGATATGAGAAATAGGTTTGTCCTGAGCCTGAAGTCAACGATGGCCTCTCGCACACATATTAGGTCACATTTGGTCATCAAGCTTACACTGACTATGATACACGGAATTGAAATTGATACTCATTGCAGCCTCCAGTTTAGTTCACATATTAAATCTTTTGGAAAACTTTCTGTCTGACTTTGAACCAGGGTTCAAGCTTCAGTTCCCATTCAAAAGGCTGTGCTCAGTCTCTCGATGACTTCTCGGGGTTTGGACCAACGCCCGTGAACATCCATGCTACGCTAGAGGCAAAGAGCTTGTTATGAATGTGTTTTTTGTTTTCACGACCCAACTGACCCACCCTGTGTGTTTACTCAGACTATGAAACTACCGTCTGGGAAGCCTTGTGTTGATTCAGGACAACAATGAGCGCAGCCATTTTCGTGCCTCTGTTGCTAATCAGCCACTTAAGCCTCATTCACCAAAACAAAACCAGACACTGAGGTAGTCAGCTGACGAGGATGCTGGGTACGTGCCATCCAAGTTCACCTTGTCCTCATCTTCTCTCTTTCTCGCTCTTTTATCTGCAGGGTCGACATGTCAAGACTGGACAACTGGCAGCCATTAAGGTCATGGATGTCACAGAGGTCGGTGAAGTCTGATCATTATTGATACTCTTTGTATTCTCATTCTTGGCAGTGTCTTAACCTTTGACCTCTACAGATTGTTATGACCCGTCTTCTCTACAATAATTAGTAGTACATGAAACAAACAATGTCCTTTTGATTTTAGAAGTGGCGTTTCCCCAGCTGCATTACAATATCATTTGTTTCTTGCTGTTGTAATATCGCTGCCTTCTTCAAAAAATTGCCGAAGTCATTTTTTGGACAATTTTTATTTTTATTTTTTGTAGCGAAAACAGCTCCTTATCATGTTTTCTCTCAAGTTTTTTGATTTCTTAAACACTTGGAAAAATGACAGGCAATTATTTTAAGAAGGCGACGATATGGGACGCATGAGGGGAGACTAAAGTCAAGTTCCCACTACTTTACTAATTTCTAAGGAGTCGCGTTCATATTGCACGACTTGCAGTCTCTTGATGTGTGACACTCCCTTCAGTCAGCAGGAGTCCCAACAAACCTGTGCGGTCCCCAAACTGATTTGTCACAGAAACGCACATGAGAAATGAGATGGGAATCGACCAAGATGCTAGACAGGATTCAAAAGGTTCCAAAAATAGATGTTCCTGAAAAGCTGGTGAGCTATCCAGGTGGCATGTGTGCTTTGATTTACAGAGCCAATGAACAAGACAAGAACGCGAGTAGAAGGATGGATTGAGGTCTTCCAAACGTGGTCACTAGTTAGCGCTCGTGTGCGGTAGAACAGATGCTTCCCAATTGTGAGTCGGGCCTCCCCAGGGGGGTTCCGGACAGATTTTAGGGGAGCCTCGGTGAATGGCGAGGATGACTAGTAGTTGTCAAAGGAGATCATGTAGAATAGCCTGAATTACATGCCTTTGGTAAAGATATTTTTAAGAGATACAGTAGTTTGTGCCAATTATACTTTCATCCTACTTTTCAAGTGTCAGGAACTGGCAAACTAACTCAGGACAGAGTGCTTTCATGTATTTGGTGACTCTGAAGTTATGTAAAACAGCAATATTTGGTTTGACCAAGTAGAAATACTAATATACACAACCAGAGACGATAAGTAAAGCAAGGAGGGGCTGTCTTATTTCCAGCTTGGTTATGGGACTCTAGAATAATGTTTCATCGATACAGCTCCTTCGCTGCACGTTAATGCCTGTACAGAAATAACAGTTCCCCTCATTGCAGACGAGCACTCTCACCATGTTGCACTCACCTGTCTGGATCAGCTCGCATCATTAATAGGCCCATGCACAGCACTTGGGTGCTGACTTGCAGGTGGTGATCTGGGCTTTTCATCAGCGAGCTCTAAAACCTGCCAGCGAGTGGAAAACCAGGTCTAAAAAAAAATCAGGTTTTAATTTGAACCCATGCTCCGTATCATTGCATCAGACATCCTAAACTGTTACTAAGTCCCGACTACATTCAGTATAACAGCAGCAAAACAGACTGTCTCTCTGCTGCTCTCCTCCTGGCTGTCTGCTCCCTAATGTCAATGTTTATTTTTTTCTAAATATAGTCAAAATTTCCAGGCTTTCAGGTTTGCGTTGAAGCTCAACAGATTTTCACTTTCCTGCAGGCGGTTCAGCCAGTAGTTGAACAGCTGAAGATGTCTGTACTTGTGCATCATCGGGAAATGAACCTGGCCCTCACTTCCCCCCTCAAAGGGCAGTGTGACAGTTAGGACTTGGTCAAATTGGATATAGGTTCCACTTAGGGTAAGAGCTGGATGGTCAAGGTTAGGGAGCGCATTGTCACCACAAAGTCCTCACAGAGATATTTGTGTGTGTGTGTGTGTTTTTGAGTCCATGGGTGCATGTTCAGCTCGCCAGCCTCTGTAAACTGGAGTGAGGAGCCAGAGGGCTGTTTGTGTAATTGCTGGCTGTGTTTGTCTGTGTGCAAACATGCAGACAAGCCTTAGAAAACTACGTCTGGGCTACAATGATGGGGATGATGTTGCTGAGTGCTCCCTTACTGCCTTTCATGTGACTCATCCACGAATGATTAACTGAATGAGACATCGAGGGAAAAATATTCACGAGCAGGCAGTTGAGGTCACTTGACCATTTCCTGTCCAGACACCCTACGGAGGAATGAATGTATCATCAAGACAGCCCGAGCAAACTCTTTAATCTGGGTCAGTCGCATCTGAGGAGGATCCTGCTGGACCCGCTGGTAACTAACAACAATACGGGAGCGTGGCTCGAGCATTTGGGAGCAAACTGTTGACACAATGAACATGCATGCGCCCTCTGTCTCTGAACTGCACCACTGGTGTTGCGCTGGCAAAGCTGCAAAAGGAGTTGGTTCTTAAGGGCGATGTTGGAGTGAGGTTGAAGCGAGATGTTTGTTTACGCTTGGCGCATAGATTGTTTATTTACTGATTGTTTATTAACTCTGTGCTCTCCCCTCCGCTCTCCTAAAAAAAAACAAAAAACCTCTGTGTGTTACTCTCACTCACATACTGTGTTTGTGCTCTGCCTCTTCGAGGTAAGGTGAAACGCCGAGATGCAGTCAAACAAACGTCTTGTTGCTTGGTGGAATAAAGTGTTGGAGTCTAAAAATGTCTGACGAGATGGTTTGAACACTAAAGGACTGCAGGTGTCGTCCTTCTTGTCTTTGTGAAAGCTCACAGCATCGTGCGCCAGCATATTTTGTGCTGGGTCAATTGGTCCTTCTTTGGCTGCATTTTATTTTAAGACCATCAAATATTTGCACCTCTGCTGTCTTTGGCCCTCCTCACACCCGTCGCGGTTACCATGTGGCTACAGTCTGACACAGCCCCAAGGAATGAATAACCAAATGTGTGTGTGTGTGTGTGTACGCGCGCGTGCGTGTCTGCGTGTGTGTCTGCGTGTGTGTCTGTGTGTGTGTGGGGGGACGACAACTTTGAGACTGCTTTTTTATAAAGACATGCTTTTCAATGTTCATATTGATTCCATACTCAGGCGGCACGGTGGTGCAGTGGTCAGCACTGTCGCCTCACAGCAAGAAGGTTCTGGGTTCAAGCCTCGGGATCTTTCTGTGTGAGTCTCCATGTTCTCCCTGTTCCTGCTGGGTTCTCTCCGGTACTCCAGCTTCCTCCACAGTCCAAAGACATCAAGAGGGACCAGGTTAATCCAGACTCTAAACTGACCGTAGGCATGGCTGGGAGAGCCAATGGTTGTCTGTCTCAATGTGTTGGCCCTGCCATGGACTGGTGACCTGTCCAGGGGGAAGGCTGCTGGGATAGGCTCCACCCCCCCGCGACCCTTAACAGGATAAGCGGAAGAAAATGGATGGATGGATGGATCCCATTCTCATAAATAATTAAAAATAAATAATTGACGTGTGTGTTCTGATGGCAGTATACTGGGTGTGGTGCGGCACAGAGGAACAGGCTGCAACTGTGCTGTCTTATGTTGAGCGACTGTGCAGTGCTAGTAAAGGTCACACAGGGGAGTCTTGGTAAGTTCCAATAAAGTATAAGTATAATCCAAGAGTCCAGAAATGAAGGAGATGACCTCATTCTCAGCTCACAATGTTGACTCAGATTTGATAAAGGTCATCTTTACTCCATCAAGCTAGGATGGGAACAATTAACATTTGCGAGAGATGTTTTTGTAGTCATAGAAATTGAAATATTGATTTGACTTCTATTTTTATCTTTTTCATTTGTTTATTTCAGGCAGGCAGATGTTCTCTGCTTCTGGCCAAAAAAAGTTGCATCTTCACCTGTACCTTTTTGATAAACGTCGTACTTTTCAAGCCTTCGCTTTTAATGAAATTCGGCCATGTTTGTGTGTCTGTGTGTGTCTGTGCGTGCGCGTGCAAATGAGCTCTGACCCACACGACACCCTCTTCTCTAATGACACTGTCAGGAGCGAGGAGTGGAGCATTATAGATTTTGTTTGTGGAGTTAAACAGCGGTGTTGAGGTGTGCTATATTTTTTAAAGACAAGATGTGATCCAAGGAGGTGATGTTTTAGTGGCATTTATCCTTTAGCTGGATTATGCAAAAACTAATGGACTAGTTTTCACCAAACTTGGTGGAGGGGTGAAGCATTGGCTGAGGAACAGGTCATTCAATTCTGGGGTAGATAAGTTTCAGCACCATCTGGTGGCGACTAAGGTTGGACATTGACCTGGCAGGGATTTGACCCTGTGATCCAGCTGGAGGTTACTGATGGGCAGCTGTGACCACACTGGTGAGCAGGTCTCTCCCTCTCGTCAATAAAAACAATGTCAAGACCGAAGACTGAGTATTTGTCAAACCATGTTACTGTGGTGACGTGGCCAGTTTTTCCACAGAAGAGGACAATACAACCTCTCAACTCCTCCGACCTTTTCCAAGCTTGGAAGTATGTGGAGGTGTGTGGAGGTATGTGGATGGAGGTATGTGGGGGGTGTATGGAGGTATGTGGGGGTGTATTTGGATGTGTGTGGAGATGTGTGGATGGAGGTATGTGGAGATGTGTGGATGGATGGATGTAGAGGTGTGTGGATGTGGATGGAGGTGTGTGGATGTGTGTGGAGGTATGTGGTTGGATGGATGTAGAGGTGTGTGGAGGTATGTTGATGTATGTTGAGGTGTGTGGATGGATGGATGTGGAGGTATGAAAGGTATATGGAGGTATGTCGAGGTGTGTGGATGTGTGTGAATCGATGGATGTGGATATGTGAATGGAGGTGTGTGTATGGAGGTGTATGTAGGTATGTGGAGTTATGTGGAGGTGTGTGGATGTATGTGGAGATGTGTGAATGGATGGATATGGAGGTGTGAATGGAGGTATGTGGATGTGGATGGAGGTATGTGGAGGTGTGTGGATGTGGATGGAGATATGTGGAGGTGGGTGGATGTGGATGGAGGTGGGTGGATGTGGATGGATGTGAATGGATGGATGTGGAGGTGTGTGAATGGATGGATGTGGAGGTGTGTGGATGGAGGTATGTGGAGGTGTGTGATAGGATGTATGTGGAGGTGTGTGGATGGAGGTATGTGGAGGTGTGTGGATGGAGGTATGTGGAGGTGTGTGGATGGAGGTATGTGGAGGTGTGAGGATGGAGGTGTGAGGATGGAGGTGTGAGGATGGAGGTGTGTTATCCAGTCCTGACTGTGTTACTAGTGACTTAAAGCTGAATGCTTCTGCTGCAACTCAACTTGTAAGCAGGTTTACTGTTGAAAGGAACTGCACTTCCCTCTGCTCTACGTGTGTGTGACACCTCTGGAAGGAATGGGATGACCTTTAATGACCCCATCATCAGGAACACCTGTGTGGTGATGATGGTCGTTCATCTTGATATCCTGCACCTGTGCCACCAAGTTTGATGGGGCACAAAGGAATGCTCATCGACAGAGGTATGAAGTCTTTTATGGCTCAAATCTCAGAGCGACCGGGACGAATCCTTGAGGTATTTGAACTGAAAGAGGACCTTCAGTTGAGACGTGGCTCCTGCTTCCCACCTCACACGCAGACCTGCATCAGCAAGACTCGTCAGCGTGGACTGAATTGTAACCAGACTTTCGTGTGTACTCTTTCACGCTTGCCTCCGTTGGTCCAGCCTAAACACGTAGGTGTGACAGCTCCCCTGGGCCATGGTAGGGACCAAATAACTGGACCAGGGTCCTGGAAAAAGTCAGGGAAGCCCGTTTCCAAGTCCACCATGGAGTGGTTGGTTTAAGGTGTGAAAGGAAACAGAGCCAAATTTAGGGAGTGAACCAAAAAAACACACACACGGATGACGAACATGCATCACATATTAAATGAGTCTGAAATCCATTTCCTGAACTTCTCTTCAGGTCTTATCAACACTCTGACCTTGAATCATGAGGAATTGTGTTGCATGTTACCATTTTCAGTTGCTTGCCATCCTCTTTACAGTTGTCACCTCCAGCAGCTCAGCTGAATGAGAGAGTACAAGAATAGGCGATGAATCATTCCTCATAGACAATCGGAAATAAAAGAAAGTGGAGAGAGAGAGAAATGTCACAGCAGCAGCACCAGCAGCAGCAGCAGCAGCTCTGTACTCTGCCTCCCCCGCTGCTGTTGCTGTAATGCAGCAGGATTCAATTGGAAATCCTCCAACTTCAGGGTCTTTTATCTCGTTCTTTCTGTTACCTCTGGGAGAGAATTGCTCTTCTCCCCATATTTCCTCGTTGGCTGTTCCTCTTTTGAATTTTTCTCATGAAACAAACCAGACGACTCGTCTCTTTCTCTCACCTCCCACTGCTCCCTGCTCATTCAGAGGTGTGAAAGTGAAAGGAGGGAAGGTGCTGAGGATGTGGAAGTGTTTGTTTCTCCCAGAGGGCTGAAGAAGAACGGTCCTGTCAAAGCAACTGGGTTATTTGGACGCTCACGTGTGTCTCCTCTCTTATCTGAAGCTGTCGTGTCAACACGGGCCTCGGCAGAGAACCAGTCCAGAGTGAAACTTCTTGACTTGACCAGCTGATATACTGCCAGTAAATATGAACGCAGATGATTTAAGTCTGCCTAGAGCTGAGAATGTAACAAAGTATATCATAAAACAGTCCTGGAGCAGAAACAGCACATTGCACCTTTGCAGAAGTGCAGCAGCGTTGCTGACTCAAGTCGCCTGTGAATGCAGTGAAGCAGCTCGGATCACTTCCATCCATGACCCGTCTTTGGATGACTTGCTTCTCTCTGGTTTGGCCTGTGATTTGTCTGTTTTCTGGGTTTTCTAAATTTTTGTTAATTAAGTTTTGGTGCTGAGGTCTCTTTTTGTGTGTGTGTGTGTGTGTGTGTGTGTGTGTGTGTGTGTGTTTCATGGGATTTTTTTTTAAAGAGATTATCCAACAATCGCGATACTCTCGCTTTTCAAGGACAAATGGATGGAAGACATTCGAGAGCCGATATTACCGAAGTTGACATCATCTCAATAAAAACAAGTTCGTGTAATACTTGCAACTAAACACATGTAAACATTGTGAACGTTAAAAATATTTTTCTTTATTATTTTCTGCGTTGTTTCCTGATCATAAATGACAGATGATGAGCGAGGATGAGGAGACTTCAGCAAAACTAGGCCGATGTAAATGTACCGCCCGTCAGACCACTAAGGACATATTTGAAAAATGAGCGATATCTGCCGATCCTGATGATATGGCGTGCATCCCTGACCATGTTCACACCTGCCATGAGCGTGTGTCTCGTAATCTGATGCACAGAGGTGAATGTACCAAAGACACTTGGAGATCTTTGGACCAGACCCTACTTTGATGGTGGTCTGGCCCACGTAGCCATGCTGATCCTGGGCTGCACATGGAATCACAAACCCATTCACAAAGCCCTTAAGAATAGCTTTGAAAATGAACATGTTTACTCTTACAGACAGTCTGGGGACCCTTAACCTGCATGTTGTTGGACAGTGGGAGGAAGCATCTGAAAGAAACCTATGTGGACACTGAGTAATAAAAGTGACTTAACAATAATTCAGATGTAGCTACTCCTGGTCATACTCGTCATCTTCCCTGCCACGTCATGACTGTAGTACCAAAGTACTATCCCCTCCCCTGGCGACCTCTATTGGCCTCTGCAGAAACCAAATCCTCCCTCCCACTTAGCGTCCGCTCTACATTAAGCTTCCATTTTGCGGCTGCCTGCTCGCCCTGGGTCCCAGCTATGTTAGCTTTGCTCATATTATGTGCTCTAGTACTCAAGCGTCAAGATGGCCGCCACCAAGTCTCCCCACCGTCTCATGCCCAGGAATGATAATGAGTAGCTTCATGATGGCTTGTTTTCAATGAGTAGCTGCAAGTAGTGCAAGGAAAGTGAGAGCGAGGGAGAGAGAATGGGGAGGAGGGGTTGACGCGAGGTGCCGTAATGGATGGATCCAGATCATGTGACTGTCGTTACACAGGATTCTAATGGAACATGACGTGCAAGGACGGGGAACCAGCAAGAGTCACACTGAAGGTGACAGACAGAAATGATGTCACCTGTAGACATAGACCTCTGTTACTGTTTGTCTCACACACATTGGTTCTGTGTGTGTGTGTGTGTGTGTGTGTGTGTGTGTGTGTGTGTGTGGTTCACTGTGGTCTCTGTTGAATCCAAGCCTAGTAAGGTAGAGCAGGAAACCGTCAGTCATCGAGCAACAAGTGGCGGCAGCGGAAGAGATGATTTGATCAATCACAGGACCGAATTAAATCAACTTATTTAATTGAGCAGAAGCCTGCTGTTAAGACTGCGGTTTCATAATGTTGCTAATCATTGTCCATAACATCCTAAACATCTGGGAGAGAAACCCCTCCATCTGCTGTATGCATTGGAGGTTCTTCTGCTATTCCTCCTCCCCCCCTGACTGAGTCAGTTGGGTAATCGTTAATCTATGATCCTGCTGTGTTCCTCCTCCTCCTGCCTCCTCTCAGCAACAGTAATTATTCTGGCATTGCTGCAAGTTTGTGGGCGATGGGATGTTCTTTTGACCGTAGAAGGCTGGCCCCTCTGTGTTGCATTTCTTCACCTCTGCTGGTGTCCTGGATGGTTTTGTGGTCTCTTTTATACTCCTTTTAAATGATCATGTAGGCATCTAACTAACTAGATGACTGGTTGACTGATAAGTCTCCCGTCTCACCTGCTGGGCTGCTGCTGCTGGTGAGGACGTTAACTGAAGGACACGCTCATCTGCAGCCTGGTTTCTTGGCTTGGTGACTGAATGTTTGGCTGACAGCCTGGCTGCATGACTGGCCGCCTGGTTATACGTCTGACCGCCCAGCTGCACAGTAACCAACTGGCTGCCTGACTGACTGACCTAATCTACTGTGTAGGTAGTGAGAACTCCTGCTGAACTCAGCAGATCTCAGAAAAATAAATGACAGGCAGCAGCAGTGGTTGTGCTGTCAGACGAAACCAGCTGGATTTTAAGCTGGAAGCCAATAGGAAATACTGACATTTCTTTTTAGAGGTAAGAAGTTGAGTCTTACCTTTGTCACAATAACATCTGAAAATGCAAATGATGGTCAGTGGTGGAATATAACCACAAAGTGTGTGTGTGTGTGTGTTTTTAACTGGGACCTTTGGCATAAAAAGATACCCTCCAAATGACCAGCATCTTCAAAGTTCTCTTCTTTAAAGCGCAAATTCCGTCCTCGTTGCGTAAATGTCAGGTTTACCGTCTCTGGTGTATTTCAGAGTTCGTTGAGCCGAGCTGCAGGTCGATACGCAGCACTTGACTGCTCTCTTTCATCCTGAAATGCGGGAGTTTGGCTGGATTGCCCTTTAACCTCTGGCTTGGCTCAGAAATGCCAGCAGGGAAGGTGGCTGCCCATCATATGTTGCTCCTGCAGCGCTAAAGCTTGATGAGATTTGGAGATTTAAAATTCTCCCTGCACCAACATATAAAACACTTGTTTAATCTGTTTTGCCAGCCACATGTATGGAGAGAAAGAAAGAGGAACATTTCTCCATCTGCAAGTCATTTATCGAGTGTGCACAGGCATGTGTTTGCAAGAGCAGAATTTGCTTTGAATTATTAAATGCAACTACATTTAATAAGAAACAGAAATTGTCTTCACCAGCATGAGCTGGAAGTGATGGGACATTTTGTTTGAGGTTCCCTTCTACTTTCAAAACAAAAGCTTGCACAGTGCAATCCATCGCCAGACGCTGAGAATGAAGAGCGGTTGGTCAGTTTGGGAGTCTGAGGTGATCGTATACATGATCGTATACACGATGGTATACACACTGTAACAAACAGCTGCATGTGTGTACCCGGTGTATCAAAGTTGAAAAAGTTATGTTTGAAGATTCTTTCTCAGAAAGTCATGCTTGAACTTATTTGAATAACAATGTTTGGACAGGCTTGATTAGTTTATGCTTTATTAGAGGACCCGGACCACTCAACAAGAGCCATAACCAGAACATCCACGGGAATATGTCTTCAATAAAAACACAAAATACAAAAAGAAACAAATGAACAAAAACCAGCAGCTGAGTTTTTTTATGCATCTTATTTATTTCACATTCAAATATTGTGTTTTCAGAAATAAAGTATCTCACTGTTTGAACATGACATAAGAACATTCGTTGACAGCCTTTGTTTTGAGGGACCTTTCTTCCATTCCGGCCTTAGGGATGTTTTAATTACAGTGTTCTATCTCGCCACTCCGCCTCTGTGTGCTTTTACACGCTGAAGTGTAACAGCAGCGTAAGATTCCTACCTGGACAGAGCTATGTAAAAGGGGCTTACCATTTCCCACCATCTCAAATCCTGCTGTTAACTTGGGTTTTTAGTCTTTGCGGTGCTCTTACTTCTGATTGGTCAAGAGCTAACCCTGGTGAGCTCCAGTGCTCAGAGCTCCTCTGCGTGTTTTTATGTGTCTGTTGTTGCTGGCAGTGTTGCTTGATTGTGACGACGTGGGGTGGGATAAAGACCAGTGGCAACTCTCTGTCATTTTCAATGAAAACAGCGCAGCGCTGCATCAAGTGTGAACGATCCAGCTGCTACAAATCTGCACTGTGAAATGTCTAAATGTCACAAGCTTTGCACTAAAAGCTCAACAGCTCCTCCGAGCCTCTCCTTTGAAGGGTATGTGAAGATGCAGCAGTTTGCTCGGGAGTCCGAGCCACCGCCACTCACAGCGCTCCTGCTTATCACACGGCCATATTAACAGTGAAAATGTCACGTCACGCCAGCCCCAGTCGGCAGGCCTCATCCAACACACTGGCTGGGCTGAAGCAAAGGGCTTGCAAATAAATGTCAGTGAGGCTCAGCGATGCCACAGTGATTGAGAAATAATCGCTTGATCTTGTTATGTGCATGTCTGAGTCTGCGCTCTAATATCCTGAGTGTGTGTGAGCCAGCGATAGCGGTTTATCACTGTGAGTTCAGGCTGCATCTGCATGCTTGTTCCCAGTGCTATCAGTTTATTGGACTGGTTTGGACAGCGTTCCCTGCTCGCCTCTCAGCGTGTCTTTCATAGATGAGCGGGTGAGAGGAGAATCACATCTGCAGTTGTTTCCCTGGTTATTGGGACCGTGACTCTGTCATTTTTACTGTTTTCTTGACATCATGCATTCGTTTTCTTCAAAGCACTGAACATGATATTGACCAAGTGCTGGCTCCTCTGTACAACAATTGAAGAAGTCTAAATACTTGACTCGCTCATCACCGCTCGCCACCCTTCAGTTGGAAGAAGACGGTGGCCGCCAAACTCTGACTGTGCTGCAACACAGAAGAAGATGGTGTTTAAAAGTTCAGGAGGACTAAATAGAGGCCAAACATCAAACCAAAATGAAAACCAGCAACTTAATTTAGTTCAATGATTTAAAGTTTATAATAAATAAATTAATCTACGAAATTCTGATATTTTGAGTCAAATATTTACAATGTACTCCACAGCATTTTAAAGGGAGAAAAGGTTACAGAACTGCCCGCCTCCCACCCGCACTGATCTACAGGAAGGGAATAGGTGATGATAGTCAGAACAGGGCCTGCACAATAAGCTATGAAAAGAAAACATTTAGAAAAAATAAAGGAAAGGACGCCAGACAACATCACGTCGGAGGAGAGAAAAGAAATTAAATACCAATGAGGAATATGTGAAGGTCAACAGGGAATGAGAACAGTAAAATGAATATGAGATAGACAAATCAAAGGATAACTTCGCATAAATGTGAGTCTGTAAAAGTCGGTGTGAAGAAGTGCTTCAAATGAGGTTGTTGATTTTACCTGCTTATCTTGGTCGGGGAGGTGAGTCTAGAGTCCAGGGACCCTCATGGGACAGGAACAGTCACCTTTAGATTTGAGCCTCAGTGTCGGAGGGACGAGAAGGGCCCCATCCCTGGATCTATAGAACCAGCAAACAAACATTAGTCGATAGATACATGGCTCAGGGCGGCGTGGCTCAGGGGTAGAGTGGCCGTCTAGCTACCAAAGGGTCGCTGGTTCGATCCTGGACCCTGATGACCATGTCGAAGCGTCCTTGAGCAAGATACTGAACCCATAATTGCTCCTGATGAGTAGGTTGGCGCCTTGCATGGCAGCCTCCACCACCAGTGTGTGAGTGTGTGTGTGAACGGGTGAATGAGACGACACTGTAAAGAGCTTTGAGTGCCGCGAAGGTAGAAAAGCGCTCTATAAAATTGAGTCCATTTACCATTTACCATTTTTTAAAAATAAACATCTAAGGGTTACATCAGTAGTGTAGAATTACAAATTCCTTGTATCAAATGATTTTTCACTCCAGTGCCGTCTGCCTGGTCATACATGATCTTTTCTGGTGGAACACAAGACGAAGCCTCCTTCAGCATCAATTTTCATCAAACGCACTTATTGGCTGCAATTGTAGTCATCAATCTGACATTTTGATGAATATGTGAGCAAAATGCAGATTAATCTTCCAACAACATCCACACATTTGGCTTTAGAGTAAACCTGAACATGGGACCTGCTCAGAGGTTTCTAGACTGTACAGTTCAACGAGATGGCAGCAGCTTCATGTTGCTGTCCAACCAGCGGATCGAAACCATAAATGTTCCAATTGATCCACACATGAGATTTTTGTGTATGGTTTTAATTTTGCAGTTTTACTGCTCAGCTCAGTGTAGCACAAAAACCTTGTTCCTTTCCTGAACACGCATACTGGACTTAAACCAAATACAGAAGAAACTGTGTCAGTTCATGTCAATGTGGCAAATACAGCAACAGTGATGTCAGCAGCTGTTTATCGGTCCGTCTTTCTCTACTAGTTTCCCTCTGTCCTCAGTGGCCAACTTGAACCAGCTTATTGTTACTTGGATTCATTAACAATAAAGAATCAATCGGGGTGTGGTCAGCGTTCACTGACGAGTCCATTTCTCTCAATAGGACGAAGAGGAGGAAATCAAGCTGGAGATCAACATGCTGAAGAAGTACTCCCACCATAGAAACATAGCCACCTACTACGGAGCCTTCATCAAGAAAAGTCCACCAGGCCACGACGACCAACTATGGGTGAGTTCATTGTATTCAGGCATTCATTTCTTCACGTTGATGTGGCTGTATACGTCTTCGTTGAGCCCACGGTCCATTCACGTGGCGGAGGAAACTCTAAAGAAAGATGATGCCTTGCTGTTGAGTTTAAACCAGTTGGTAAAAGTTTTGTAGACTGTTTAGAAAAAGGGTAGTTGCATCAAACAACTAGGTGGGTGATCGGATTAAGCATCCATCAGTCTGTCGATGCTATGGCAGCATTTACGCTAACTTATTGTTTCTTTTGTAAGAACGTTGGTTTTTCAATGTGGTCATAATTCAACTAGATGCTGATTGTTCCAAACCACTGTGGTCCAGCCACAATCGCCTGGCAAGATGGATTCTCTCATTATCTCTCACAAGAAGCCAGTTGTTTCGCAAAGTAATGAAAGTCCAGATTGTGGACGAAAGGTCAGTGGTAAATCGGCTTCATTTTCACATCCATGAAGCCGTTTCAATCAACCAATCATATTTTGTTTATCAGGCTTGAAATCAAAATCAGAATGTCTCAAAAGGCTTTACGATCTGTGCACAATATGACATCCTCTGTCCTCAGACCGTCGATCAGCACGAGGAGTAACTTGCTATAAAAGAACACTTTTAACAGAGGAGGAAATAGGCAGGAACTCCATGGAGACTCACAGAGGAGAGTCTTTATCCCTGGATGGACAGGCATGCATAGATACTGCAAATACAGACCAGATCACAAAGTCACAAAGGTATGCAGAGAGTCCCGCTGTCCGAAGTCACAAGCTGTTGACCAGACACACACCTCCGTCTCCTCCAGGACGGACCCTCAGCTGGTGTGGAAATTTAAAGGAAAATTGTCTATAAACTCTGTCCCGTGGACTGATTTTTGTGTGTAGATTCTAAAAAAAAGTGACGGAGGGGAGTTAAGTTTTCCCAAATGTACAACACATGAATAATTATTTATTCAGGAATCAAATGTCAGTCGTGACCACAGACAAGAGACCTATTAGATATTCACCCTCCTGAGCCTGAAGTCTGCAGTAGGAGTTGGTGTATGCTTCATACGCTTTCACAATCCCTCGCTCTGTACACAGCATTGTTTAGAAATGTGACGCGCAAAAGTAAATACCAACATACATGTTCAAGAGTACAGCCCTCCCTAGTTGTCGTGTAGGAAGAGAGAAGAGAATGAAAGCAGGCAGGACATGCAACAAAACAAATGATCAGAAATGAGAATCGGAGCAAAGGGGAGAGGGAGACTTATAGCTGCTCATTTCGGTGAAGGCAGGATGACCTTGTTTTATGAGCCTCCAGCCCTGCTGTTCTGGAGAAGTCTCACTCTCACTCTCACTCCATGACTCCGTCCTCCTGTGTTTGTTTTTACAGCTGCCTCCATGACCCCTCCACAGCCCACACTCTCACACCTCTCACTGTCAGACTGCTCTGTGCACGTGTCCCTTACATTGTCAGAGACTTAGGACTGATGTCACCTGCAACTATAGATCCAAGTTCCTTTGAAGTTTTTCCATTCCTATTATTACTAAATAGCTAAAACAAGGCTGGCCAAAGATTAAAACTATGTACTTTATATCTGCTGTATGTTCATGTTGGTAAAAAAGCAGAAACAAGAGGACATCAGTGCAATGGACTTGAGTACAAGGATGATATGGACTGCAGCATTGAGAGTCAGTGGGTAATTAATTATTCAAACTGGAGCGTAGTGGAGTAAACATGGAATTTTTACCAGAAAGTGTGAACTGATTAATATTGCAGGTGCAGTATGCGTTGGATGTCGCAGGGTCACTGTGCACTTGCCGTTCTTGACGCTGTGGACTGGTTTAAGTGTTGATTGAGGGTGACGACTTGCAGCTTTTTATGCATCCTCTTTGGCTTGCAGAGCCTTTAACAGAGGGGAGAAGTTGTAATTTGGAGGGAGTGTAGCGTCTCGAGCGGAGTTTTTTTGTTTTTGGACTTGTATGACTCCTACATGGAGGACAGCTCCACAGGTTGCAGTCCTGTCCATTTCAGGGTGATCCTGACCTGGTTGGTGGCCGGCCTGAACTGCAGAGTGGATTTATTGCAGTGTTGAACTGGATCCACAGATCCTGCAGCAGGTGGAATTTCTTGAACTGACACAGGAGGTTCTTCCTCTGCTGCACCTGTAGAATGATGGTGTCTTTGTCGGAAGCCCACTTTAGGTCCTCAGAGTTTGGGATTTCTAAAAAAAAAAAAATGAAGGTATCCACACCCAAGTGGATGGTAATATCATGATACCGAGGAGGCTGCGGATCGGAAACTGTGTTTTTGTGTTCGCAGTAGAGCTGCTAAAGTTTGAATTGCAAGTATAGAATCTCGAGGTGGCTTTTGGCCAAATTAGAATATAATATCCAGCTTATGGCTTTCATTATTGCATGAAAGGTTTGCATAATTAATCAAAATGTAGACCAAACTGCATCAAGGCCTACCACCTACTGCAATGATCAAATTGTGGGAAGGCACAATATTTGTCAGAGGCAAATTATTTGTGAAATTATATTGTGGTGCTGCAGGTGCGTTCTTCCTACAGGTCATCTTCTGCATGACTTTAGAAAACATCTTTGTTCTGATATTGACCCTCACAACCTCATTCTAAGAGATTTTGTCACAAATATAAGAATATGAATATATTAATAAGAATATATAAGGATAAAAAAAAAAATCCATATCTTTACTTTGAATTTTTTCTACAGTTTAGTGGAAACACCAGTTGGCCGAAGAGGGGGAATAAGATTTGCTCTGTGCTCATGAGAAGTTAGAGAATCCCCATTTTCACACGTGGAGGATCATTTTCATGACTTGGCCCCAAAAGAGGCTGAAATATCAAGTTGAAGAGCTGAAACATTTTTTTTCAGCAACTGTGCTGTTTGTTGAGTGTAGATGACAAAATTAATGTTGTCTCAGTTTATTAATGTCAAGCTATCACCTTTAGCATGTGGTATCTGACCGACAGAGTAATGAAGAATGTCTCCTCATCTCTCTTCCAGCTGGTGATGGAGTTTTGCGGAGCCGGTTCCATCACAGACTTGGTGAAGAACACCAAAGGGAACACGCTGAAGGAGGACTGGATCGCCTACATCTCCCGAGAGATCCTCAGGGTCAGGGGTGCTTTCACAGCCTTCTCATGGCAATTCAAATGTTCTGTGCTGTGGTGGAACATTTTGTTGTTGAAGAAGAGGCTTGAATTGTCTGTGACGATCATGTCGGACTGAGCTTTAAGTCAAGTTTTGTTTTTTCCTCTATCTTTACAGGGCTTAGCTCACCTGCATGCTCATCATGTCATCCATCGTGACATCAAAGGACAAAATGTGCTGCTGACTGAAAATGCAGAGGTCAAACTGGGTATGTGAGGTTTGGATGGCTTTGCCATCACCACATCTAGTGCCAAATAACCCCCCCCCCCCCCCCCCCCAAATTGGGGACCAGAAAATAGTAAAAAGGTAAAAAGCACTTTGACTCTGCGTGGGAAGTGCTATACTTTGTTTAGCAGTGAGAGGATTTCGAAACTTGAAGCATGGAAGGAACACTGTGAAACCCTGCTTCACAAGAAATTTGAGTGGAACGAACATGACCGTGTCATGGACACCCCAATTGAAGAGTGGCTTGTTAACACAGTCATGGCAGTGTATGAAAACTGCAAAAGCTCCACATGAACGGAACCATTGGAGAAGCTTTCAGTGTGAAGGTAGGGGTTCATCAGGGTTCTGTCCTAAGCCCCCTGCTTTTCATTGCCATCATGGAGGCACTATCCAGGGAATTCCAAATACATCTACCTTGGGAGCTGCTTGTCAGCATAGAGCAGCAGGAAATGTTTGTTGCCTGGAAATCAGGAATGGAAGACAAAGGCCTGAGAGTCGACACTCTGGAAAACTAAGGAGCTGATCTCCACCAGTAGCTCACGCCCAAAGACCAAGACTGGAAAATACCCCTGAGATGTCTGCAACGAGGGTGTAGGCAGAAATTCCATCCACTTTCCTGCCTACCAACACTGGATTCATGGATGCTGGAGCCAAATCAATGGCAAGCTCTTAAAAGCCTCAAATTTCATCTGCCCAAGGTGCTGAGGTCTCTCAGCACTGGATCCCAAACTACCAGAATGGGTCACCTTGGCTGATTGTGACATAGAAGTTGTAGGCAAGTTCTGCTTCCTAGTAGACATGCTAGATACCGGAGGAGGCGCAGAGACAAGCTCCATCACCAGAGTTCAGTGCGGCTGGGAAAAAGTTCATAGATCTTCTGCCATTCATGGACTCATGGGGAGTCTCCCTGGAAATGAAGGGTGAAATCTGCAGGACCTGCGTTAGACCTGGCATGCTACATGGCAGCAAAACCTGGCCTGTAAGGGAAGTAGAGAAGGACACACTCTGCCATTCAGAGATGTCAGTGGTGCATTGGATGTGCGGCCCCGGCTTCATGAAAGGGTTCCAACCACCATACTTAGGACCAAGCTTGGAGGCATCACATCCATCACTGCATTAGTGAGACGTGGGTGTAGCAACAAAGACAACTGGATGAGTGAGGCCTGCAGCTTAGAGGTAGCAAGCAAAGCTGATGCAAGCTGCCCAACACAAACCTGGGCTTCAGCTATGAAGGATGACCTCAAGACCCTAGGCATCAACAAGAACCTTGCACTCAACTGAGATTCGTGGAGAGTTGCCATTTCACTGAGTATGAACCATGTTACTTGGAACCTGACTATAAATGATGATGATGATAGTTAGCCACTTTCCTTGTTTTTGATTTTTCTCCATGAGAAAACGAATGCTACAAAGTTTTCAGACTCAACAGCTGATTCTGATGAAAGCAGCTCAGTTTAAAGTTTCCCTCTGCTAACCAGAATTGTGCTATCAAGTCATCATCCAGTCTGACCAGCTGGCTGGTTGGATTGACGGCTCACACCAACTTGAAGAGTTGAGCTGATCATCTCGTCTGCTGTAATTTTTCTGTCACTATTTTTGTCTCCGTGGTAGAGAGAATGATGACGCAGTTTTAATCCTTCATACAAAGAGTGAATATCACTGTATTTGACAGATACGTGGTTGATCATTCTGTCTGGAACCAGCTTTCCAATTGTCGATGATGAACATTTTTCCCAAACTGTAGCTTCAAGATAATCATGATATATATATATATATATATATATATATATATATATATATATATATATATATATATATATATATATATATATATATATATATGTATATGTATATGTATATATATATATATATATATATATATATATGTATATGTATATATATATATATATATGTATATGTATGTGTTACCTTGTTACAGCGACCACGGAGAGCACAGGATATAGAGCCCCTGTTCTTACTATGTCCCCATTTAACAGTTTCAGCCATGAGGATGTGAAGTCGCTTACAACACAGCAACAACTTAACCTGAGGCGTCATAACACGACTCAACTGTGTTTGTGTGTACTTGCACAGCTGCTTGGGCAAAAGTATGGACCTTTTATTTAGCTTAGGGGATAAACTATAAAAAACAATGTGCTCGTACAATGCCTGCTGGCTGCCCTCAGGTAGACTCTGAACTGTCCTTGATTTTATTCACTGGAAATTTTAAAAATCATAGCAACTTTGTTTGTGATCCACGTGTTGAACACTGTCAGTGAATTCACGCGGCAACACAAACAAAACTGTCTTTGGCTCTCAGGTTCTTTAAAGAGGAAGATTTGCTGTTGATGAGCAAGCAGTAATTGGTTGTGACTTTCTTTTGCTCCTCAGTGGACTTTGGTGTAAGCGCTCAGCTCGACCGAACAGTAGGTCGAAGAAACACCTTCATCGGGACGCCATATTGGATGGCTCCAGAGGTCATCGCTTGTGATGAGAACCCAGATGCTACCTATGACTACAGGGTATGGCTTTATGGATTGGCTGTAATTAGACTTTTCACTGTGAATGTTTGTGAATGGGAGAAAGTAGAACTGGAAGTGCTGAGGGCAGCAGAACTGAGCACTGCTGTATGAGAGAAACATGCTGTGTTTATAACAGATGGCACTGTTGTGATAGTTTTAAGGGATTTTTGAGAAAAGGGGAGAATTTTGGAAAATGACTGGACTTGCAGAAGCCACTTAAGGTCAGATAGGCTGAGATAGGAAAGAGCTATTCCTACCCTTGTCATGTGCTGCTTGTGTAACTCTGTCATGCGTCCTTATTTTTAGTTATAGCCCTGATTGTCTCTGTAATTAAACAGTGCTGTAATTTAACCACAACAATAATCATAATAATAATGATCCGGTTCAGTGGTGTATAAATCTTTGCTTGTGTGAGCTAAACATCTTTATTATCTGGTAGGATTTAAGCTTTTAAAAGCGATAACACGTGCCTCCATAAGATACTGAACTCATGTCGTCTCGTCTCCTTCAGAGTGACCTGTGGTCCTGTGGAATCACGGCCATCGAGATGGCGGAGGGAGCTCCTCGTAAGTACACATCACCAAGCTGAAGCTGGTTTTTATATGGCGTCTTTTGAGAATTCATTTAGATGTTAATTTTATCACCATCAGTAAATCAGTAGAATTACAGGCTTTTGTAGTGGTAAAACCCCTGTGAGGCTCCACATCTCCACCGCCCACTAAAGAGGGAGTAGCCACACAGCGCCCAACTCACGTGGAACCTGTTGGTCTCCACCGCTCAGCTTCCTTTTAAATTCAGCAGCAAGACTGAAGGCTAACACACATTAGCGCTGCACCGTGGTAGCTTGTCAGGTGACCCTAGCACAGAGCAAGTTTGGGGGTGCAGCCAATCCCTCCCCATCCCTTCGGAACAGCGATAGCAAGCTGAGAGTAAGGGCTACACGGGAAGCATAGAAGAAGAGCTGCTGCTACAGTAGCCCGCAATGTACCAAACTTCTTTGTTAGCTCCACGCCACTGGAGAATAGTTGTGTCATTTCATCAGGACAAGGAGCAAAGTGTCACAGAAAGGCGATGAAGGCTTGGTAGTTTAACTTGAGCGAGAAGAAAACAGACGGGAACAGGGGACGTGGGAATGCTCTGATTAAATATTTGTTCTAAATTTTAATATGCACAATCATTTATTTCTTTTGAATCCGTATTTTCAAACTGATACAATTACATTGTTTATATAAAGGAATACTTTAAAGTGTTTCAAATGGTGTTCGGACTCTTTAATGTTTTTGTGAATCCTGTTTTTAAATTTTAGATGTTTTTTGAAAGATTAATTGTGCATTATTTTTATGGTTTCCCCTAAGTGCCATTTGAAGCATCAAAGATGAAATTTTGTAGGATATTTATTTATTTATTTTTCATAGTATAGTTTATAAAAAAAAAAAAACACTGTCCCCTTTATGTGACACTTAAGGTCCCTCAAAAAAGGAAAAGGGTTTTTATTTTTTACGACATCTCCAAATAAGGGCAACGCTTCCACGAGGTGTTTTTTTATGACTTCAGAGAAGAAGGAAGTGAAAGATGTAAACAAATAACTATTGACTCAGTGTTTGTTCTCGAAAGGAAAGCTGAAAAGCTCTGTTTAAAATATCTAATTTGGCTCCATGCTGATATCGTCAGGTCGCGTGTTAAGATGTCATGTATGGAAGAAGAGAGAGCCGTATTTAAAATATGGTTCCGTTTATCATCAGACAGCCCTTTTCCAAGCCATCCTCCCATGGTCTTCAAACATCCACAGAGGCACCAGGATTTAGAGGGCGTATTGAATTATGAACAACGATTATAATGAGGGTCACTGGGGGAATGAAGAAACAGCATTTGAAAAACAGTTGAAAGAGGCAGCAGATATGGAGGAGGTCAAATTACCGCGTCAGGTCAGAAAAGCTCTCTGCCTCAGTCAATCCAACCTAAAGAAGTGAGGGTATTATTTTGTCGAGTTTGAGAAAGAAGTGTTCATGTTCATGTAAACACTGGGAGATGCTGGAAGAAGTGCAGAAAATTAGGCAAGAAGACAATCTTGATGGGACTGTCGTGCCTGCCCAACAGAGGCAGAGCAGAACACCTGATTACATCATGCTCAGAGGCTTCAAGTAGGGGGAGGAAGTTTTCACCGAAGACATTATGAAAGACGGCCAGCCAACAAAATCCAGTGGAAGTTAGGAATCTCTTCAGCAGACGAGTTGATGGTCCAGATACTTTCTTTTCATTATTTGGGAAGAGCTGGCACCTGAGGAGGAAGAACGTTCCAAAGTCTTCCTGTGCTGCAGAATGATTTCCTCCCCAACATGAAGCCTGCGTGGAACCGAGCTCTTGGGAAGGTTTGCTGAAAATATGTTGCCCTGAGACTAAATGTTATTTTCCATATTGAAAAATGAAAAAAAGGCTTCAATCTGCCACAGAGTAGAGGATCTTTGTCCTTTTTGGGGAGAGTAATAGTTGACCTGTTTAAGAAAGATTTAGGGTAGAGTCTCTGATCGTTTTCCTCTCAAGCCTCCAGAGAATATTCCAACGTGTAAAGTTCTGAATATTCGGCAGAAAATAACTAAACTGGATCAGTGGTAATTTTGTCTGGTGGAAATTTGAGTCTTGAAATCAATCTGGAGGCTTTGATTGATGGACCCGCCATGTCAAAACACTGTTGACACCTCAATAAGTGAAAGTAAGTCTGTCTTCAAGCAGCTTCAAGCATTTTAGGGCTGGTGCTCTAAAGTTCCTCTCATAACTCAGTCGCTCTGGTTTTCAGTTTTCTTTTGTTGCATATGGAAGAGTTGCTTTCCTTTGAAAGCCCCATCAACCACGCTGCAGAAGCTGCAGGAGGTGAACTCTATTCAAGAATGATGGTCGATTTACTAGAGAGAAATGTAAACCTCCAGAGGTCAGAAATGCCTAAATGGTTCATATGAGTATTTGAAGCTTTTGATGTGAGGGTTGTTCTTACCCCCCTGCCCCCCGTGGATCACAATATAGACCCATCTGGTTTTCTTGCTTGAATCTCAGCAAAAGCCTCTGATCTTGGTTTGTCTTCTCTGTTTTTGTTTTCCTTCAGCTCTCTGCGACATGCATCCAATGAGAGCTCTCTTCCTCATTCCCAGAAATCCTCCTCCTCGGCTCAAGTCCAAGAAATGGTTGGCTAAGTTTGAACCTTCTATTGATTCTCAGAGGAAGTGGCTCCCCCTGTAATTGACAGTGAATCTCATCTCCAGACTTTACTCCTCACTGTCCTGTGTTTATGTGGCAGGTCGAAGAAGTTCTTCAGCTTCATTGAAGGCTGCCTGGTGAAGAATTACACTCAGCGCCCCCCTACTGAGCAGCTCCTCAAACACCCCTTCATCCGGGACCAGCCCAACGAGAGGCAGGTCCGCATCCAGCTCAAAGACCACATTGACCGAACCAAGAAGAAGAGGGGAGAGAAGGGTGAGTAGCTAGATGTGGGTGTGGGTGTGGGTGTGAGTGTGGGTGTGTGTGTGTGGGTGTGAGTGTGGGTGTGTGTGTGTGTGCGTGGATGGGGGG
Organism: Aulostomus chinensis; assembly: GCF_037954235.1. NCBI lineage: Eukaryota > Metazoa > Chordata > Actinopteri > Syngnathiformes > Aulostomidae > Aulostomus > Aulostomus chinensis. The sequence continues at coordinate 25,255,555 of NC_141331.1, forward strand.
ACAAACATAAACTCATTGATCATATCTGTAGTAGCTCTATCAATAGCAGCTGAGTTATTTTACTGTGTGGCTGCATTCTGTTTCACCCTCAGATGAGACAGAGTATGAATACAGTGGGAGTGAAGAAGAGGAGGAGGAGGCATCCGAGCAAGAGGGAGAGCCAAGGTGAGTTTCCAAACATGTACCAGAAGTTGACCACTACTGAGTTCTAGCTTGGTCATCAAAACAAAACAAAACACTACTGAACCTACAACAAAAGGGAGACAAAGAAAAGGCAGAAAACTTTAAATGTTTGCATATCAAACGTGTCGTTTGCCAACTTACAGGCCGTGGCGATGTTTCCTGTAAATTAAATGGTTTGTATGTTTACAAGCGTCCTCTGAGCTAACGTGCCTCCTAACGCCTGTCCTCACGTGCTGTGCACAGCTCCATAGTCAACGTCCCGGGTGAGTCGACCTTGCGCCGCGACTTCATCCGGCTGCAGCAAGAAAACAAGGAGCGCTCAGAGGCGCTGCGGCGCCAGCAGCTCCTGCAGGAACAGCAGCTTCGTGAGCAGGAGGAGTACAAGCGCCAACTTCTGGCTGAGAGACAGAAGCGTATCGAGCAGCAGAAGGAGCAGAGGAGACGGCTGGAGGAGGTGAACACGCAGGCCTCATGACCTGCTCGTCACTCACCACATCATGAATGCGATGGCAGGCTCAGTCCTCAGCTGCTACTGTTACACACAATAGACACATCAGACTGATGATACAATCACTGATCAGGAGAGGCCACGCACACATCAAGTAGACGCAGTACTTGTCTTCTACATTTGCACTACGGTGATGCTGGCAGGATGCGGCCATACAGCCGCCTCTATAGTCACAGGAAGAGCGTATCTATTATTTAACTGACATTCCCCGATCTCTCCAAAGGCTCATATTGAAAGTTTGAAAAGGACTAAAAATACTTGTATTCATGAGATGTACCTGAGTTATTTATGAGGTAACCTACTGTACACACATCCTCAGCAGGGAGGAGAGGTTCTCCTCTGAGTCAGTGACATCATTGTTTTACAACACTGAAGCGCTTCTCACGCAGGGTAACTATACGGAGGATTCCTCAGTTTCGTGAGTGGCTGCTATGATGGAAGGAAATCTTTTTTTTTTTTTAAATACATGAAATCATCATGGAGGCCAGTTGTGCTGTGCATTGTGACAAGATAGAGAGAAGAGAGCTCTGCTAAACCCTGGTGGGAGTCACAGTAAAAAGAGCAGAAATAAAAGGCTTGGTAAATACAGGCAGCCATGAGAACACATCTTTACTCAGAAGACAGCAGCACAACTAGCGTGTCAGTGAAATCGCTCAGCCTTCTTTACAATAACGCACACACAGCCTGGGAGCGCATCAGGACAGTCACACAGAGCAGCTGAAACATACTTTTTTTTTTAGTTAAATTTCATAAAAAGACATCTGGATGATCAACCTATGAAGTCTTTTGTGAAACATTTGAGTACCGCTGTAATTTGAATAAATGATCACCCAGGCTTCAATCGTTTTTGAGCACATTTTGGACAAAAAACAAACACTATGAAGATCTCAACTAAGATGAATTCAAGGACGAACGTCCAATCTGAGTTGTTTTTTTTGACGCACACAAACACAGTGGGATTATGCAATGCATTTCATTCCTCAACTCCTCGATTTTACCACATATTTGCTTGTTTTTCCTTCAACAAAGCAGATAAATGTGAATTCCATTATTAAAGTAGAAAGGGCTGCAACATGGACGTGTGATGAACCGCTCTCAGCATTGCAAGCAGCACATGAATGCAACCTGCTAGTCCTGGCTAATATGATGTGACGTCATTGTTGCACACGGTCCTGGCTGTCCTCGTGGACTCCACGAGGTCTTTGACAGCAGCCACGTAGCTGAACGATCCTCTTTGGTCTCCAAGTTTATATCACAGATGTCCTGTAACATTAGCCTAGCACCTAGCCTAACGTGCACGCACGCTTAAAGCATCACCACATCTGGAAGCAGGTGACACGTTGCGATTGTCCGGCCGAAGCAAGAAAATTAACAACAAATGTTGTAATTGATGGTGATCTGTCACTGCATTGATACAGAATCTGCCACGTCAGCACGTCGTTGCGTCTTAGATGAATAATATCACACCACTCATCATGAGACACTCCGTGTGCACTGGAATTAAAACTGTTTTACCCATTGTGAGCTACCACCAGCTGGCACCCTGGAGAGGCTTTGTTGTAGAATAATCAGCTTCAACTCTGCTTTCCAGTTGAAGGATCAATTTACCTAAAAACAGACAAAACACAAACCTTGGTTTACTTTGTGTCTTACTTGCACAGGCCTTGAGATGCGTGTCACAAGACTTGAGGTACGCGTCCTAGTTTGTGTTTGTCGTCATCAAAGCTCTGAAAACTATATTGAAGAATTCAACAGTAGCAACATGTCCTTTCAGACTAGCAGCCCAATTACTCTGAATAATCCTCACCACCCACTGTCTTCCTCTCAGCAGAGGGGAGTGAACCTGGTTTAAGGTCAGAACAAGATTCTAGCTCTTCTCTGGTCGCAGCTTGGGGTTTGCCATGGTGCTGTGAGAAGGCTGGAGGATGCACTTTGTTTCACACGATCTCTGTATGACATTTTTACTTGATAATTTATATAATAGACTTCAAAATCAATTTTAGGAGGCAGTGGGGAAAAAAATGATACCCCTAGAGGATGTGTTTGAAATCTCTCTCTGTAATTACCCGTTATCTCTTTGAGTGCTGGTCCTTTTCTATTAGCGTCTCCGTGAGCTGGGCTGCATTTGCTTCTCACTTGTCTCAGTGGAGGAGGAAAAAAAGTTATAAAGAAATGATTACACGTTCAGACAGAAGTAGAATGAAGGAAGAGATGGAGACCTAAATCCATGCAAGAGGGACTCAGATCAGAAATGAAGGGAGGTGGACATGTAAAGGCCAAGTGTGTGGTTGGTTTCAACACATCTCAGCATGCTTTAGTAGACGCTGGGCAGATGTTCCTTCTCTCTCAGCTTAACCTGACCTCATGCATGTGCTTTCCTGTGCTGATAGTTTCCCTCCTGCACAATCATACATGCCCGGCATTCGCTGAGAATTCGTAAAACCCCGATGCCTCCTGGAGTTTTCGCTGCACCTTCCTGTGAAATGATGACGGACATAAATCAGTGTAATTTCGTCATCTGTCTGCTTATAGAGTCAAGTGTTAGGTAACTGCCAGTTAGACTTATGCCTTCCCTCTGATGAAATGATTACGTCTGAAGGCTGATGTGTCTTCTGCCCGAATGCTCCAAATGCCGGCCATTTATCTTCCTCCTCCTGTGTTTATTTATATTTTCTCCACTGGAACAAGACCGTACAGCTGCCACATATTACACTGGTGCCCTTTTTCCATCGCGCAACACAAACACGTGGCAACAATTTAGGAAGTGTGAGACTCAGAAAGCATCGTTTGGGTCGTTGCAGGGGCTTCAGAAACGCAGCCTCGTAATCAAGCCGCTTGGAAATCGTTGACAGTTCTAGGCTTTAAATCAAACTGATTATCGGTGTGTCCTCGATCAGCTGAAACTCAAATTTTCACTGTTTGACTAATTGATGATGGTATTTCCTCAAATAAAACCTGGTAGTAAACTGAGAAACTTTAGCAGATAAACACACTGTGGGAGTAAGAAAACTGTTCAACTGTGAAACATCAATGTTAGAAAAGGTAAATAAAAATGGTAAATAATGAAAAGGGATAACAAGCTTGATTGGAGATGGACACACCTTTTGTTAACGGGTTCTGATGCAGAAAACATTTCAGTCGCATAATGAAATAAAATCAACTCCCCATTGCGAGGACAATGCCGGGTTTTCCTCTGAGCTGAAGTGAACTTGAAACTGTGTAATATTTGAATTTGAGGGTGAAGAAATCTTGATTGTGACAGTAAACCTCTGCTAATTAGTAAGCGTCAATACGAGCTTCCTTCCTGTAACCTGCAGCAACAACGACGAGAACGCGAGATGAGGAGGCAGCAGGAGCGCGAGCAGCGCCGGCGTGAGCAGGAGGAGAAGAGGCGCATAGAGGAGATGGAACGACGCCGCAAAGAGGAGGAGGAGCGCAGGAGAGCCGAGGAGGAGAAGAGGAGGGCCGACAGGGAGCAGGTACCTGCGAGCAGACGTTTGCACAGTGGCTCTGATGGGCAAATCACATTTCAGACGACAGAAAGTCACAAACAACAGGTTTTGTTTTAAATCGACAGGAACCAAGTCAACTTTGCAAGAAAGTTTATTTCTATGGATGACATTTATACCTTTTTCTTGTTCAGTACATGTCAAAAATGAAGTGATAACCAAAATTTGGAGGTTTTTTTTAATCATATTTTAAAAATGATTTTTGATCTACTTGAAATACATCCTTCACATTATGATAATATCTTATTTGGTTTCTAAGACTCAAACACAGCTAACTTGCCACAGCTTTTCTCTAAAATGTTCCCAAATTTAGGCAGCGTTTAAAAATTCTGTTTGAGAAAATCTTTCATAAAAAAAACAAAAACAAAAACTTACGATCAGGAATGAACTTGTTTTTCTGATCGGCCTATTTTGAACAAAAACATTTGATGAATATTATGCAAAACCTGATCGGCTTTTTCTCATTGGATGTTTCCCTCTAGATTTTGAAAGTGACATGTTTATTCAAATGAAATTAACTGGGTCCTTGGTCTGTGTGATTGACAGGAGTACATCCGCCGTCAACTGGAGGAGGAGCAGAGGCACCTGGAGATCCTGCAGCAGCAGCTGCTGCATGAACAGGCCATGCTGCTGGTGAGTGCTTCTGTCCTGTTGAAATTCAGCATCACACGAACTTCATATTTTCTTTATGAATATTCTTCCCCTGTCCATGAATGGACTCATATATTTAACGTGTCCCTGCTCCGTTCTCGCTGCCTCTTTAAATCTTAATATTTCCATCCATCTGTCCCAAGTGGTTAAGGTTTTTCCACAACTCCTAGGTTGTTTTTTTTGGGTGTTTTTTTGGATGCAGGTACACATTATTCTTCCATTACACAAACCTTCCTCATTCTGTTTTCCTTCTTCGCCGAACTGAATCAAATGATTTGGATGCATTTCTGACTTTTGTAGATCCTGGGGGAGCCTTTAACAGCTGAGGTTAAAACGTAATAACCGTTCTCAGGTTCTTGCTGGGGAAGTCGGGATGTTTACTGGGCCTTTAGTGGTAGTGATGAAGTAGCCAGGAAACTAGTCATCCAGCAGGAAAAGAGGGCTTCCCTTGTTTTTCTTCCAGATGTCCCTGACGCTGAGTCAAACAGGAATGGGTCCGGTTATTTAAGGTGGTTTATATGATGTCAGGTTATGGAAGGATATGAACACTTATATGTTCACTTCCTGGCAGCACACTGCCACTTCTCCTGCTTCCAATACAGTCACCATTCATCACCGTTCTGATGTACCCACATGCACACTGCCAGTTCCTAAGCATTAAAACGCAGCAGTATTACTGCTTGTGATACTCACTGTAAAAATAACATGTTTTCCTGCAGCTCTTCTCAGAAAGTGGGTTATTTTTCATGGAGATTATGAGTGTGAGTTGTTGGAGGCTCGAAGGAACCTAATGGGGCACTGCTAGAATAGATATTTGGGGGTACCCCCCCTTTCTGGCTAATCCTACTCTATTTTAAACTACTAAATTGTACTTCAGTTGTACAGTAACAAAGCCAACATGATAGAAGACATTATAGGCTGGGTTGTAAACCTCATGGCAACCATCTGGCAAGTCTTTTTGTTAAATTGTTGAGTCCTCCTTTCATATGATACTTCACCCAAAATATGTAATTTGCCTTTCAGTGACTCCATTAAGTGTCTGGAGGTTCCAGCGACGACAGTGTCTGTTCGGGAATTCTCAGGGCCTTTGTCCAGTATAATCCAAGTCTTCTTTTTCTAGTCATATGCTCAATAGTCCACATGTGTGAATGAGTCCATCCGAATGAGCGAGCTGTACTGGCTCGTTCATGGTTGGAGAGGAACAGGACGGGTTCCAGCGCGTGTGGTTTTAGTTCGAATTAAAGTCTGTCTTATGTTTGAGCGCACGGCTGAATAAAGAGGACAACCCAAGATGACTTGTGAGAGAGTTTTTAAAGGTACACTTTTGGACCGTTTTGCTGTTGTTCTTCTCCATCAGCTTCAAGCTAAATGTAGGTGGTCAGTGTTTTCTGAAATCCGGATCCACCAAGTGTTGGTGAGGTCGCAACACCTTACAGTTAATATTTGAAAGGGAAATTACACTTCATGTTTTCAAGTAACACTACGAGCCACACTGTTGTGGTAAAAGTCATCATGTCCTTGGATGTGGTCAACTTATCCCTTGCTGTACTCAGGAGTATAAATGGCGGGAGCTGGAGGAGCAGCGCCAAGCCCAAAAGCTCCAGAGGCAGCTGCAGCAGGAGCAGGCCTACCTGTTGTCCCTCCAGCCCAATCAGAACCTGGACATAAGCAAACAGAACCTCCAGCCCAACAGGGTGAAGTCCTTGCTGAGCGCTGAACCAGAATCAGCAAAACAACACAACACTGATGTTGAGAAGACGAGTTCCAGGCAAAGCCCCAGTCTGGAGGAACCTGCAAAGGCCAAGCAGCCTTCCCCTGACTCTGAGCCAGTCAGAGAGGTGAACCTTCGCTGCTGCTGCCATCAAACTGACCGCTGTAGAACGCTTCCCTTGCTTGAGTGTCACTCACTCCTCTGCTCCAGGTGTGCTGTGTGTCCCTGGTGATGGCTAGCTGCTGGTGTGGGATCAGCTGACTCACTAGAAGCTATTAACATCTCTGTCTAAACTCACAGGTGTAATAATTCTACCGCTCCTCCAGGGATACTGGACCAGCAGCAGAACCTCCTGGATATTTAGGTTTAGAGGAGGATTGTACTCTCAATCCCTGAACACAAAAAAGTGGGACGTTTCACAGTTCAGGGTGAATGGAGACACAAACAATTGTTTGAGCTCCTATGGTGGGTGTAAATAGTTCACATATCGTCCCTCCATCCATTTTGTATACCGCTAATCTGTTAAGTGTCGGGGGGGGGGGTGCTAGAGCCTATCCCTGCTAACATTGTGCGAGAGGCTGAGTTCACCCTGGACGAGTCGCCAGTCCATCGCAGGGCCACTAGGAGCGATTAGGGGTTTCAGTATCTTCCTCAAGGATACCTCAACATGGTCACCAAGGGAAGTGAGGATCGAACCAGCGACCCTTTGGTTACTAGATGGGAACTCTACCTCTGAGCCACGCCGCCGCCAGTTCACAAAGCAACAGAGGCTGTTTGCACGTTTGATTTTCATGTTGCACAGTAAAGTTCGGCAAATTGAGTTAGGAAGTCGTTTTAGTCAAATCACTCCGAATTCATGCTTCTCTTTCTGTGGCTGCTGATGACGAAGGTCAGCTTCAACTTCAAAATAATCACTTAGCTCAGCTTAACCAAGGTATATTGTTGATTACTTACTTACAGTTGCAGCAACCGAGTTTTTAAAAGTTAGTCGGCAGAAAAAAAACCCCGTTGGTGTTATAATTTAGTTCAAACACATTTTTGTCCGGTCAATTAAGGCCAAGTAGATTCTCTCCACCAAGGAGTCGTGCCTCTTTTCTGATACTGGTAAATGTTGATTCGCAGGAAAGTCCAAAGAGATGCCCGGATACATTTTAATTTATTTGGGCTAATTACACCTGCTGTTGAAACTCTGATTTAGAAAGTGGAATTACCTCACTTATACAACAAAAATGTCTTGTCTCCTTCTGAGTTGTTTGGCTATCTGGCCTGATTTCTGCTTTACAGAACGTAAACTTGTGTAATCAGAGCATTCTCACCTCCTGCCTGAGGCACTTTGAAGGAAGAGCTGCTCACCTGAAGCTCTCCTCCCTCTCAGCGATGCCACTGCTTCTCCATATGTTGGCAGGGCCACTGTGCTCTTACCATCTGGTGTGTTATCCTGGATGCACGTCATTATTCGGTGAAGAGGGGGGTGCCATCAGAAATATGTCACTCAGTTGGCTCAACTGCCTGACTTGGACAGCTGAAACCGATACAGCAGCTCGGCTCCTCCTTTAATTAGCCTCGCCATTGTCTTAACCACCATAGTAGCAAGTTATTCTCCTGGAAGCCACCTCATTAGGCCTCAGTGTGACATCCCATCTTCCTCTTTGTCCTCCTGCTGTGCACCTGGTAGGAGTGGAAAGGAAGAGACACAACAAGCGGATCTAACAGCTTCTGGCCGACCAAACGCTGCACGCACACCTGCAATCAGGTGACCTGACGGGGCGCAAACAGAGCAAATTATTTGACACTGCTGTAAACACAGCAAACACACTGACTCATATGAATATGTTTTGGGTGTGTTCACTATAAGTTCACCTCCAAAGAAAGTCCAATCAAACTGGATAAACTGTAGGTTTGGTGACTATTATTCTATCAAAAAAAGGTCAAAATGAGATTTAGTGTCACCAAGGGATCGAGCCCGGGGCGAAATTCCATGACACACTCAATGCCTGCAAACAACTGTCACAACCAGTCACAATTATTACAGATTGATCGTAATAATGGTACAACAGCGCATATACATTTGTTGTGTATGTACACTAAACTTGAATAGTCCGTCGTCCCAATGGAGGCAAGTGGGAGTGAGGCGTCGCTCTCATGAGTAGCGCCGCCAAACTGATTGCTTGTGTTTGTCATGCTGGACTTATATTGTGGATCAAGTATTTCATGGTACAGTGGGAAAATCTCAATGGTTTTACATTGAGGGAAACTATGGCGATGCAGTCTAATTTACATAGTCCTTGTTAAATAAGAGCTTGTGTACCCTTTTATTCCAGAATGGCCTGATTGGAAATAATTTATAGATTATCACTCTATAATTTGATTAATTCCACATTGTCTTTTGTTCATGAGTTATAGTACAACTATTGGGAAGTGTAAATGGAATACCTCTATGAAAGTTCATTTTCATCAGTTTCATGATGTTTGGTGTGAACTGTGCTGGTGTCCCGGACCTCAGGGCGTGTCCTAACTGTACTTTCACCACATCAAAAATGCATGAGACAGTTTGTGGGATCATGGTTATCCTACCAGCAGGGATGTGGGAATATTGTGGCAGCAATAACACTCATGCATTTACAGAAGTGCTTTGCTGTTCCTGCTGGTGTGTTTGTGTCACAGGGAGACTTTCTGATGTGCACCGCAGCACAAATTCTCTGCTTTGCCTGGGGAAACTAACAAACCGTAGCACCTAATGGCGTCCTCTCCACGTACTCCTCTTAAGGCCTCACACTGACCTGTCCCGTACCCTCAATGCAACTGAGCGTCCTTCATTTGCACGTGTGTGTCCTCCTCAGGCTGACGAACGATACCGGAAGAACATCCAGGGTTCTCCTCAGTCTGCACAGAGCAAACCACAGCAGCCTCCGGTTCCTCCACGCTCAGAGTCTTCCTACCCTAATGGCAACTCATCTTCTGAGCCGCCAGCCATGCACCGGCCCGTAGAACCACAGGTAACTACCGAGACCTCGCAGTCCCCTCCCCCTTCTTTCAAATGACCCCTTCGTCTTTACTTTCATGGGTGGCATAATAAGTTGGTGTCGTGTGAGTTGTCTCTGCCACTAAATCAATTCTAGTGGTGGTTGTTTCTGTTGCTGTTCTTGCTTATTGGGTAGATTGAGGCCCTACGGCGCGCAGTAACATAAATCGAAGTTAGCGTTTTCCCATCTTGGATGAATGAACAGCACACGCACCGAGACTCCAGGTCTGCTCTTTTGATAACCTTTACACCAGACAGCTGATCCTGTGAGCCTCAGGGGTAAACATGCCTGATAAGCTCCTCAAAGAAAAAGTCAAGGCTTTTATGTCATGTGATGCCTGACTTCATGTTACTGTGCGTTTCTGACAAAATGCAGCCTCGCTGTTTTCTTAGTCACTGTTGGAAATGAGGGCGTAGCAAGAATAAGACTGTAATGTTTCTAAAGTTCATTCATGCAAACTTTGGTTTACACTCAGGTAACAGCGCTGCGTTGAGCATGCGGTGACTCTCCTGTTCCCCTTGTTTGCATAGTGTTCTTGTTTCATTTTGAGTTAACAACAGTCTGCTTATTCTGCTGTATGTTTTAAATTGCATGTAATCACATATTAATCACCTTTGCTTCTCTAGAGTCCCCAGTGGATTCCTGTTCAGGACGACTCTGGCTATGCTCACATTGATTAATACGCTGTTTTTCATCAGTTTAAAGGAAAATAATTTCCCCTCACGTCACAGTTTTCGAGCTTGCAAAGTAAGCTCAACTTTCCAATTCCTTGTCACCTACTGAAACCTATGAAATATTCAAAAGGTTAGCCTTTGAATTTCATGTGTCGTCTGTAACTTATCAGAAACAGTTCCTCGCTCTAAACCCATGGAAGAGCTCTGGTCTTGAGTTTTTATTTCTATCTAAAGACCTCCTTTTGTTGCGTCTCAGTAAAAACCTTTCCGCTTGGATGTTGAATGATAAGGAGACCTGTCCTTATCATAAATACTGACCCAACTGATAGTCTTTGTTTGTCCTTCTGCAACAGAGGGGTGGTCCAAGATAGAGGCACCAGAGCATCACGAAACTGCAGGTCTACCAACTAAAAACAGAGAAATCCTGTATATTGTAGAGTTTTTCTTATATTGATCGTTTTTCTCTTCATGAAACTGCACCTGATCAGACTTGCTATTGACAGTAATGCAGTCTTGACAAATTATTCTTCTGGATGATCAGAATTGAATGACTTTTTAACGAGTAACATTATGAAATGTTCGGCAGCTGCACTCAGGATCTTGTCACTTCTCCTCGATCAGGGGTCGGCAACCCGCGGCTCCGGAGCCGCATGTGGCTCTTACATCATTCTCCCTGTGGCTTTGGAAAGTAAATAATGAGTATTTGATTTAGATTTATTTCCTTTTAATTCGTCAGTTTTTTTGTAATGTAATTCTAGATTTGAAGATCTCGAAGATAGGGTGATCTCGTAGCATCAAAATAAAATCTCTCGTCGCACAAAGCACTCGTTACAATGGCGGATGTGTGACACCCGCCAGCACGCAATCTATTGAACTTCATGATCCCTGGTAGCCCAACCATGGATAAATCCAAGAGAAGAAAAGTTTCTAAAGAAATGTTTTTGTTGCATGTAGAAATAAAATTCCGTTTTCTCCGTAGCAGTTCACTGATTTCATAATGGTTAAAAAAAAAACGATATATGCAGTGTTGTCCTTATTTTAGATTCTGAAAAGGTTTTTGTGGCTCCCGATGTGTTCTTTTCGAAAGTAATCAGGTCCAAATGGCTCTTTGAGTGTTTAAGGTTGCCGACCCCTGTCCTGGATGAGTAGAGGCATAGATGCCAAACGTGAGGCGAGAGCAGTACATCAGCTGAAGACTTTGTCCAGACTGTGGCTGTACTGTCTGTCTCTGTGTGAGAAAGCTAGCCAGTCAGCTGGCTACTGGTGATGCTGGCTCTTCGGAGGTAGCAGGAGCACACAGCACCAGGCTGAACGATTCAGGGGGTGAAGGATTCATAACCATTGGTTCAGAGGGTTTTGTCACGCTTGTACTGACTTTACTTTATTCACTGCATGGTGGTCGAGGAAAGTCAAAATGTCAGTTTATGAGAAACTGAAGAAGTTTGAAAAAAGTTTTAATGTGCCAGTACAGCTCACCCCCCACTGGTTCTAAAGGTTGCTCGTGTGTGTCGCTTCGGTCCTAATCTTCCTGAGCATTCTCCCCTCTAGGTAAACATGCATGGCCGAGCTCAGTGGTGATGCTCTCACTGTGCTGCAGCTTCACCCTTTCAGGTTGCTTCTTCTGGAGTTTGGATTCTCACCATCTGCAACTTCTTTAGTCACCATCTAAATTTAGGGTTGGCATCAATTCCATTTTCAAATTGCTGTCATTGCTGGGCAAGTGACAAAATGGTCAAAAAAACTCTCTCCCATGGTTAACCTTTTGATTGACAGGATATTCTCTCCCTCGTCAAGGCAAGCTAAAGTACTCCCACTTAGTGTGTCCCGTTTGGCGCATGTGTTTATTCGTGTGAGCGTAAGAGTGTGTGTCTGGGGGTATGTATGTTGAGGGTGTGTGAGTCCCTGTAGCATCTGCTGTACCTCCTCGTAGGGTGCTGGTGAGTACAAACATCTGTAATTCATGGGCATCAAATTTTGCAGCATGGTGACTCAGACTGTGCTCTTCCCTGTGAGGATCTCATGAATACTCAACGTTCATTCATTCTGTTGAATAAGTCACACGGATCAAATTAGACTAAAATGATGCCGTGACATGGTGGAGTGGGGGTGGAGGGCATGATGTAATTCACTGGTGCATTATAAAATGGATTAGACAGTTTTTAGTAATCCTTAGTGACCAGGCTCAGATGTTTGATGGACTTGTTAGCCAGACATACTTGAGCCTGGTCAGACTCAAATGTGGATATGTTCATTATGAGGTTGTCTAATTGGCCGAATTAAATACCAAACATTCTGCAGTACTTTTATGGCCAAATAAGAAAGAGAGTGCAGTCATGTAACGTTCACCCCTAAAACCTGATCCTGTTGTACTGGACCCAATTCCTTGCCCACAGATTAAACTGCATTTTAAACATGCTTAACTATCATCATTTTAATACAGCATATATTTGATTTTGAAGTTCTTAAACTTGAATTAGAACAGTTAACATCTGGTTAAATGTTGTCAACAAGAAGTCTTGATTGAAGAGATGCTCACGGTCAGCAAAAAGGTTACAGAAAGATCGGCATCACGGTGGAAAGAAACCGAGGCAGGATGTAAACGCCAGTGTGATATGTTTTCTTGCCATAATTATGAATCTTTGTATGTAGTTCCACATGTATGTGTTTTTCCTACATGCATGTTTGCACACTCGCCTAGCGTCTTGCCTTCTTAATGTCTACCCCCCCCCCCCCTTCGGTGGGTGAAGTCCTCCTGAGTCCTAAAACTGGTAAGACTTCAGTTGTCTCACCCTAAATGAAGGGAGATGAATTTTAAGCCCGAGGGATAATAAGAGATAGAAATAGTAGGCCATTGAATGTAAACAGCTATGCAATGCTATGTTAAACAGATCTGTGCTAAAATATAACAGGTTCTCCCTGCACCCGTGCTGCACCCCTCTATCAGTTAAAAACTCATAAACTCATCCCGCGGGCAAAAGGAGAAGCATTCAGACGCAGGTGACAAACACAAACTCCTCGGCAGAAGTGCTTATCCAAATGAGGGTTGTTGTTTTTTTCTGAAAAATCAACTTCGCTACCTTTATTTCAAACCCTTCAATGCAACATTTAAGACACTGTGTTACTTGTAAACATCATCAATGTCGTAGCTGCTAGTATAGAGTTGCTGACATGTGAAGGTTTATGCTGGACTATTTCTGATGAGGTAAAAGTAGGTCATTTCCAACAACGGAATTGATGCTAAATTGCTAGATTATTCGAAGCAGGTAACTTTGAAAGTCAACAATGTTCGCCAGTATTTGGCTCAGGATCTGTTCAGCTCCACCTCCTTTCTGTCTCTTGTTTTTTTCTTGTCACTGTTTTGTGTCTTGTGTGATTTTCCCCACTGTGTCATACATTTTGTTGCTTGTGCTGCATCTTTTTCAACAAAAACGAGTGATCGAAGTTCTGACCGCAGGTGAGCATTTACAGTGCATCCAGGAGGCCTCGACCTCAGGGACAACGTGCCCTTACTGTTCTCCTTGGCTTCCATCGCACTTGTAAAAGCTCTGCTTCGATTTAGAGAAGTGACTTTGCCATGTGGCATTCAAGGATGTCACCTCAAAATGTCATCGTCAAAGCTTGGCCGTCAGTCGTATCTGGTTTAAACTCTGTGGAGTAGAACTCAGAACATACGGATCTCACAAATAAACCAGACTAAAAATTGGCGTCAATTGAGGAGAACTCCAACAACAACCACTCTATAGTCTCCCTCAGTCATGCACTCAGTTAAAAATATAAAAGTGAATGCACAACAGCCAACAGAAGTTTTTCTCTTATTTATGAGAACAAATATCAGCAGATGCAATGTATCAATGAAGTAAAAAAATAAAAATAAAACTTATTTGAAGCTGCAGAGAAATGTAAAAGTATTCTAAGACGATAATTTTTAAAAATATAGCAATTTATTGATGGAAAGACGAATGTTAGTTTTCTGAACAAGCCTCTGGAACAGAGTTACTCAAAGAACTCTTTTCGGCTTTCTTATGTTCCAAAACCCTAAAGACAGCCTGAAGATCTTGTTTGTGTCAGAGTGCACTGCTTGACCCCCCCCCCCCCAAATGTGTTTGTTTGTTTTGTTTTTTTCATTCTTTGTTATAATTTTGAAGGTCCGTTCCCATCTGGCTGCATTAAAAAGCAGCGGCAGCGTGGCCTCGTCTAACTCCTCTGTGACCCCCCCGCCCGCTGTGTGTCGGTCGCACTCCTTCAGCGAGCAGCCTCCTCCTAGCTTTGAAAATCTTCATCTTCGCAACAGCCAAGAACCTCACCACCACCCTCCATCTGCATCACCACCCTCCTCGTCATCATCTCCTGCACGCACTGACCCACAACCCCACCCCCAGCCTAGGCTGTCACCCCATGAGCCAGCCCCTCCAGCGGATGTCCCACCCAGGGTAAAGACCCTCCCTGTAGCTCAGTCGCAGATTAAGATTAACATTTTGATATCAAAAATAAAATCAGTTTTTTAGTGTCCTCATAGGTTTCCTGATGGAATCTATTTGGAACCTGCTCCTGACAAACTGAATATGAAAGAGGGTCTTAGCTTGGCGTTGTGTCACGTGTTAGTGTTAACCCTAATAATAAGACTCCCTATCAACAAGCACTGCAAAATTTCAGTATGAAACCTCATGGCCCAGCCATGGTTATTGAGACAGTGCAGAAAAAGTCTGCTGGGCACACCATGTTGCTTTCTCTTTCCTCACTTGTCTAATTTAGCCCTTTACTCTGGACAAAGGAAAAAAAAACTATAGGAGGAGGGAAAACTAAGCAAAGAATAATGGGAATCTGTATTTAGAAAGTATAGGGCGTTGGACGCTATTGAGAAGTACAGGAAAGACAGAGCTATTTAACACTACCCACAAAGTGGAAAGCGAGAAGTCAAAAGTGAAAAAGATCTAAATTCAGTCCTCAGAGTGAAAGCGAGTTGTTCTCCAGAAGGGGAAAGTCTGTTGTAAACATAACTGCTGCCAAGCTGAACCACAACCCCGTGTGAAAGCCTCCATGATCACCGGTTACAGCAGGACACATCACTCAAGGCTTGGACGAGAAACTAACGAGGAAAGGAGGACAGATCTTTGACGGCCACCTATGTTCTCAAATATTGTCAGGAACTCGTAGGTCTGAAGAAAGCAAATCATAATTTGATATGGGCTGCACTAACTGGGCTGGGTTCTGTTTTTGCATGGCTTTTTACTTATTGTGTTGTGCCCTGGATGCCTCCCTTTGTTCTGCTTTGGCTTCACTGAACTCCGTAAAGAGACTGTGGCTTTATAGTGTTGAAGTGGCGGACGGGGGAGTCGGTGTTTGGTGCGTTACTTACTTACTATCTGCAAGTTCAATTCTGTAAGCAGGTGAATATCATGTATGGAGTCAAATATCAGAAATCTCAAATGTGCCTTGTGGGGTTTTACAGCCTTAGACCTTCAACTGGGGCAAAATGGGGGAACCTCAGGAAGAGTGGGGTTCCCTCCTCCTGGACGGACACCTGCAGAGTGTACCATGCTTTCTAGTGATAAAACACACCAGCAGCCACTGGAAGCAATATGAAGTCTATCAATGACATCATAGATCTCTGGCACAATTTAAATAAATCTGATTTTCATGCTAGGTTAGGTATTTGAGCTGTAGGCAAGTGTGCTTTAGCCACATTTGCCCCGGTGTTTACATTTTTTCCATGCATCATCTTGTTGTATTAGCACGGTGGACAGTTTTCTGTGTTTAACTTAGCTTGGTGAAGAGTTAATCTGGGGATGTTGTGTCGCTTGTACAAAGATTTAAATGATGAGTTTTGAGACGTGTCAGGATGCAACATGTTTCATGTATGTTCCCGCTGTGCTGCCAATTACATTCATGCATACATGTGTATGTATGAACTGGTCACTGTTTTTATCATGAAAGGTTCCTGTCAGGACAACATCAAGGTCCCCCGTGTTGTCGAGGCGAGACTCGCCTCATCACCATGTCAACACCTCACACGCCAATCATGCTGGGCATCGTAATGCTGCCAGGTAACTGACGTCACTTCCTTCTTTTTTTTCCCTTAACTACTTTATGGTAGATATTGAAATAGGAGCGGCGGCGTGGCTTAGAGGTAGAGCAGCCGTCCTGCAACCGAAGGGTTGCTGGTTCGATCCTCACTTCCCCCCCGTGACCATGTCCAAGTATCCTTGAGCAAGATACTGAACCCCTAATTGCTCCTGTTGGCCCTGTGATGGACTGGTGACCCATCCAGGGTGAACCCCGCCTCTTGCCTAATGACAGCTGGGATAGGCTCCACCCCCCCTAGCAACCCTTAACAGGTAAGCTGTATAGAAAGTGGAGGGATGGATATAAATAGGAGACCACATACATGACATGAAATGTAAGTATAGAGCAGGGGAGTCAGACTGATCCAGCAAAAGCAACACCTGATCCAACAAACGAGCAGTGTGGACACATCTTGGCTGATTTAAGTTGAATCAGGTGTTGCTTTTGCTGGGTCGGAATGAGAACCTGCAGCCTCACGGCCCTCTACTGGACCAGCCTGACACTTCTGGTATAGAGGAACATTGCGAGACCCATAATAGCGCCCTGGTGTACTCCGCTTGTTATACAGGAGATTACATTACTGTCGATAAAATGAACAAACTTGAACAATACTTGATGTACTCTGGGGAATTGAGGGAACTGAATGTTCTACACACCTTATTCCTGTGCTTGGTAGTAACAGGAAGCATTTTTGGTCAAACTTTGATTCACTGACTGTTGCAAGACCGCCCAGTTGAACAGGAAACTGAGTAACATGCTCCTCTTTTTTTTTTGTTAAATGGCAAATGGAGAGAGCAGTCAGTTTTTTGGTGATCAGTATCACTGGTTCCAGCTATATGTTTTCTCAGATAAGATGATGGTTTCATAAATATCCTCTCTTAATTTGTAGACTCAGTCCAAGTTCCTGCAGCTATTTTCTGTCTATGGAAAATATTTGATCAGAACAGTAGCTGAATCCTACTCAGGTTTTGACACAAATGAGATCTAAAATAATGACAACTCGCCCAGGGGACAAACAATGTCAGTTTCTAAAAGAAGTTCCCTGGCAGCTTTCGGGAGACTCGTGATTACCGTGAGGTAGAGTGAAACCTGCCTGCTGTTTTCAGCTATAATTAAAAAGAAGTGGAAAAAGAACGACTTCCACATTCAAACACATGCAGCATCTTCACTGTCTGTGCTGCCGGAGTTCATGGAGTTGTGTGGGAGGGTTTATGTAAGAGTGCTAGTTGTCTAACCTTGTGATTCCTCTTTGAGTACGTGTGTGTGTTTGTATTTTCTCAGTTTTCTGTTCCAATCCACAAACCTTCTCATGAGGTTTGCATCTCCTCTCTCCCCCCTGACCCTGATATGTAGCATTTTTGTCTCTAGATACAATAATGTTCATTATAATCATCTGGTTTTAGGCTTATTTTTAAATGAAAGGAACTGAAAATAAGACTATACATGCTCTTTTTTTTTTATTAATTTAAAAAAGGGGGGGGTTCATGTAAAAAAAAAGGGAAAATTTAGTTGGAACATGAACAACTATAATTTCAGCTGTCTTTTTTTCTGATAACTACATAAACATGAGAATAAAACAACTCAAATTTAAGACAAGTGTCTGTGCTTATGCATTTTGTGCAGCTTTTATGGTTACTTGCCCTGAGCTGATTGAAATGAATGATTTGATTTTTTGACATAGTTCCTGTTCAAATTACATAAGCAAAAAATGAACAAGGCAGCTCTGCATCCTCACTACATAAAAGTTATCTTTAAAGCTTTTCTGTCACTGACTGTCTTGACTCCGGTGTCTATTGGCTCTGCAGTGCTGCGGAGCCTCGGCTGTTGTGGGAGCGAGTGGAAAAACTGGTTCCCAGACCAACCAGTAACAGTGGCAGTGGAGGCTCCAGTTCCTCCAGCAGCTCCAGTAACTCCAGCTCCCAGGCTGGTTCTAACTGTGGCTCTGGAGAGAGGTTCAGAGCTCGTTGTGAGTCCGCACACTCTCATACCAAAACTGTAGTTACAAACGTACAATAATTGGACAAAAAAAACCACCATCACCAAGATAACATTCAGTTGTACTCAAGTAATTATTTTACAAACACGCCCCTGGAGACTTTTTTTTTTTTTTAATGTATCAAAACCACAGTACTGATTCATCATCCCCCATTCCTCCACTTCCCCCAGCCTCCTCCAAATCAGAGGGCTCACCCCTCCAACGGCCAGAGAATACTGGAAAAAAACCAGAGGAGAGGAGGGACTTGGTCAGGCCGAACAGACCAGCGGTGAGAGTTGGACTAACTAAGGAGTAATGAGCTAGCTGGGTTAGATCTAGACCTACGTGTGTGTGTGTGTGTGTGTGTGTGTGTTTTGGCTGGATTGTTTTTTCCTCATGTATTTTAGTGCGTGATTTATAATCAGCTGCTTCCTCTAGAATGTGTCATGTGATATACCCTCCTTCCTCTGGACTGATGTGTTGGCGATGTTTGCTAACTTCGAATGAAGAGTTTTCTCCACTAATCACTTGCTCTCTCTCAACGGGTCCCTAAACTCATCTCTTCTCTTCTCTTTCTTCAAGAAAGAATTGACCTCTTTATGATTTTTCCATCTTTCCAGCGCTAATCACTTTCTCATTGATAGAATTAATCCACTAACCTTTACCTTCAGGCGCTCGATGAGCATCAGTTCTACTTCCTACGGCTCTCATCTCTGCCCTCGCCTCATCCTTTGGCTTGGCTGCTCTCATGCTGTCTTCCTCTGGCTGGCATATCTGAATGATAATAACCACTCTTCCTCTCAGACAGTTCTGTGTTTCCTGCTTTGCTTTTTTTTCAAAAAGACAATAATTGATAAAAACTTCAGATAACTTCACTGTTAATGAAAACCACCCAGGTGGAGAGATGTTTCACCTTTCACCTCTTGACCACTAGGACTTGACCGCTCTGGCCAAGGAGCTGCGTGCAGTGGACGACGTTCGCCCCCATAATAAGGTGACAGATTATTCGTCCTCCAGTGAGGACTCGGACACCACTGACGAAGATGATGATGAAGAGGTGGACCAGGAGGCCGGCGAGGAGTCGACCTCTGGCCCAGAGGACTCCAGAGCAGTGTATGTGCACAAGACTGTGACAATTATCATTTTTACAAATTGTACTTATAAACAGGGAATAGTTTAGGCTGCTAATTGAATTTTCATACTGTGTCCAAACCCAAATGTTTTTACCCTTCATATCGCTCCCTCCACTCTGCAGATCCTCCAGGCTGAGCAATGGGGAGACCGAGTCGATGAAAACCATGATTGTTCATGACGAGGGTGAGAGCGACGCTGGATCCACACCCTGCAAAGACAGCACGCTCATCGTCAGACAGGTACCGAGGCAAACCATCAAACGGCTTTTCTCTCCCATCCGTTGTTCTCTTTTCCATATACTTTCAGTTCTTTGTGTATTTTGTCCATTCATACTCCGTGTACTTCCCTTTTTTGCATGTTTTGATTGTTTCTGTTTTGAAATAATTAGAAGGCAGAGATGCACACAGAAAATCCAGTACCGTTTGATTGAAAATCTCATAAAAGGACAATTAATGTTTTGATATTTTCACGCTTCTCACAGGACAAGTCGAATTACATTTGAAAACCTTGAGGGATTCGATATATGAGATGTTGAACAATACTTAAGCAGCAAGCAACTCCCCTCAACTACTGTATCGTGCATTAATAACCACTAATTCTTCCTTAAACATCAGCTGACTGAGTTCAATATTGTATATAGTAACCAATGAGGAGTTCTTGTAATCTCACAGCTAAGGGCAGGGTTAAGTTCCCCACAGGACACATGTTCCCCGCTTTCCAGTAAGGGTCACACAGAGCTTTAATAAATGCTTAATAATTCTTAATTAATGTCTCTTCAGCACTCTTGTATACATCTTAGCATTAAGCAACCCTTATTACTGTACCCTTGTTGTAAAGTGTTGGGGTGTATTGGTGTTCTGGTCTGGCTCCTTCAAGCAGGCCGCTCCCTCTGATAAGAAAGTGGGAGATCGGTACAACATGAAACATTCAAAGGAAATCCTGGAACTCTCACTACCAAAACATATTGTGCTTGTTGAGGTCGCTGCTGTTTGCAGGAAAGCTATCAAGCTACTAATTACAGTACAGGTATCCAGCCGAGTAACTGTTAGGAACCTTTTCCTGGTGGGATGAGAAGATGGCTATGACAAGAGACGCGTGGACATGAGTCCTAAAAACCTGGAATTAAGTTCCCTCAACTCAGAGTCAGTGTTGACAGTCAAAATTAACATGAACATACAAAATAAAAGACATCCGTGAGGCCACACTCGTGAATTTGGAGGTGTTCGTGTTTTAAAAGGGGAGCTTTCTGATGAGTGGGTAGATATGACGTCATGCCGACAGCAGAGGCACCAAGTGAGTTGAGGTGACATTGAAGTTGTGCATCCTTTGTGTCGTTTGTTCATAGCTTTGTACTCGTTGTGATTTATGCTCCAAAATCATAACAATTGTGATGATTATCTTGAATATTTGTGTGCTCCAGAGGTTATTTCTGGCAATGAAGGCAAATCTAGTGTAAAAATCCTGTGAGTTTTTGCCTGAGGGAAGCTACAGTGACGCTAACTTCGTAGTAGACATGCGATCAGCGCTCCAACCACAGGATGAGTCTTTCTGAGTGTGACATTGCCTCCTAACAACAGTTTTGTTTCCGCCTGTAGACTAGCTACTGTAGCGTGCCCTTCACTGTAGCCAACACCTTCCCGTCCCCTGAACTCATCAGGAACACATCTAGACCCACAGTCGTGTACCCCTCTTTCTATTTCCAGAGTGCAGGTGATAACAAAAAGAGGCCAGGCCCGGGCCCTGGCCACGCCCCCCAGAGCCCCATTCTACTTGCAGGCTTCAACTCGAGCCCCGGGTCTGTGTCGAGTCCGGGTCTCATCCACCACACCCCCAACCCCCACCATCATCATCACCACCACCACCATCACCCCACACAGCACTCAGACAGGAACGGCTTTGTTGGCCGCATCCACCACCTCCCAGACCTGATCCAGCAGAGCCATCATTCCTCCCCTTCCTCCTCTGCATCCAACTCACCCTCCTCCTCCAGCCTCGTCAGCCCTTCCATGTCCCCCCTGAGCCCCCTGGACAAGCTCGGCATCCTCACAGAGGTATGTCCCCCTGCCCTGACATGGACATCCACATGAGGGTGCCATCATTTAATCTTGAACAGCAGGAGAAAAGAGAGGCTAAGGTGATCGTGGCCGACCAGAACTGGGGAACGCTTTTTTGTTTTAGATGTCAGCTGCACAACAACTGCAGGTTCACAGCTGCCCCCCCCCCCCCCTAAAAGTCATCATCTGGCAAGTTCATCATCATGAACAACAGAGTAGGTTTGCACATGCTGTTGTTGTTTCCACACTTTTGACTGCCCATGATGATGACGTCCATGTGCTGGATAGAGTTGGACGCCCTCTGCTGGTCATCACTGGCAGCTGCGAGTCATTGTTGCCTCTGAGTGGCTCCTCCTATCACCATGTCTTCATCTCTTGACTGACTCAAACTTGCTCCAGAGTTAGTGTTGTTGGTGGAGGGCTGCTTTTAACAGCTCCTCTATGTATTTCAGTATCGTTAATTTACTCATTCAGTAAACTTATCAGTTGATCATTCAATTAATCCTTGTACTGGATGAGCCGTAACTCAGGTTTCTGACGTAATGTTTCGAGGAAGTTAAAGAGAAGCTCCTCAGTGATTTTGTATTCAAGACCACAAGAAGCCTGTTAGTTCTAGTGTCCGCCGGGACCTTCGTGGTTTTACAAGCACTTTCCCAAACATCTAAATCTAATTTTATTCCTTGGGGCTGCCTATTTTCAGCAAACAACTCATATTCTCACATTCCCCAGACACTAGCTCATAATGAACAGGACAGTTTGAAGCACAATGGCAAGTACGTTTCCCATGAAAATACTTCTTTAAACTGTGGTTTTGTTCTCCTTTTTGTCCGTAGCATATGTTTTTATCCCCCACCATTGTGTTTTACTTTTTCTTGTGATGGAATGCCCGTTGTAGAGTACATGCATGCAGCACACACCTCAGTTTGCCTGCTCGTTTGACTGCATTGTCTTGTTTCTTATTTAAACATCCATTTTTATTAGGAAGCATCTCGTGTTCACGTGTTTGAGCTATCAAAAGTAAGCTCTCCTCTTCACTCAATAGTAATTCTTATTCTCTCTCTCCGTGTAGAGCCAGTCTAGTAATAACATGCAGAAACACAAGTCCTCCTCCTCCTTCACTCCATTCATCGACCCACGTCTCCTCCAAGTCTCTCCATCCACTGGCAGCGCCCTCAACAATGTCGGTAAGTCAGGTCACCAATCTGATGTCAGAGTGAAAGTTAGAAGTTGTACATACTGTCATGTGACTTTGCTTCTGGGCCCCCAGTGACCTTTTCACCAGAAGATAAGCAACTAGGAGAATTACAACATTTCTAAGTTCAGAAACTACACATCTTCCTGAAGCTACTTTGTATTTACCCCTCAGGAACTAGCAAGTTTTGTAACTCTGCGGTTAAAAAAAAAAAAAAGATGCAACCGATATGAAGCGCCAGAGTCGATCTACAATGGTTAAATATTTAGTTTTTATTTTGAGCAGGACTGCCCGAGTGATGTGGAAATGAAAGATTTTTTGAAAAGATATTTTTGTTGTCTCGGAATGTTATTTTGAAAAGAGTGCCACACTTGTTTTTTACGTGCTTTATTCTAGTTTAGTTTAGTTTAGTTTCTGAATGTGTGATGATAATAGCATCGCTTGATAACCAAGTAAGTGGACTCACGATACCGTTCCTCTGTTATATTACAGCGGCAATAATGTACATAGCAATTGAATTTTTTTTAAAAACGACGTCCATCTCATCGACTATAAACTGCATGTTTAAACACGTTGGCTGTGAAAAAAATGTGTTGAAGACTTTTATTTGGCGAGCAGCATTCTTCAGTATTATGATGGAAAATAATCAAAATGGCCAAGAATCTGTTGGAAGTCCGGTAACTCCAGAAGTACAGCTGAGACAGGGTGGATAATGTGGATGTGTCAGCAAAGAGAATCCACAATATAGATGACAACATCCACGATGGGACACGGCTACCAAACACATTGCTAACATGAAGGACTCTGTCACGGCTCCAGGGTTTGGCTTAGCTGCTCATACAGTGGTCCTCCAGTGGTCCTCCAGTGGTCCTCCAGTGGTCCACCAGTGGTCCAACGGTCTTCATGTTGCAGCTTGCTTGGAGCACCATTTGAACTGCATTTTTCATCCCGTCTCATAACTTTAACAAATAGCTTAATGGGAACTTCTGTTTCCCTTTTTGTGGTATTGTGTAAAATGTGTTTCTGATATATTTATGAATCATCCCTCTGAAGTAGTGCCCCCCCTTCTGTTAGTCCCTCCTCATATATCCTGCCCTCGCTGTTCTTCCTTCTATCTAGAGCTCATTATTGCAGCTCCCTACATGTTTTGTTATTAATGTTCCTGACCTCTTGAGCATTGTGGGTAATTAAGGCTCCATATTTTGACAAAGAGGAGCGCGTGGAGTTACAAAAATATAATTCTCTCTCTAACTCAGTGGAACTCACTTTTAAGTTAATAGAAAGGTTTTACGACACGAACAATGATTATGCCAAGTTATATGTTTCTGCTTTTGCTCACTATGGTTTGGATTTATCTATCAGCTTGTTGGAATGTAATCGTTGCAGTTCTTTAAGGTTTAGGACATTTAAAATGGTCAGTGACCAGTCAGCGGTGTTCCATAAAGCTGCACTCTGAAGTTGCTGTGACCAGTGAACAATTAGAGAGAGCGTCCATAGCAGTTTGGCTGTGAGGACTTTGCACCTCACAGAGGTCACGGAACTCACTGACTTCACTTAGCAAGCAGAGATTGCTGCTGTTCTCATCGTCCCTCTGAGGTTTGGCCGTCATCAAGGTCGGATCTTTCCAGCCTGAAGGCCTCTGCGATGCTGAGTCATTCCCTCACTGTGAGCAGCAGGAGCTGGGCCACTGACCCACGCCAGTAAACAGGATTGTTCAGTCCACACTTAATCACTGATTTGATCACTTTAGATTTTTGGATGGGGACCAGGTTAATCCAGACTCTAAATTGACCGTAGGCGTGGCTGGGAGAGCCAATGGTTGTCTGTCTCTATGTGTTGGCCCTGCCATGGACTGGTGACCTGTCCAGGGGGAAGGCTACTGGGATAGGCTCCACCCCCACCACCCTCAACAGGAGAAGAGGGGGAAGATGGAGGGATGGATGGATAGATTTTTGGATGCAGGATTCCAAATGGCTGTCAGGCAGGAAGAAGCGGTGATGTTCTCTCTGACACAGTTGCCATGAATTAATCTGAAGTCATGCCAAGAAACAGATGTCTCTATTGTGCCAGCTCCATCTCTACAATCTCATGCGATCTGCAGCGCTTCTGCCCTTTGGCAGAGAGATGATCTGGACCACATTCTATTAAGGCGTTTCTAAAATTTTGTTCTGTTTGCTGCCCTCCCCTTTGATTTTGTAGGCTACGGCAACGATGCCCGGCTGGCAGAGGCACTGAGAGCCGACCCATCCCGGAAGGGCTCGGTGGTCAACGTCAACCCAGTTAACACTCGCCCACAGAGTGACACGCCAGAGATCCGCAAATACAAGAAGAGATTCAACTCTGAGATCTTGTGTGCTGCACTCTGGGGTGAGGACAGCATTGACTTTACAAAGAGTCATTCCAGCCCATTCACAGCGCTGACTGAGACAAGTGGGCTGACATGTTAATCATGTTTTTAAATTTGTATTTATTCATTTCTATATCTAAGAAAAATACTTTGGGGGAAAAATGTAGCAGGGTTATGTTTCATAGCAGAATATTCAGTATCTGTCTAAAAAGTTTGTCTCTCTTCAAGTTTGTCTCTGTTTGAATTGAATGCACAAGAGTTCATGTCTCCTACGTGAGACAATGATGGCTTATCTGATCTCACTTCAGCTGGTTTTAGTTTTTTAGTTTAGCTGAGCTTGTATTTTTATAGTTATAACAGTCTTCACCACCAGGCAGTGACAGTGAGTCTTTCTTCACATGCCCTCTCACATTGTTTCTTCCTGGACTTGGTGTTGTTGAGTTCTTCTTTAATTTTGTGTGCGTGTGTGTGTGTGCGTGTGTGTGCGCACGCGCAGGGGTGAACCTGCTGGTGGGAACAGAGAGTGGTCTGATGCTGTTGGATCGAAGCGGCCAGGGGAAAGTTTATCCTCTGATCAACCGACGGCGGTTCCAGCAGATGGACGTCTTGGAGGGACTCAATGTCTTGGTCACTATATCAGGTACACACACACACACACACACAGTTGAAGGGGCATGCATAGACATTTTAGTTGTATCAGATTTAGAGAACCAAATTAGATGGTGAGATGCAGAACTGATCAGCAACATGGGCTAAAGTAAACATGAAACACAGTACAGAACGTTAGAACGGTTATAGTACGGTTTAAAAAAACGCACCAACGCATCGCGGCCCACTGCCTTCATCAGGGTGACAAAACAGCTAATGAATCTCAGGTGAAACTTATATTGGTGACTTCAGGAAGTGACATTACCGATAAAGAAAAAACAAAACTCCACATGAATGCTGACAATAATCAGAAAACAGCAACACTCAACAAAGTAACTTAAGCCACATGTGTAAAGACACCATGCATGTGTAGAACCAGGGAACGACCTGTTCTGCTGGTCAGCGGGGGAGTTGGAGCCACGGTGAGGAGCTCCCTCGACCAAAAGCCAGTTGGATTGTTTCATCGGATTTTGGATTGTTTTCAAAAATCTGGTCTGTTGTGAACAAACAATTTGAGATCTACGCGTTTCGTTTCCCTCAATAATCCCACGAATGAACATCCCCTTTATGATTTTAAAGCCTCATTTAAATTGTTAAAAAGTACAAAGCTATGCTGTGAACGAGCTTCACCAAGAATGCACCACAACGAGCTTCACTTGTCTTTGGTTTTTGGCATGACAGGGATCATCAATGTACAGTGGTAGGTGGTGACAAAAACCAGACAGATAATACAGTTTTGCCGGATGTCAATTTGATAGATGTCTGTCCGAAAGGAGCGTGGGTACCTCATCTTGTTAAAATCCCATGAGCCCACGTCTTCTATCTATCTATCTGGGCTTGCTCATATTTCAGGTGGGCAGGACAATGAAGCAAGGAGAGGGGCCAGGAAAGGAAGTGGGGATATGCAAACTGGGAAATGAGAAGAAGCCAGACACGCTGCTAGCTTCAGGGCCAACTGGCCAACTGCTTCAGTTTAAGGAGGATACAAGCAAAAGTTGCTTTCCCTTAACAGCAGCACGTCTCTGCAGTGTACAGTTTTGTATTTGGCGGGGGTGATCAGTGTTAGCCCAGACTAAAACAAGAAGTTCTGTGTGCTTGAGAAATGAAGATAATCCCCTTCACACACGTGCTTTATTTCACACAAACACACTCTCTAACGCTGCTGTAGCACGCCAGTGAAAACTCTCCCGTATTCATGATCACAATGTTGTGTTTTTATCTCAGCAAATCAACCAGCAGACCGTTTGCTACACCCACCACTGTCATTCTGTGGCTCGCTAATTTCCCGTTTATTAAGCGTCAGTAACACCAACACAGTAGAAAACATCACTTTTTACGACTTTTGTCTTTAACGTGTTCCATGACATCCCTACACACACCAACACACTGGCAGATTGGCAATTCGGTTTGTTTTTCCTGCTTGATATTTTTTTAGACACACTCAGACTGAAAGTACATCCACAGCCTAACTTCCTCTTTTCAGTCTATTTCTCTCTCTCTCTCTCTGTCTCTCTCTCTCTTTTTCCTACGCTCACTCACACAATCTTACACACACACACACACACACACAGATAGTGGAGTCACCAGTGTCACAACAGAAATTACGGATGTTGAGTAAATCACAGCTGAGTAAGACCACGTCACACGCGTGTACAATATGTAACACTGACAAATACTTAGGAGTGCCATGATGGAAGTCAGACAACGTTTGTCGGTTTCCTTCCATGTAACTCGATTGCTGCATTGACATGGAAAGATGAACGTCATGGAAAGATGCATCAATATAGTATGTGAAAGGTTGACCGTAAATAATGGCAGGAAACTCATGTCAAACAGTGACACACGTAAACCCTAGTGATCCGATTAGTCAAGTCAGGTTTATTTGTACGGCGCCAAACCCCAACCAAAGTTCCCTCCTGACTCTGTCCAAGTAGAGCAGGTCCAGCTCCTCCCTCCTTCAATGAACCTCCACCCAACAATTCTCCATCAGCAAGCACATCCTGCAACAGCAGCCACCAGAACCTTCCTTTACCAGGCAGGAAGGTGGAGCAGATCCAGGATCAGTGGGGACAGGTGTCTGCTTTCACCGGTTGGGGGGAAAGAGATCACTTGGAAACACTGTTAGCGCAGAAATTCTCAATGTCTGACAGCGTTGTTAGGTAGCTGTGGAGCAGCAGGACCAGTGTTGGCATGAAGTTATGGTTCTTGGGCACCTGATTATAACCAAGAGGCAAGAGAATGTGACAGTATGGAGGAAACCCCCTGCCTCCTAGATGTCTGTGTTCTTTTGCAGATCTTTTTGGCGTTCCGTTATTCATAGACAGACGACTGAACCGTCCACTGTTGCAAAAATGTGCAGACATACAGTATTGAGAAAAATAGGATCCGCCCTCCCATCACAGAGGGGAATCCAGCTGAATTCTGTCCTGTGTCCATGAGGTCCTGCACAGTTGAGAAGAATCTTTGCAGGGTTGATAGACAAACTTGCCGATGGGATCGTAAATGGAGATGGGGGGGGGGCATTTTTCTTTGTTCTCAACTTTTCAAGAAAACCTTGACATGTGCCCTGTTACTGATTGATATAAATCAGGGTTATTTGACACACACACACACACACACACACACACACACACACACACACACACCATAAAAGGGGATCTTGGGTGATGAGCACTACCCCTCCCTCACCTTCTGTTTCTTGATCGATCACAGGTAAGAAGAACAAGCTGCGTGTGTACTACCTGTCCTGGCTGAGGAACAAGATCCTCCACAACGACCCAGAGGTGGAGAAGAAGCAGGGCTGGACCACCGTAGGTGACCTGGAGGGCTGCGTCCACTACAAAGTTGGTAGGTAACATCTGGCTAAAGCGGAGTTTTGGCCATGCAAGGAAACTGTCCTGTCCATATTCAGGTTTCAGATGAGTAGAGGCAGTGTCTTGGCAGTCCTGCTGCACTAATCAAGTCTGCTGGTTGCAGGTTGACACTGCTGGCCACGTGTGGCTAACAAAAACAACATCAACTGTCAGAGGGTAAAGTTGGTTACTTGAGCGATTGCTGTTGTTTGTTAGCAAACATTAGCTTAGCTGTCCAGCTGAGAAGTGGCCCACTCAGAGCGACTTTTCAGCCTCTTTTGGTCTGTCGGCTTAGACCAGCCTAGAAATGCTGTCTTTCTGACAGTATTTGAGACGGACAGCCGAGTGAAGCCGCAGGTGTCTCAGACATTTCTCTGGTTATATCTGCTCAGGGATCCTTCAGGGTTCGTCAGCCTCCCCACTGCAGTGGACCTGTTAAATTTTAAAAAATATATATTATTTCATCACCATCTTTTTGTCAGGTAAATTTATACTTTCATTCTGCACCTTTCTACAAGTTCTGATGTATTCCTTAAAATTGTTGTCGCTTGACTTTTTAATGTAAGGATTAGAACACGAGCTGCGCTGACATTACAGTGACTGTAACCTAATGTGAGTATCCTTTTCAGCCTGAAGCAGACAGTTATATTGATTAAAATGGCTTTTTCCTTAGAAGATAATGGTATGTGCTTAGCTGGCCAAGTTTTCCATCAAAGTAAAGACTGTAGTTTACAAGATGCTTACTAGGCAGTCAGTTGCATTTGGTGCACCTCACTGATAGCCGATGGGAGAAAAGCCCATGGTTAAGTAATGACAGAACAAGGACGCCAGAGCTGGCATGAATAAAACTCAAAATGTCCCAGGTGATGGTTCTGCCGCTGAGTGAAGCCCCACACTTCCTGTTGGAAACTCCTCTCCAGCGGACTGTCAGCTTTCAGCAGCGTAATCCATTTCCTGTCGAGGAGTTTTATTGATGCTCTGCATTGATTTCTCGGCTCAAATCATCTGTGGAACCACAGCTGGCCGAGGCTGAACCAACACTTGTGGAAAGTACAGGACTTCTCAAAACCCCCGGGACCGAGTCTGTGTTGGTGAACAGCTCTCATCAGTGACTGTCACCCAGCGAAACATTTTCTCAGCAGAAGTTCTTCGGGGTAAAGTTGCTTCAGTTGAGACAGGCTGTCAGATGAGCAGTTTACATTCATGTTTATATTGTAACCTCCTCCCCTGAATGATGTTGGAAAGTTTTGTAATGTTGATGATGTCAAAGAGGAGAAATGGAAAGACCTTTTCAAACCTACATGATTTAAAGGTACTGTACGATTTTTAGGTGACTTGAATGTGCTTGTGCTTCATATTTCATACTCCTCATCAACAGGGTCAGCATGTGAACAGAAAGTTGAGATTTCACACTTGAAGTTGATGCGTTGGAAGGAGGGCAGGAAAATGGGCGAGCGCAAGATCACAAGGCTAAACAGTGATGGCTACACACCTGGCTAAGGGCATCTCTTAGACTGCAGGTCCTGTTGGGTGGTCCTGGTCTAGTTAGTACCATCAGATGTGGTCTAACAAAGGACTGTTGGTGAACCAGCGACTGGGTCATGAACGGCCAACACTCATTGATGTGCGTGGAGTGCAGAGGTCAGCCTGTTGCTGATGTGACTTTGACATGGACCACCCACCCAGACATTGTTCCTGACCAAGTAGACCCTTCGTGGAACAGTATTCCCTGATGGCAGTGGTCTCTTCCAGAGGGATGACGCATCCTGTTACTCTGCAAAAATGGTTCAGGACAGTTTGAGGGGCACGAAAACGAGTTTGAGGTGTTGACTTGGCCTCCAAATTCCTCGGACCTCGATCCAAGAGGGCAACTTTGAGATGTGCTGCACAAACAAGTCTGATCCTGGAGGCTCCACCTCACAACTTACAGACCTTAAAGGATCTGCTGCCAACGTGCTGGAGTCAGATACCACAGCACGCCTTCAGAGGTCTAGTGGGGTCCACTATTAGGCAGGTGGTCATGTCGTTGATGTGGCCGCAGTTAAAAAGAGATATTTCCTGACAATCCAAGGTAACGTTCAGAGTGTAAAGACTGGAGAAGGAGGAGCTCGGTTTAAATGGCAGTTTGGCAAATCAGCTTAATTTTTCATCAGAAAATGGAGGAACATCTCACGACATGAATCAGTCCAGATCAAAATCATTGTATAGCAGTTATTCTATGTTTTCACCATATTTCTGTCAGCTGCTCTGAGGGTTGCAGCAGCGAAGACAGCAAGTGAACATCAACTCTAGTGATGAAGGGGAGATCCGCAACTGTACTGTGGAACATTTGGCATGCAGCTGATTTTGGTTCTCCACCCTGCAACTGTGTAACGTTTCCCTCTGAACTTTGCTCCTCAGTCAAATATGAGAGGATCAAATTCTTGGTTCTGGCCTTGAAGAACTCGGTGGAGGTCTACGCCTGGGCCCCCAAGCCCTACCACAAGTTCATGGCTTTCAAGGTAAGTCGGCCACCTGTGCGGGTGTGGAGTCATCCTCTGCTGCTGCGTGCACTGTGGAACATTCCTGTGTGTGTTATCGTGAATGTGTGCTGATGCCAGACAGTAAAGATGATCAAGATAGCAGGCTTAGAAAACTGTTTTAGCTTTAAACTCTGCTGGATCAACATTGTTGGTCCCGGCTTTGGTTGATATGCAGCCAGCTGACACTCATCTCTGCTGGCTGAAGCAACACGAACATGAAACAGATCAGATCATGCACGTTCTTGCTTGTCTTGTCTTTGCACCTCAGTCCTTTGGTGACCTCGTGCACAAGCCCCTGCTGGTCGACCTGACTGTAGAGGAAGGTCAGAGGTTAAAGGTCATCTACGGCTCATGCTCTGGTTTCCATGCCGTTGATGTGGACTCTGGGGCCGTCTACGACATCTATCTGCCTACACACGTAAGAACAGACCTGCAGAATCGTAGCTGTTATGGCAAAAATTAAAATTGGATCATATGTCAGTGCCCTACAGGCATGGATGTTTAGTACCAACCGTTCAGCCTTGTGTGAGTCGTCGTCAGGACCGACTGATGGCGGTGTTGTGCATCCCTCCAGATTCAAACCAGTATCCAGTCCCACGCCATAATCATTCTGCCCAACACTGACGGCATCGAGCTGCTGGTGTGCTACGAGGACGAAGGCGTCTACGTCAACACCTACGGGCGCATCACCAAAGACGTGGTGCTGCAGTGGGGGGAGATGCCCACCTCAGTGGGTGAGTCACACGCACAGAAGCTACACAAACACACAACTTGAATCTTAGAAGTACACATTCCGACTTTGGGTTTGGCCAATTGTTGTTAATTGTTACAATTAAGATGGACATCATGCCTGCAGCTTTTTGTAGTGTGTTAATTTTTACACACCATTTATAAACCCCACGTATATTTCAGATTTGTCATTTTAGCCAAGGCAGAAACTCTGTTGTAACATGCATATCAGCTCCCATCAAATTCTTTGTGTGGATCACTGATGAGCCCTTCATTAATGAACGCACACCTATCGTATTTTGCCTACAGTCGGCCCTTGTGTCAGTCATTCAGGGAAACGACCACACGCTCACTCACTCACACGCATGCACGCACGCACGCACGCACGCACACACACACACACACACACACACACACACACACACACACACACACACACTTGAAAGCAAACCCTTGTAAATCAATCCCTGCAGTTGGCACATCAGTAAAGCTCCCTGCCTCTTCGCAGCCTACATCCGCTCCAACCAGATCATGGGTTGGGGGGAGAAGGCCATTGAGATCCGCTCCGTGGAGACGGGCCATCTGGACGGTGTCTTCATGCACAAGAGAGCCCAGAGACTCAAGTTCCTCTGTGAAAGAAATGACAAGGTGAGACGTGGGTGAAGCCGTTCACCTGCTACATCCACTTAGATTGGCACGCATGCAAATCTGAAGTCCTCCAGTTGCCAGATGAGGAAAACGGGTGAAGATTTTAGTGTGAAACCATCCACTTCATGGGAACGGGTGACTCCGCCTGTCCTGCAAAATGAACTAGGTTCTTTCATTAAAATGCTTACATCGACAAAAAAATGTCTCAGAACTGAGAGGTACATGGATGTTCTTCTGTCAGTAGGATTTGCTTTCTTTGTTTTTTTCCTCAGCATTTTTCCATTTTTGAGGAAGATGGAATGGAGTGATAATGCATGAAATTTGGTCCATGCATCGTCCAGGTGGCAGTTACTCAGGACCACAGGCTGGACCCAGGGGCTCCGTACCTGAGATCCTTCTGTAGCGTAGCTCAGTTAGCTTCACTAACACACTCGCGTGTCAGTTGGTGGTGGCCCAATTCTCATTACTCTTGATCTTATTTATGATATATCTGGTGTGTACGTGATGTCAGGATGCTGTCGATTTTAGATTTTGAGGGATTGTTGATATCTCGCAAAGTAAGGAAATGGTGAAACGATGAATTAAAATGAACGGGAAGTGGTTTGTCACTTGGCTGATAGCCTAAGCTTCCAATTGTACACACTACAGGCTGAGGGTTTACAGTATTGTTAAACAAGCTGTTCATGCCAGGTACGTGAGACCAAGTCAAACACCTTCCCAGAGGGTTTCTTCAAACGTTTCAGAGGAGCAGGAACAGAATATTGGTGTTTGATCAGCAGCACCATGTGTCTTATAGTTGCATGTGACGATCCCCAGCCAGCCTCTGGGTGCTGGATCAAGTTGAGCCTTGATAATGCAAATACAGCTGGAACGCATCAGACATGAGGAGCCCGGTGTGATCATTCCCAGCTCTAGAACCTCTGTCCGTTTCCTCCGCAGGTGTTCTTCGCCTCTGTTCGATCTGGAGGATCCAGCCAGGTCTACTTCATGACTCTGGGCCGAAGCAACCTGCTCAGCTGGTAGAGATCCACAAGCTGCCCTCTTCCTCCTCCTGCTCCTCCTCCTCCTCCTCCTCCTCCTCACCCTCCACCCTGCCCTTGTTAACACTGGATCTCAGAACCCTCTGTCAGAGTCCTGCCAGCACTCTGACAACCAAGAGTACAACCACCACCTGAACCCTTGGAATGGACGATGACAATAACTTCACCCTCGCTTTGGAGCTCTGAGCGCCAGGTCCGGTCCGTCGGTGATGCAGTGACAGCCGGGCCGGTCACTCTGTTGGCCCTCCAAATACCTAAAGTGTACAAAAAGAATCAATGATTAACTTAATATATGATGGAGGAAGAAATAGGTTTAATGTGAATTCAAGAAAAGGGGGTTAGCACACTTGGTTCCCCTCTTAGTTTTGTTGGTGCTCATCAGATTGCGCTGCATCACGTCTGTGCTGCGGGGGTTTGCTCAGTGAGACTGAGGTCTTCTTACTAGTCCTGCTACCACTGCTCCTAGTACTTCTACCTTCTGCAGGTCTGTCTCTGGCTAAAGACCCCCCTCCCCCACATCTGCCCTTCCTTAGGAGCGTTTCACAGAGCCGGTGGGGTCCGAGTCTGTTATATTAATACTACAGTAGTGTGTGTAAATGTACTTCTGTTGGTCCAATTACTGCTGATGGGTTGGTTCAAGGTTGAGACCACCTGCCAAGGATGGGACTTAAATAGAGGTTTTACTGTAGGTTCTGTTGGTGGGATTCAACGAGAAGGGGTGTGTGTGTGTGTGTGTGTGTGTGTGTGTGTGTGTGTGTGTGTGTGTGTGTGTGTGTGTGTGAGAGAGAGAGAGAGAGAAGAATTTCGTTTGGAAAGATGCTGTACAAAAAGAGGGCAATAGTATTGAAGAAGATGGATCTCAGAATAGTATTTTTGAATTATTGCTATTATTCCTTGAACATAAGTGTAACTATGTGGAGTTAAATGCGTCTTTTACCTTGTTTTGTAAGATTTATGCACATCCACCTGCGTGTCCACGGTTTGCTTGCTTTTACTCTGAACCTAAAGAAGTATGAGGTGTGTTTGTCTACAAAGAAAGTGATGTGGATGTGTCCCAAAAAAGAAAACCAGTAAATAAGTAGAAGCTGTCTATGTATAATAAAAGTCCATTTAATCTTCCAGATAGTGTCATGATTCCCCCACCAGTCACACCGGGTTGGGCGGACATCTCTCTGCTCCAAAAACTTGAACTGCTGTGAATAGTGAAGAATAGCATATAAATCAATAATGAAGCGGCAGGAGCAATTTCTGTGTGTGTGTGTGTGTGTGTGTGTGTGTGTGTGTGTGTGTGTGTGTGTGTGTGTGTGTGTGTGTGAGTGAGGAAGAGAGAGAGAAAGAGAGCGACAATGTCAACAATTTGACACAGACTTTAGTTGCAGAGGTTGAACGCATGGTCAGCAGAGTGGTTTCAGCAGAGCCGTTTACTAGAGGGCGTTTCTATCTGCCATGTTTTCTTTAGTATGAATGCAATGCACTAAGTATCGAGAATGTAGAAAGACGTATTACTGTGTGGTGGTCCAAGGCATGAGATGATGTTTTTGCTTTCTATCTTGTTACAAGTGATCAATCCTAGATGTTGAATTTGGAGTTGCGCTGTTTGAAAGCTGCCGTGGAGCCTCTGCGTCAGGTGTAGATATTGTCCGGGGCAGCTGAGGAGCGTTCTCTCTTGTTCTGCTAGTTCTTGCCCATCACATGAGGATGTGATACTCATGAATCAAACATCAGTGTCACCTGTTTCCTCACTCGGCTGTTCGGGAAGAAAGTTAAGACGATACCCGCTTTTTTGGGGGGAAGGAACCTTTTCATTCTGCTCCCCGTCCTACTACCTGCTCCAGTGGCGTCGTCTGTACATGTGAAAGACTGAGCAGCAAACTGCAGCATCTATCTCTTTTGAGAGCATCTGCCAAGCTGGATTTTCCTGTTTCCATAGCAACTGTGGCAGATGGCACATTGCTCGCCGATGAAAGGGACAAAGCAAAGTCTGATCTTAGCTCTGACTTCATGTCCAAACATGTCTGTCAGGTCAGAATCCTGCAATGTGTTTTTTCCGTCTGACGACAGCAATCAAACACACACGGGCAGAAGAGTTTTGACTCGTTTCCCTCCCCCTCCTCCAGACAAGCCGTTTGGACCCCGGTGCTGTGTTGTCTGAGTGTGTGTGCACTTGTATCTGGTGTGTGTGTGTGTGTGTGTGAGTGTCTCTGAATGCATCGAGGCCTTGATGCGATGCTGTATTGACTTCATTAAAAGAAATGTAATGTTCTTGGTAATCTTAATAAAAGATGGGATTTCAGGCGGCAGGTACATCCAGTGAGGAAAAGCAGTCGCTCACTGACTGAAAGGTCGTTCACATCAAGAAGTAGGAACCTGCTTAAAGACCCACAGAAACGGTCTCTGAAGAACAGCGTCGATTAAAGCAGAGTCATCACAAAGCTACCAACACCTCTTAAGTTTGATCCGCTGTCAGTGTCTCAGCCCGTCAAACGGTGTCGCAGCGATGTGGGTCTTGGTGTGGACGACCTTTGGCACTGGAGGGTTCCAAAGGGCAGAATTCGAACAACGTCAACTTATTGCTATGAGAACCACTACTTAGAACCCCCTTTTTATCACTTGAAGCATTGTGTATTCCTGAGTTTTAGAGCTAGTCGAGAAGCTTAATGATAGTTTCTTTTGTTTCTGTAAGTTGGTGTACACGTAAATATGCGACTGCGGTGGTTTAATATTCTTCTGCTCACCTTAGATGGAGAAAATGTTTACAGAGGCGATGTTTTGTTCCACTAATGTGCATCACAGTATTTCTGTTCAAGCATCTCTGTTCTTTGATTCTTTGTTTTTGCTTTTTGAGCCTGCTTATGATAGGTATTTCCAATTTTTTTTTGCCATTTCCCATTCATAAATAGCCTACTTAACAAAAGTAAAGGACAACTGTTCATTTCAGGTATTCACATAGAGCTGCTTCAACGTGGAAACATTGCGGTGACGTTCCCTGCAGGCTTGGACATGAGGCAATGTGTTTTTTTTCCTCTGCTGTTTCTGCCATGCTACTCTAACTTATGTCCTCTCTATGTATGACAGGAAGTCATGTATTTTACTGAAGGGTTTTTTTTTTTTCTTTGAATAAACTTTAAAAGTAATTTTAAAAAAAAAATTGCGTGTCTGCTTCTGTCGGTTCCCGAAACACATGTGCAAACATGTAGAAAAGAGACATGTTGTAACCGTGTTGACTAACGGCGACACTTGTGCGGCATCATTTTCAACACTTCAGCGGAGACCAGTTGACAAACCAAAGCGTGTGTGTGTTGTAAGTTTGGATTTGCAGTGTCTGTGCTGAGGTTTTTTGCTGTCTGAGGCCTCCTCACAGCTTTTTTTCAGAGGCATGACGACATGAGCGAGTTCAGGTAAGATTAGCGAGCGTTCACCAGCGACACAGCCTCAACTCACTTGGTTCATGTTTAAATGCATAAAACGCAGTAAGTCACGAAAGCTCAAGATGGAAAAAAAAAAAAGTTGTGGATGAGCAAAAGTGACTTCTTTAGTCTGAGGGACATCATCAGAAAAATGTACAATTATACTCCTTGTTCCCAGCATCCGTCCACTTCGTTCTTTGTTGGTGTCGTAGGGTGTTAGACATGAAATGGCCACTGATGGCGTTCAGGGAGTGAGCAACAGCAGCTCATCTCTTAGCACAAACACGTCGATATTTAAAAGGCTTCTCCTCTCCTCGTTTACCTCGTTTGTCTGTCAGGTTTGTGCGTCGTCCTCAACAGAAGTTAATGTTTGATGTTCAAGCAGTCGCAGAGGTCAGGGGTCGCTCTGCGTGCACTTGGATCACCTTCATCTAATTTCTTAGAGGTTATCTAGAAATGCACTTGGAGTCACCAGGAAATAGCTTTTAAAGATGTAAAACAAACCGTTAATGAATTAAGACCCCATCAACATAAGAATGATGGTTTCCAGGAATGCGACAGGTCTGGTGCGTGTGGTGTCTGATGGGAATTTCTCAGCTGATGCAAAGCTAAAATAGGAGCAGGAGATCACCCACGGCGACGGGATCTGGAGGAGGCACATATTCACTCTTCAGTTGCTGGTCTTTATCCTGGTTTGAGCCTATTATTAAAAACCAAAAACGTAAATCTTTGTCTGCATGAACATGAAGAAAACCACCGTCGTCTTCTTAAAATAATCGCTTAAGTCAGAAAAAGTGGAGACGAAAAAAGAGTTGATTTAAGCAAAAATAAAAACTCGAAAAAAGATTTAGGCAATGATTCTAGGACAGTTAGGGTGTCTGTATGTAATGATGTAGAAGGAGAGAGAGACGGATAGATGGACAGATACAGACGCCAGCTCTGCTTATGGGCTCCATGCTTCTGATTCCTTTATCAATGCTTCATTCATCCTGGACTTGTTTCCAGCTGTGGGACCACAGACTCAGCTCAGACAACCAGATGTTGGAGGCTCACAACAAATCCTACAGATTCTCCAGCTGTTCTACTTTTTGATTCCAGACCCTGGACCCGACCTTTCATGTTCACTATGCTCTGACAATAAAGTCCACTTGACCCGACAGTTTACGTGACAGTTCTCCTCATCATACTTGTTTTTGCTCATCATCAAGATCCAAAGACTTCACAAAATATGGCCAAATAAATTGAATTTGAGGCGGCCCGGTGGAGCAGTGGTCCTCCCTGTGGCCCCATCAAGAAGGTTGTGGGTGGAGCCCCGGCTGCAGCACGGGGTCTTTCTGTGTGAGTCTGCATGTTCTCCCTGTTCCTGCTGGGTTCTCTCTGGTACTCCAGCTTCCTCCCACAGTCCAAAAACATCAAGAGGGACCAGGTTAATCCAGACTCTAAATTGACCGTAGGCGTGGCTGGGCGAGCCAATGGTTGTCTGTCTCTATGTGTTGGCCCTGCCATGGACTGGTGACCTGTCCAGGGGGAAGGCTGCTGGGATAGGCTCCACCCCCACCACCCTGAACAGGAGGAGAGGGAGAAAATGGATGGATGGATGGCACACACACACATATGCATATATATATGTGTGTGTGTGTGTATATCTATATACACAGTACTGCCTGGTTCCTTGTGACAAGGGTAGGTTTGGTTGATGATGCAATGAGAGGTTGATGATGATGTCAGAGGATTATTATTTTTTTAAAGAATGGACATGAAGGAAATCTCCCTGTGTGGTCACAACTCCCAATATGTGTAGGAATGAAGTGTGTTTTTACTGTGGATGTGTTTTCAGCCAGCATGAGGGGTGAGCTGTACAGAACACAGGGTTACATTGAGAAACCTGAGAAATTTCCATCTCACGGTGGTGGTAGTGTGTGTGTGTGTGTGTGTGTGTGTGTGTGTGGGGGGGGGGGGGGGGGGGGTCAAAAACCTTAAATAAAATGCTAAGAGGAAACGGACCACACACTGCAACAATCCTCACTGTGGGCAAGCCTGTCTCTCTACGCAGTCAGTCGTCCAAGGAGGCCACACTCACCTGATCTCTGTGAGTACACTGTCCTGCTTTGTGTGTGTGTGTGTGTGTGTGTGTGTGTTAGAAAATGGTCAGCTGATCCCTTTAAATATGGATAAGGAAGCAGAAGCAGAAGTGAAATTCAGCGAGTCTCCACACGCTTGCTGGAATTTATCACACTGCTGCGTAAACACTGGCGTAAAGGAAAAAGTGGAAAAAATCAAAGAGTGTGACCAAAAAATGATGTGGGACCTGATTTTAGTGCAGATTAAATCCTATTGATATCGAGATGAACTGATATTTTAGATGAGATCATCTCAGGTCTCCATCAATGAAAGGGAGTCTTGATCAGAGGAACATCAGGCAGCAACCCTGATGTGATGTCATCAACACCTTTGGACCTGTCGAGTCGCCAGCAGGTTTAGGGTTCATGCATTCCAACCAGTGAGGCTGACCCTCTCCAACTGGAGGGCTTCAAACTTGAAAAATGTGTCTTCACACAGCAAAAAAAAGAAAAAAGGCCAGTTTATTCATATTAGATTCGCCAACATACTTCTTAATGTTTTATTTTCAATAAATAGTGCTGACTCGTAATATGAGTACATTTTAACCATCTAAAGTGACTCATGTGTTACTGGTGGTAACCCTTGTGGTTAATTGCGCGCATGCGTGTGTGAGTGTGTGTGTTCTGATGACGATTCGAGGTGTCATAAGATTTACAGCCTACTTAAGTGTCTCATTTGGAGAGGAAGGATGTCAAACCCTCGGCTGCTTGACAAACGCCGTCTTCAGCAGCTGTGGTGCGCGTTCCCGTCCAGCTCGGTGCTGAGGGCAGACCTCTGATGGAGGCTGAGAGCAGCTGAGCACCCCTGTACTTGCAGCAGTTGTTGGGTGGATCGTTGATTTCAGATTTGTGTGTTCTGGCAGAGTCGTGATGGTTTACTTGGTGCTGGTGGCTGCTGCAGCCATCCTCCAGCACGTTCATGGAAGACCTCCCCCACTTCCTCCTCTGCCCATGAAAGGTGAGCATGCATCATCCACCACAACTCCAGACATCTGACCAAGACAGAAAGCAGTACATTCTGGCTTCAGATCTGAATCAGTGGATGGGATGAGGTGCAGTTTACTCGTCTGACTGACAGATTTATTTATCTGTTGTTATTTCTCATTGGGCTGTTGCTGTTTTGTTTTTTTTGTACCAGACAACATTTCCTGAACACATCTGTGAAATAATGTGTCGCTTCATCCAGAATTGTTCGTTGTTTCCTCCTCCAGACGGCTGCTACTGGGTATCCCAAGAGGTCGAGCTCTTTAGAATGGAGGGAGAGGCCATCGTTGTCTCTTTCCCCATTTTCCAATCTGTCCTCAAAAAACGCAGCATTGCATCTGCATCAGCGAAGTACATCATCACCAGGGGCAACAATACTACAGCCCACGAGGATGAGGGGCATGTCCAGCGTCAGGACAGGGCTTTGTGGCTCCTCCCAGGTCACACCTCAGACTCTGGGCAATACACTTGCACATACAGGTGCTTGCGTCCTTCAGCCCTCACCTCTTTTTGCAGAAATGTCCAAGTATCCTTCAAACGGCTTTGCTGCACCTTCCCACTTCCTCCCTCTGTGTATCATCTTCCTATTTGTGTCCTTTAGAAATGAAACCTACTGCATCACAGGGAGAATCAGGCTGTATGTGTACAACTCAACGTCTGTGGACATGAAGAATCTCTTGTCTCAAGTCAACGCCACGGTGGGCGAGAACGTGCCACTGATGTGTCCCCCCAGTGACTTCAGCCACGTTCAGACACGGATCAAGTGGAACCCGGTGAGACTGAGACGCTCTCACGTGACTTTTTTATTAATAGGCAATCTGAATGTTGTATTTTTTTAAACAGAGGTACGAGACTCATCGACATTTATCTGCAAACCATTTCTAATGATTTAGTTTGTATTTCATTTATTTCCTTTTGATTTAAGAATACAGATTTTACAACAACAACAAAAATCCAAACTTCTGGTATTTTCCAACCGCGTCAGACCAGCAACTGCTTCTAATTTACCCAGTATGTCACTTGTTTAGTTTAGTTGATTTCATTCATTGGCAACAGAAAAGAAGGCAAGATAATATCAATACAAAAGTCTCCCAAATCCTGAATGGAGGGAAAGAGAAAGATGACATCTTACTTCTCTGCCCCATCAGCAGCACGGGTCAAGTGTTGACCACCAGAGGTCAGCTGAAGTCATAGTTTCACAGAAAACTCATCATATTTCTTGCTGAACTCACTGAGTATACCTCAGATGGATTGCACCACAAACTCCCGCCGTATTTGTCATGTATGGAGGCATCTGGGGCACCAGCTGGATTAGAACTCAGTGCTTTGCTTCCCAACAGCAGCCCAGGCTGGCTGCCCTCCAGCTGGGAGCGCTGGGCAGCAGTCAGCTTCTGATTCCTGCCGTGAAGCTGTCCGACGCAGGTTTCTACTCCTGCCAGCTCAGAGTGCTCATCAACAACCAGGAGTACAACATCACCAGGGTCTATCATCTCATCGTGAGAGGTGGGTGATGAGTGGAAGTTATTCCACTGATGTACGTCCCTCCTGTCCTCCCACATCTGCTCCTACAAACATGTTTGATGAAAAATGTTTTCAAGACGAAAAAAAAACAAGTTATGGAGACTGGGCAAAAAAAAAAGTTGAAAAAAAAAACATAGTGAGTTCTCATAGTGTACATCAGAAGAATGAGAAGTGTCAGGCAGGCCTCCCCTGGGGGTCCAGGCAGATCAAGGGGAGTCTCAGTGAATGGAGGTGCTGGACCTCATGTAGAGCAGCGTTTGAGAGTCAGAATCTACTGAGTCAGGACAGACAGTTTGCATGTGTTTGATGACTCTGAAATGTTAAATAGCAGCATCAGGCTCGCGAGGCTAGCGAGGCGACCGTCTAAGTCAGGGGTGTCAAGCTGGTCCAGTAGAGGGCCGTGAGGCTGCAGGGTCTCACTCCAAGCCAGCAAAAGCAACACCTGATCCAACAAACGAGCAGTGTGGACACAGCTTGGCTGATTTAAGTTGATTCAGGTGTTGCTTTTGCTGGGTTGGAATGAGAACCTGCAGCCTCACGACCCTCTACTGGACCAGCCTGACACCCCTGGTCTATGGGATCAAATGAAGGTCAAGGTTTTGCTGAGAACTCCTGCTGATCCCCAGCTGGTTTGACAACGCCATTAATTTACCCTCTTACAATATTGACCACAGCTGCTGGTGAACCCTGCCCTCTGCTGTTCTAATGGGGGCATTGCAGATGTGCCAAGACTCAAAAATGAATCAGTGCAATTCAAAATATATATTTTCTAGATAATGACTGTAGCCTTTTAAAGATGTGTTGGACATGATAAGTTTTGAACGTTATTCATGTTTATGATCTGCCAGACCCAGAGTCACACCCAGACCAGACCACTGCAACCACAGTGCCAGACTCCGCCGCGACCTCTGACCCCGGCAGCAGCACCAGCACTGTTGACAGTGAGTCGGACTCAACGTGCTCTCATTGAACAGCACAATGCGTTAGCATTCACCTTGCTCTGACTAAGAGATTCGTAATTTTGACACAATAACAAGACAAATGAGCAGAGATGAGATGGACGCAAAAGTGTTCAGTTGTGTCAGGACTGGCCAGAGCCACCGTCACCGCAGCTCAGTCTCACTGAATCCTTCTACCGCTCATTGGATTCAGTATCTAATCGTTCATACAAGGGACGGTGGAATATCACGGTTAAACCCTGCATGTGATGGTGACAAACTGTTGCCAGTACTGTTTTACAGTGCCACAGACAGCGAGGCTTTGTTTGCACTTGCATCTCTTAGTGTTTGTGGTCATTAAAGTCATTAAATATCCGGGCAGATCTGATAAACACAGTTGATTGTCTACAACGAGATTTATTGAAGTTTCTATTGTGAATCCATTTCTTAATGTTTGCTTCTATTGGTTTTTGTTTTTCTTGACCTCTCAGCTCCAGCGCTTCAGCCTCCTCTGATCATCTCACCACTCAATGGGACAGTTTTTGAGAGTTCACACGGTGAGTGACGACATGATGATTCCTGCTGAACTGACACGGATGAGACAGACGTGTTGATGAATCAAAGATTTAGATGAGACAGACGTGTTGATGAATCAAAGATTTAGATGAGACAAACGTTAATGAATCAAAGATTTAGATGAGACAAACGTTGATGAATCAAAGATTTAGATGAGACAAACGTTAATGAATCAAAGATTTAGATGAGACAAACGTTAATGAATCAAAGATTTAGATGAGACAAACGTTGATGAAACAAAGATTTAGATGAGACAAACGTGTTGATGACTCAAAGATTTAGATGAGACAAACGTTGATGAATCAAAGATTTAGATGAGACAAACGTTGATGAATCAAAGATTTAGATGAGACAAACGTGTTGATGAATCAAAGATTTAGATGAGACAAACGTTCATGAATCAAAGATTTAGATGAGACAAACGTTCATGAATCAAAGATTTAGATGAGACAAACGTTGATGAATCAAATATTTAGATGAGACAAACGTTCATGAATCAAATATTTAGATGAGACAAACGTTAATGAATCAAATATTTAGATGAGACAAACGTTCATGAATCAAAGATTTAGATGAGACAAACGTGTTGATGACTCAAAGATTTAGATGAGACAAACGTTGATGAATCAAATATTTAGATGAGACAAACGTTCATGAATCAAAGATTTAGATGAGACAAACGTGTTGATGACTCAAAGATTTAGATGAGACAAACGTGTTGATGACTCAAAGATTTAGATGAGACAAACGTGTTGATGACTCAAAGATTTAGATGAGACAAACGTGTTGATGAAACAAAGATTTAGATGAGACAAACGTGTTGATGAAACAAAGATTTAGATGAGACAAACGTTAATGAATCAAAGATTTAGATGAGACAAACGTTCATGAATCAAAGATTTAGATGAGACAAACGTTCATGAATCAAAGATTTAGATGAGACAAACGTGTTGATGAATCAAAGATTTAGATGAGACAAACGTTCATGAATCAAAGATTTAGATGAGACAAACGTTCATGAATCAAAGATTTAGATGAGACAAACGTGTTGATGAATCAAAGATTTAGATGAGACAAACGTTGATGAATCAAAGATTTAGATGAGACAAACGTTAATGAATCAAAGATTTAGAGGAGACAAACGTGTTGATGAATCAAAGATTTAGATGAGACAAACGTGTTGATGAATCAAAGATTTAGATGAGACAAACGTTCATGAATCAAAGATTTAGATGAGACAAACATGTTGATGAATCAAAGATTTAGATGAGACAAACGTTCATGAATCAAAGATTTAGATGAGACAAACGTGTTGATGAATCAAAGATTTAGATGAGACAAACGTGTTGATGAATCAAAGATTTAGAGGAGACAAACGTGTTGATGAATCAAAGATTTAGATGAGACAAACGTGTTGATGAATCAAAGATTTAGAGGAGACAAACGTGTTGATGAATCAAAGATTTAGATGAGACAAACGTGTTGATGAATCAAAGATTTAGATGAGACAAACGTGTTGATGAATCAAAGATTTAGATGAGACAAACGTTCATGAATCAAAGATTTAGATGAGACAAACATGTTGATGACTCAAAGATTTAGATGAGACAAACGTGTTGAT
Organism: Aulostomus chinensis; assembly: GCF_037954235.1. NCBI lineage: Eukaryota > Metazoa > Chordata > Actinopteri > Syngnathiformes > Aulostomidae > Aulostomus > Aulostomus chinensis. Next base: position 25,300,185 of record NC_141331.1, read on the forward strand.
GAATCAAAGATTTAGAGGAGACAAACGTGTTGATGAATCAAAGATTTAGATGAGACAAACGTGTTGATGAATCAAAGATTTAGATGAGACAAACGTGTTGATGAATCAAAGATTTAGATGAGACAAACGTGTTGATGAATCAAAGATTTAGATGAGACAAACGTTCATGAATCAAAGATTTAGATGAGACAAACATGTTGATGACTCAAAGATTTAGATGAGACAAACGTGTTGATGAATCAAAGATTTAGGTGAGACAAACATGTTGATGACTCAAAGATTTAGATGAGACAAACGTGTTGATGAATCAAAGATTTAGATGAGACAAACGTTAATGAATCAAAGATTTAGATGAGACAAACATGTTGATGAATCAAAGATTTAGATGAGACAAACGTGTTGATGAATCAAAGATTTAGGTGAGACAAACGTTAATGAATCAAAGATTTAGATGAGACAAACGTTCATGAATCAAAGATTTAGATGAGACAAACGTTCATGAATCAAAGATTTAGATGAGACAAACACGTTGATGACTCAAAGATTTAATGTCTCTGTGTCTATGATCATGTTTAGGTTCGGGACTGGAGCTGTTCTGCCAGGTGCTTACTGGATGTGACGTGGCAGACTCCACTGGTGTCTCGTGGTTGGTTGGCAGTCAGCCGGTAGAGTCATCCTACCTCGGTGGACGAGCTTTGCAGGGTGGAAGGAGGTGAGAAGTTCCCTCTCAGCACAGAAACCTACAGCAAAACCCAGTTTTTAGTGAAATGAGAATGTGATTCAATGTGTCAAACTTTTGAACTCAACATGTGGGGTCCAATAAAAGGACAGGAGATACTTTCCTGCTAGGAAAATGCACTTTAGTGCCACCAGGTGGCAGAGAAAGACAAGCGCTTCACTTTGAATTAGACTGATGATGTCAAGGACTATACTTCAGTTACTCGAGACTCGCAGAGACTGACTGGATCTGAGAGTGTGTTGATGTCTGTCTCAATGTTGCCAGGGTAACCAGGATGCCTGATGGCTGCCAGATTGAGCTGAGGCTGATTGTCGCATCGTTGACGGAAGAAGACACAAAGACGGTGCTGAAATGTGTCACTGAGAACCGAGGAGGGAGACAGGAGGTTGTCCTACAGCTTCAGTTAGAAGGTGTGTGTGTGTGTGTGTGTGTGTGTGTGTGTGAGAGAGAGAGAGAGTAAAATACTAACCAGCATTATGCACCTGTCAATTAAACCATGTAATCAGTAATTACTGAGATCTGGGAACAAACATTAAATCAATGTCGCCTGAAATTATTGAGATATTTTCACGTTTGGCAGAACTATGAGATAAAAGTAGCGATACATCACTTTTTTGCGTACAATTGTTGTAAAATTCCCATTTTGGCATCACACATTGCAACAGCAACAAACAAAATTAGCAGATGTTTGGGTGCATTTTGGTTTGAAAGACAAATCAGGAAAGAATGACTTTAATAAAAGAAGTTTGGACGCATTTTCATTCTGCAATCAAGCATTCAGCAAACACGTCCAACGATAGTTTCGACTCAATCTGTCCATCAAATTATCCATGTACCATGATGTACATATTGGCAGACCACCCATGCAGTTGGACACAGTTTGCATTTTCCCTTCTCTCTTAAGTAGATTATTCAAAGCACTGCAATATCTCGTGCTCAGATGATTTTGTGAACTATGTATGGTGGAGTAAGTAAACCCACCCTAATGTTCTTAGAGAGCAGTGGTGAATCCCAGCAGATCCACGTTCTCCCTGTGCAATTAGCCCATGTGTTTGAACTCTGCTCATGTCTCCCCAGACTCCACCTTCACATGGCTGGCGGTCGCGGCTGTGGGCGTGTCCTGTTTCCTCACCGTAGCCTTGGTCTTCCTCTACGTGCTCTTCAAACCTAAAAAGAAAAGGAACATGGATTACGTCCTGGCCCGACAGAATAGCACCTTCTAGGACTTCCAGTGTTCACGTCGACTCCAGGGAAAAAAATCTTCGTGTGTGTGTGTGTGTGTGTGTGTGTGTGTGTGTGTGTTGATTACGGCAGCGCTAGTTGTCCTGCAGAGGCATCACCGCTGTAGATTTCCCACGAGTGGTTGTCATTCACGGTAGCACTCCGGCCATCTGTGTCCACGACTCGGCTGCTCCCATTCAACTGCATTTACTTGGTTCGTTCACGCAGTTGCGTGTTTCCTGTCACACGTCTAACTTTCTCTTGAGTGACAAAAATCACATCAAGTGTTACATTGTTCAAGAATATCAAAACTGCTGATAAATAAGATTGTTTTTTTTGTTTTTTTTACAGCTTTGTTTTATTTAACTTCAGTGTTTTATATTTAACACATCTCTTTTGGACCATCGGCTTTTGTCGTTGTGGATTTTGAGGTGTTTTTTCCTGCTACATTCATGTTGACATGTGATTAAACCATTTCATCCTCTTTTAAATGATGCAGAACTGTCATCACAGGACCTTTGACTCCATCATTTCAGTGTGTGGTTATATTTGGTAACCTATTTTTTTAAAAAGTGATCAAATTAAAAGTCCTCTGAAGAGCCCAGTTTGTGTTCTGTTATTGTTTGCTTGCTACAAAACACAGGGACCAAAAACAACAAATAAAACTGTTGATTTGTAGTTTCAGTATTTAGTGACACAAGTTAACCTGAAAGCTTATCGCTGTGTCCTGCTGCTGCTAAATAATTAAGCTTCAGATCCAGGATCTTTTATTTGAGCTTGCAATATTTCAACAAAAAGGAAAACAGCTGGAGCACACAGACACTTGCAGCATTCAAGGGTGCTAAGAGACCAGCGTGTCCCCACACACAGACACTTGCAGCATTCAAGGGTGCTAAGAGACCAGCGTGTCCCCACACACAGACACTTGCAGCATTCAAGGGTGCTAAGAGACCAGCGTGTCCCCACACACAGACACTTGCAGCATTCAAGGGTGCTAAGAGACCAGCGTGTCCCCACACACAGACACTTGCAGCATTCAAGGGTGCTAAGAGACCAGCGTGTCCCCACACACAGACACTTGCAGCATTCAAGGGTGCTAAGAGACCAGCGTGTCCCCACACACAGACACTTGCAGCATTCAAGGGTGCTAACAGACCAGTGTGTCCCCACACACAGACACTTGCAGCATTCAAGGGTGCTAACAGACCAGCGTGTCCCCACACACAGACACTTGCAGCATTCAAGGGTGCTAAGAGACCAGCGTGTCCCCACACACAGACACTTGCAGCATTCAAGGGTGCTAAGAGACCAGCGTGTCCCCACACACAGACACTTGCAGCATTCAAGGGTGCTAAGAGACCAGCGTGTCCCCACACACAGACACTTGCAGCATTCAAGGGTGCTAAGAGACCAGCGTGTCCCCACACACAGACACTTGCAGCATTCAAGGGTGCTAAGAGACCAGCGTGTCCCCACACACAGACACTTGCAGCATTCAAGGGTGCTAAGAGACCAGCGTGTCCCCACACACAGACACTTGCAGCATTCAAGGGTGCTAAGAGACAAGCGTGTCCCCACACACAGACATGAGACAGCTCATCGCCACGAGAGGGAGGAGAGATTTTTTTCTATGCCCAAGAAACTACAAGGATGCTCAGGCCGTTGCGTTGTCCATGTTTCTGTTCAGATGTGTGAGTCTGTTTATGAAGTCACTCATAACATCTCCCTCCACTGAAGTTCACCAGCATCTGTCTGTTCATGTTTGGGGTCTCCTGCACACAAACAAACGCATTTTCAGAAGAAGAACAACAAAAAACTCTTGGACTTTTCTGTTCTGGCTTTGTGATCTGAAACCTCCTCCACCTTTCATATAAAATAGTTTCATTATTCATTAGCAAACACGTGATTCAACTTATTTAAAAAGTAGTTATCTTATCAGATTGCAAGGATTCCACAGCGCAGCTTCCCAATAGATCTCCTTCAGAAGTGAGAGTTCTGAGTGGCTCTCATGTCATTCCTCTATGTGGCCGCTAGATGTCTCACTCCCCGGTGATTTCTCATGGAGTGAAGTCCTAAACCAGAGGAGCCGGACGCCCATTCCAGCAGCTGGAGTTTACAACATTGATCTTTCCCAGGTTGCACGGAGCCTGTTGAGAGTGTATGTTTGTGTTCACTTGATCACGTTAAAGTCAAACAGAGCTGTTCAGGCCGGCAGAACCGACGCTGTCTTCCCAGCTGTTGCTCAAGACGTTGGGACACGTTCCGGCTTTCAAAAGATCCCTGTGAAGGAAGTTGCAACATCAGCTGAAGTCTACACAGAACAGGAAGCCAGAGCTCAGCTGGACCGCGATGAGCCTGGGCTTTCTTTTCCTTCTGAGAGCAGGACCATGTTTTTGCAACATTTTCGTGTGACCTGACGTGGCTGCTGCCAAGACGAAGGACGAGAATATCATTAGAGGGGTGAGTGAACGAAGAGCTGGGGTGAGGTGACCGCCCTGTATGATCACAGTCCCTGACATCACAGTTGTTGCCTGTCAAGCCCCCTGTCAGCGTCCTGCTATTCATCCATGTCCTCTAAGTCCGACATCTCTCTGGTATTTCTATTATGGGTTTTTTTCTGCTATCAGGACACTTTATCAGGACATTCCATATCAAGTTGAACGTTATTTAATACAAATGACCCACAATACCCCCCCCCCCCCCATGAGAGTTCAGCTTGTTCTGCATCTGACAGAGGAGACCTCCTGTTTGAAGGCTGTAGTTTGTGGTGCTGCTCTGCCTGTCTACCCTGCACCAGCAGGACTGACATGGACGAACAACAGATGTCATGATGCAGGTGCCAGGGAAACCATCAAAGTGTGTACACATGCAATCCCAGTGCTCAAGGCGTTTGGAATCTGAAGGCTGCAGAGCCATCCGCATGATTACCTCAAAAATATGGAATGCAAATATGGATGGTGTAAAATTGGAAGAAAAAAATATGAATGTCATTGTGGTGGTCACTGCAAAGAAACAGTGAAGGGACAGGCTGAAACTCCTCGGACAAACAGAAACTGGGGATTTGGTGACAAATAAAGCTGACTTGACTGAACCTGTAAAAATCAACCAAGAGGACAGAGGCGCAGAACACATCAGAGGGGCGCCGGCATCGTTGAACAACCCCTCGATAGAAACTAACTGCAAAGAATATCTGATGAAATAGCACAGCACGTAACAACAGCCGGTGCACCTTGTTTGCTCTTATCTGAATCACAGCTCCCATGAGCACAACTGCCAATCACAAGCCTTTCAATGCACAGCTTCCTTTTGTGTCCCTGTGGGTTCCGAGCAGCCAAGGGGTTTACTGAATGCCTCCACGCGAGCACACGGCCCTGTTGCATGCAGAGAGGCAGACAGAGCCTCCGCTGTGCTAATTTGCATCGTGTTTGTGCAGTCCATTTACGAGTGACTTGTGTTGATGGGAGTCGTGTGCAAACTCCAACAGCTTCAGCTCTTCCAAGATGGATCACAAATTGAAGAGAACTATTATACAACTGATGTTCTGCTAGCAGCCGCTTGGTCTCAGCCAGGGAAAGCTTCTAGCTAAGGTTTGGGAAGGTTTCCGATGGTCAAAGAGCAAAGGATCTCAAAACCCTGTGCAACCCAAACACGCTCCGCCTTCCCTTTGTCTTTGCTATTGGTGTGTTGGTCCCGTGGAGGAGGGACAAAGCTGGTGAGTCATTGGCCGGGCTGCATGGGTGGGAATTCACCCTCCAGGCGTGGGTCACAGGTGAGGTTTCCTCTGCTGGCCCTGCTGTGTTGTTGGATCTTCCCTTGTCTGTTTGCTGCCTCTGTGTCACTTTCCAGGTGAGTCATTTTGTCCTGCTGAATTTCTCTCATCTGAAGACAGTTGCTACATTTACTTCCCAACCAAGTCTTCAGTCTCACATTTGTGTTTGCATTTTCCTTTGCTAATTATCTGGAAATTCTATTAAAATTAGAAGGGCAGTTGGCATCAATCTGGCAGTTATTTTCTTGGTGAACTGATGATTCCGTGAAATCTCAAGACATTTTGAAAAATGCCAGTGCCGTTTTGAAATTGATTCCTGAGTCCATCCAACAAAAGCAATGAGCAGTGCTGAACTGGCAGGTTGTCCGTCAATCAACTAATGAATGACTTTACTGTTGTAAATATAAACCTGAGTGTCTGAATTCCTGCAAGGTTTTAATTTTTCTAAACTGGTTGATCATTTTTCCAAATTCCCAACTTGACATCCTGCTGTCTAGGAGGGCTGCCTCCTGCTGCTCCACCCTGCAAATCCTAAGTGAATTTCTTGTTAAACAAAAAAAGCATGACGAACGCTCCCAGGAGTGGAAACCTACCTTTGTCATGTTGTTTGGAGGCTCATTTGAAAGTCGTCCTGTACCCTCGCAGTCGTCGTCGCCGTCACCTGCTGATTGACGGAGTCGGAGAGGCTCTGATGGATTCTCTCACGTTGCCATGACAACGCAAACAACAAATATCTTTGCAAAGATATAAGCACCAACATTATCATTCAAAGAGGGCAGTGATTGACTCCAGGGGAGGATATTTACAACTTAATATCTGATGGTTCCCTCGGCTCTTCCTTCCTAGGAGGGCTGACACTTGTCATCTATATCAGATCCATCACTGTATTATTAACCTCTGCCTCCAGTCTTAAGTTTAAAAGATATTTTCTCATGAAGTTAAAAATAAGCGGCTGGAGAGGCCGATTGTGAGAATCAGATGTTTTATGTGTCCTCTCTGCAAAGATAAGGATTCCCTGATCTCAACAGGAGTCCTGTAAAAGTTCAGTGAGTCCTTGTTTGCCTCTCAAGAGCTGTGCAGCGAGATCTGGGTTTCAATTCTGCCCTCATTTAGGATCACATCCTCTTCTCCTTTCAAAAAGCACACGCTGTGATGAACTCAGCACTTTCTAGAGGTGTGAATATTAACAGTCTTCATGAGCCTCAGTCGTCAGTGCATTTGAAGGAACTGAGAAGAGTTCAAAAGTAACTGATCAGATGTTTTTGATTTGAACAATTGTGGATTTTGTTTTACTTGATTGTGGGCTTTTAAAAAGGTTTTTGAATTCAAACAAACTTTCACATTCACAATGTTTACATGTAAACATTGTAAAATCATCAAAAATAACCTTGTTTTTATACCGATGATGTTATCAGTAAATGTGGCCTGCTGGTAAAATTAGTCATGAAACATAAGCACATCAGATATCAGCAAAAAACCAACAAAAACAAAACAAAACCATCATGCATGCCTCCTTTTAACTCAGGCAACAACGAAGGCTACATAAACAGCTAAGCTAACATGAGCATTACATTCAACCAAGTTCAGGCTACCAGCCTGACTGCTGACATTTGACCTTGTATTACTTTCCCTGCAGGGATTGAGGTTACTTTTTACATGTAGCATTGTGCTACACAGCACACTACCTCAGAGAGGTCTGCACAAATGTTTGCACAGATTTATGGGTATGATGCAGTTGAGTGAACCTTAAATGGATGCTGCCGTGAAACCCCGACCTAGAGAGGGCAGTTCGAATGCTTCTCAGGAAGTATAAAACCTTTTCAAAATAAAAGTCCTCCATGCTGTGTTGTCATATTAGCCGCCCTAAAGAGACAGGAACGAACACTATGTTGTTGACATGCTCTTATCTGAGTTGTACATGTCCATGTTGTCACAACCTTGGATCTGTCATCACTACGTTTTGAAACTGCTGTTCCACAAACAGATGGACAAAGTTCGCACGACTGAGCAGATGAGCTGGCCAGACCATCCATCTCGTACATCCATCTGCTCAACCTACGGCAAACACTGAAGTGGACACGCATTCCTGTTTGTCCTTTTGTTGTTTGGAAAATGAACATTGAGTGTATTTGTTCAGTTATTTCCCAAGAGGTGCTGCCTCACTTCTTCCTTGCAAGTTTACAACACATCGTTCAACACACATTCTAATGGCTTGATGGTGGAACCCTCTCAGATTTTATAAGTATGGAAATTTTTTTTGCAGCTTTGACGAGTGAATAACTGCTACCAACCACTGTATTTGTTCATCAGTTTCCTGGTCGTAGAATGAATGCTATTGTGCATTAATATTTTCTCTAAGATGTCTCACCAAGGGAGGAAGCTCATATTTAGTCATCAGCTCCTCTCAGGGACACACCAGGGGCTTTGGATCTTACTAGCTCATCATCAATTGTTGATAGAGATCGTATGACCCAGCTCAACCTGGTTAGGAATCATATGACATCAATACATAGTAGGGCTGAAAAACGAAATCAGAATTTGATCAAAAATTGCAGTACAGCGGAGTACACGACTGCCCAAAGGGGGCGCCGGTTAGTTGGTAAACGTAAAACGAGTAAAACATCTCCAATAATAATAGAAATAATTAAAAAAAATAATATTTGCATTCTATCATATATTTTCATTTTTTGTGCCCATAATTTGATGAGGCAGCAGAGTGACACTGTGCAGGACATGACTTTTTGTGAAATGAGACAAATGAGTGCAGCAGCACCAGGGACAGACAGAGATATTTGCTTTTGACCTGTGGCCCACAGCTGACCTTCAGTTTGGGCCCCCCAAGAGAATATTTTTGGAACCCCTGGTCCATCCATCCATTTTCCATATTGTTTATTCATTAAGGGTCGCGGGGTGGGGGGTGCTGGAGCCTATCCCAGCTGACACTGGGGGAGAGGTGAGGTTCACCCTGAATGTGTGCCCAGTCTGTCGCAGGGCCATCAGGAGCTATTAGGGGCTCAGTGTCTTGCTCAAGGGTAACCAGGGGAAGTGAGGATCGCACCAGTGACCCTTGGTTGCTAGATGACAATTCTACATCTGAGCCATGCCGCCACCCCAAGTAAACCCAAGTTACAATATTCTGTCATGAGGTTCAATACTTAAGACTAAATGTGTGTCCAAATATCCTTCCAAGGTTGTGCGCTCCAGGTATATCTCAGTCTGCCAATTCTACTCTGCAAGAAGATGTGTTTATAGTTTCAGTATCCTTTATCGGTTAAAATGCTAATGATAAAAGATCTTGTGAATACTGCAAATGCAATACCAGTCAATATAATTCACCTGTCCTTAAGGATGTTACTGTAAATGCTTCCTGCTGCCGGTGTTTTTGTGCCTAAATAAGATTTTAAATGATAAACTTCATTATTTTTCCTCTCTCTATTTTTCTTCCTGAAACTGAAATGTGTCATACTTTCAGAACTGGCAGTGAATCACCAGAATTGCTTTATTCATGATTATCAGAGATGATAGACACCATCTCTCCTTCCAGTCTTTGCAGTTTGCCCTCCCTGAAGCATTCTAATGGATGGGATGGAAACTGACAATGGCAGACAAATGACCTGGAGGATAATGGTTGAGTTGGGCAGACACTTCTATTTGCTGGAATCAAAGCCCTTATTGCAGGACATGGCCAGCATAGATTAGAGGCTGCAAGTCATAATTGAAATAATTAGGATAATAATTCATTTTATTTAGTGTCACCTTTTATGACACTCAAGGTAACCTTACAAAGCAAAAATACATCAATAAAGTGCATACAATAATACATTTCAATACATGCAAACAATAAGAATAAATATAAGCAATTAAAGAGAGCAGGCGAGGTGGAACAGATGTGTTTTGAGCCTGGATTGAAAAAGGATGTGTTTCTGTGTTACGGAGGTCAGTGGGGGAGTGAATTCCAGAGTCAGTGGGCAGAGTAACAGAAAGTTTTGATGAAAACGAGGATAGAATCTCAGATAAGCAGTCAGGAAGGGAAAGCAGTGGGAAGGTGGAAATGTGTTTGCCAGAGAGGTAGAACTGGGTGTCATCTACGTAACAGTGGAGATGGATTTTGTATTTATGGAAGATATTGCTGAGGGGGAGACGATGGGTGATGAAGAGTAGGGGACCCTGGATGGAGCTTTGGGGCACACCTGTGACAACAGAGGACAGATGAGATCTGAATGATTTCAGTTGGACGAACTGAGTGTGGCCGAAGAGGTACTGTAGGATTCAAAGCAGTTCAAGGGAGTGCGAGTGATGCTGATGGAGAGAAGTCTGTTGAAGAGGGACAGTGACCTGGAGTCAGCTGCCATGACGAGGTCATTGGTTATTTTTAAGAGTTCAGTTTCTGTGCTATGGAGGGGACAGGAGCCAGAAAGGAACTGTTCATAAAGGTTGTTATGGGTAAGATACTGATGAAGTTGGGTAGCGACTGTTTTTTCCAGTATTTTGGAAATGAAGGGAATGAATGGGAGTGATGGAAGCAGTCTTGAATGATGTGGTGAGAGTACCAGTGGTGAGGGAAGAATGGATGATGGAGGAGAGGAGGGGGACCAGGGAAGGGAGGCAAGCTTTCACCAGGACTGTGGGGAGAGGACCCAGTTGACAGGTGGATAGTTTGGAGTTACGGATGAGTTCAGAGATTTTGGGGGTGGTCTGGATTCAAAAACTGGAACATGGGTGTGGAGGTGTCTGAAGCACTGAAGTAGTGCATGAGGAGGAGTGTGGGCCAAGGTGGGAATGGATCTTTTGCATTTTCCCAATGAAAGGTCATAAAGGGGTAGTAGAAGGTATTTGAATGCAGATGGGGTGGTGGTAAGGCTTCTGGGGGACAGTTGATGTTGTTGAGGAGTGTAAACATGACTTATTGTGAGTGAATAATGGCAGAGTTGCAGTTAGACTTAGTTTGTGTGATGGAGTCCTTGCCGTGCAGCCTATGATATCTGCATGTCGAAGTGAACAGTTAAACCTGTTTTATTGTAGATTCCTTTAAATTACTGCCCCTTGGCTTTCATAAGCTGGAGCTCAGGTGGAAACCAAGGGGCAGAGCAGGAGAAAGAAGCAGTCTGGGTTTTTACAAGGGAATTTAGTGTGTTATGGAATCCATTGTTGTAGTGTGAAACCAGTTCATGAGGATTAGATAGGTTGTGATGAGCCAAGAGGGAGTGAATACTGTGGGAAAGAGAATCATGGTTAATGTTCTTTATTGTTATGGAATGAGCTGGAACATTGGAGCTTTGTAGTGGAGACAGTGAGATTCACAGTGAATGAAATGAAAAAGCGGTCAGTCCCAGTAAGTTTGTGAGATGTACAGTCAGAAGGGGTGACACCAGAACAAGTGACTACATCAAGAATATGGCCTTTAGAGTGGGTGGAGAAGTTGATTCGTTGCTAAAGTCCAAAATCCTCGAGCCAGGATGTGAACTCGCTGGTGAGAACCTGTATATTGAAATCACCTGAGTATGATATTTGATGAGAGAGTGTACAGGTGGGGAAGAAAATCAGCAAAATCATTTAAAAAGTGAGTGAGTTTCAGAGTGAGTGTGAGCAGAGCACACACCTCCAGGCCAACAGTAGCAAAGGGAAGCAGTGGCAGACATTTCTCTGGATTGAGTCATTTCCACCACCCCCCCCCCCCCCACACACACACACACACACAAACACACATACACATACACTTCTGTGAGGAGCTGGGTTAGGACTTGTCCCAGAGAAGAATCTCATGCTGTCTAACAGCAGCCTTAACCCTAATCCTAACCCTGTGGAGTGAGTCCGTCCTTGCCGTTATATCCCCTATTCATCTTAGGCTTCTGTTGAAATAATAATAACAAAAAAAAAATCTCTAATTTCTATGAAAGAGTGTTGTTTTAGACCTACTCTACTGTAAAGTGTCATGAAATATCTTTGGTGTGATTTGGTGCTATACTATGTCATTGATGTTAGTGGCTGGTGTTGCAGGAAGAGCTGAGGCCACATCCTGTAACTGCTCAGGGGGACCACAGAATAACCTGATAAAACTGCTAAGAGAATCAAAAATACAGACCATCAGTGAGAACAAGCAACATTCAACCGTGACCTCACAGTAGTTCATGTCTTCCCAGATATCTATCAAAATGAAAAACAACAGGAGTTTGTTGAAAGCTCGAGTGAAACAACTGAAGTCAACTAAGGCTGAGCTCTGGGGTCCCGCCAGCTCAGAGGCTACAGCAGTCACACGCAGAGGAAGATTCATCAGAACAACGATGACGAATACTAGGCTTTGTTCCAGAACATTACACAGTATTTTGTCAGACATTTTAGTACAAATAACTCCATCCTGAAACATACTGGAACATTTGTCATATTAGTGGGGGGACAAAGAGAGAGATTGGGAGAATCAGAGGAAGAAACAAACATTCTATCAAGAAAACTGACTTTGTTGTATACAGTGGCTTTTAGTATGTAGTTTCTGCAGTATCATGTTCTCTTTTGCCTCTTGTGTATGATGACGTCTAACTGATGTTTTATGTGTGTTTCTCAGCCATGGGACTGAGTTCCAAACTGGGGGTCTGCCTGTTTTTCCTTGGACTACGTGAAATCTGTGGAGGGTCATTACAGGGTGAGTAAAGTCTGTGTCTCTCTCCAAACACACACACACACACACACACACACACACACACACACACACACACACACACACACACACACACTAGTATTCTGCAGCTCTCAAGTATAAATGGGTTAGTAAAACTGGAACAGCTTGTCAGAAACTACAACCTCAGCCAGCTGAATTCGAACTTAAATAGTTTCTTCATGAATGTTGGAGCTGTTGTTCTGGATCACAGCATTTTGTGCCAATAGTGGGCAGTGAGCGTATGTATTGCCATACTTTATTGACCTCTTGTGGTTACTGGTGTTACTGCAATAAATTGAATCAGTATTTTCCACTATTTCTATTTCACTATTTACTGGAGGTCACACCTGGTAAATAAACTCATTTTTAGATTCTGCCTTTCTAACTTAGTGGTTCTGAAAGCGCTTTACTATGGCATGTTGTTCACCAATTCTTAAACACATACACTGATGGTGGAGGCCTCCATGCAAGATATCAAACTACTCATCAGGAGCAATTAACGGGCTCATTACAGGAGGAAATCCTTCGAGATGGGTTTTACTGGACACGTCCAAAACAGGGGTACAAGGTTCGCTGTGAGATGAGGTTGAGTCAGCTCCCCCAGAACATCTGTGTCTAACCCCTCGTAAACAGTCATACTAGTCATGTCAGGCACTACCAGTAAACCAGTAACACTGTGTTACAACATCCTGCACAGATGGGACCTTCACGTAGTCTAAACACAGCTATGCATCAGGATAACACAGGTTTTGTAAACGTCAGCTTTACTATCAGAAAGTGTTCGAACAACAAAGTAACAGTTATGAAAGACTTATGAAAGGCACCACAGGTTCACTCCCAGACCCAGGTCAAGTCCCTGGGGTCAGACCAGATTTTACCCTTACAGATTAATTATGTAGCTGAGGTACAAGTAAGTTTGAGGAGAGGATACCAGATAAAAGACCTTACAAATTGTATTTGGACAAATATTTCTCAACAATTTAGGCACCTGGACTCACCTCTTGTCAGTGAATACATTTCGGCTCTCATCTAAGAAGCTTCTTCAGGTCTAAATTTCTGGTGGGAAGTATCAGGTATATAACCACCCAGGGGGGTGGTGGCAAAAACAAGTGGTCATAAGGCCAAAACAATTGGCTTGTTAGGTGGTCATGTGAGTTGTTGGCCTCAGTTTGGGTCATTACCTCTCCCAGCCCTCTTGGGGGGGGGGGGGGGGGGGGGTCGTTTGGGGTCACCTTAGTTAAGGCATGAAAGGCTTCTTTCACCACTCTTTCAAACCATCTGTACTCTCTGGCTAGAATGCGCACCTTGTGATCTTCAAAGGAGTGCCCCATCTCCTTGAGGTGGAGGTGGACTGCTGAGTCCTGGCCTGTGGTTGTGGCTTTCCTGTGTTGCACCATGCATTTGTGCAATTGTTGTTTTGTCTCCCCTATTTACAGGTGAGAGCACTTCTCGTTATATACCTGATACTTCCCACCAGAAATTTAGAACTGAAGAAGCTTCTTGGATGAGAGGCAAAACGTCTTCACTTACAAGACATGAGTCCAGTTGCATAAATTGATTATTTTTGAGAAGTACGATGACCTGGATGACTGAGAATATATATACAAATACATTGGACAAATATTGTATTTGGATGACTGGACAATACTACGATACTCATCAGCCTTATGCCCCTCTGGGCTCATTCACACCTGGTATTCACACGGTCCCTGAGTGATCTGATGACATTTGGACAGCTCTGTTCATGTGTTCACACATTGCAAATCTGACTACTTACGAGACCAAGTCAGCACAGACACATTTTGGATTACAAGAAGAAGAAGCAGAGCTATACACAAACAAAAGTCAAGGAATTTTACTGCATTGAGACGCAGCCAAAGTGATAACAGAGGCTTAGCACCACTAACTAGGTGTAGTAATGCTGCAGTGAACCATTGAGGCCACCTTGCTCTCTGTCTGTAACTTTAAACGTACCTCGTCTACACCATTGTAGATGATGAGAAAGCCTGTTCAACATTGTCGCTCTTGTCCTCATCCTGCATGGGGGCCGATTTAGATGCTCTTTCTTCCTCGCCATCCATTTAATGCAGATAAGAGAAGCAAACAACGTGATCACAACACTGCTGTTCAAGCAAAATAATATCACTCCATTTATTGACACCCACCCACGCCTTGCTGAATTCATACCGAGCCCAAGTTTTTGCCTCAGCAACCGCTATGGCCACACACTGCTTGGCCTGCTGGTACTGGTCGGCTGCCTCTGACAACCTACAAACCAGCCATGCCTTGTAAGCCTCCTTCTTCAGCCTGATGATTCCCCTCACCTCTGGTGTACACCAGCGGGTTCGGAGATTACCGCTGCAGCTGGCTCCAGCAGCCTTATGGCCACAGCTCACGACAGCTGCCTCGACAATGGCAGAGCGGAACATGGTCCATTTGGACTCAATGTTCCCCACTGCCCCCGGGATGCGGTCAAAGCTCTGCTGGAGGCGGTACTTGAAGATCATCCTGACAGGTTCTTCTGCCAGGCATGACCAGCAAACACTCACTACTTGTTTGGATCTACCAGGTCTGCGTTATGTCATCCCCTGCCACCTGATCCAACTCATCTCCAGATGGTGATCAGTTGACAGCTCAGTTCCTCTCTTCACCCAAGTGTCCAGAACATACGGTAGCAGGATAGGTGATAAGACTATAAAATGGATCATAGACCTACGACCTAGGATGTCCTGTTGCCACGTGCACCGATGGGCATCCTTATGCTCAAACATGGTGTTAGTTATGGACAAACTCTGAACTGCTGTTCGGCACATAAGCACAGACAACAGTCAGGACCCATTCCCAGACCCAAAGGCACAGGGAGCAACTCTTTCGTCCACTGGGGTAAACCCCAAGGTACAGGCAGAGAGTCTGGGAGCTATCAAAAAGCCCACCCCAGCTCTCTGCCTCTCACCCAGAACAACTCCAGCAAAGGAGAGAGTCCAAATCCTTGAGAGGGGTTGGACTCAGTTCCAGAACTGGAACTATATGTTGAGGTGAAGCTGACAATATGTAGCTGGTAACGCTCAACCTCCATCACCAGCTCCCGCTCCTTCCCTGCCAGAGAGGTGACATTCCATGGCCCAAAAGCCAGCCTCCATGTTGGGGGATCAGACAGCCAAGGCCCCCGCCTTGGTCTGCTGCCCAAACCACAATGGACCGGACCCCTCGGGTTCCTCCTGTGGGTGGTGGGTCCACGGGGGGACGAGTCCATGAAACCATTTCTGGCTGGGCCCAGCTGGACCCCATGGGCTAAGGCCCGACCACCAGGCACTCGCCAATGAGCCCCTACCCCGGGCCTGGCTGGGTACACAAACTCATTTTTGCTTCGATGAAGGGTCTTTGTTTGGCCATTCGCCGAGGACCAGTCTGCCTTGGATGACCCTACCAAGGACGAAATGCCCGGACAACATAGCTCCTTGGGTCCTTAGGGCACTCAAACTCCTCCACCATGATAAGGTGATGGTTCAAGGAGGAGGCTTGAGCAACTCTGAAACCTGAATCTTCTTTCTCCTGTATAGTTTCCTCTCAGTCACTGAATATTTAGAGGAACATAATGATTATACCCAAAATTAAAGCTCTATACAAATAGAATGTTCTAAACAGTTATTTCTCATTGTAAAATCCAATATTTTATGGTTTGTTAAGAGCTCTATCAATGTGCATAAATAAATGACCAATTCTTGTATTGTTTTTCGTTGCAGAGAACTGTACCAACTACAAGGTCCAGTTTGGGAGGGTTTTCACTGTTCCTGGGGATGTGGCGATGCTAAATAGCACCCTGTTGTCTCCAGAGGTCTTTAACTTCACCTCTGTCCCTTACAACATCAGCTGGTACAACTCAAACACATCCAGAGAGCTCAGCAACCAGACTGGTCGAATCCTGGTGCAAGGGATGACCCTGTGGTTCCTAAATGTGACCTTAGAAGATGAAGGGGAGTATGTCACCATCCTGAGGTACGACAGTTCTCCAGAGACAACATTCAAACACTGAATAGAAACCATGCCCTTTGAGAATCACTCACATTCTTTGCAAAACACATCTAGAGCATTTAGGGTTTAAGGGTTTGAAAATACTTGTTTATTGGCAGAGTTATCAAAACCATATGACTGCTCGCAAAGTGAGAACACAAAGCTAATTTTTACATAGAAACAAAATGAAATTCACCTCAAACATTTTCACATGATAAAGTGCATAAATCAAAGCTGCTCTCGCCAACAATTTTCTCCTTCATGTTTGACAGAACTCCCTCTAAGTGCTACAGGCAGGTGACTAAGATGATGGTGGAGCAGCCAGCAGCTGGAGAGTGTGGGAGGCCGCAGAAAGCTGGTCAGATACTTACAAGTGGGGTGGTTGACATTTTGTCCTGTCCGCTGAAAGACTACATGACCAAACTTGAAAGCTACAACATCACGTCCTCCATCAAGTGGTACAGGGTGAGTCGTGACAGTGTTTATACCACATGGTCAGTAGTTGTGTCTGTCTCACTCCAGGGGAGCCCGATCCTCAGAAACCTCCATATCAGCAAAGTGAAGCTTCCAGTCATTCTATGAGACACCAGGCGCACTCAAGTTGTGGGAACAGAAAATGTGGTCTATTTAAAATTGTCAAGTGACATGATAACAAGTGTGTCGTCCAGTTGCTCTGTGACGTGTGATATCTTCCTGTGTGACTATTTGAGTCTCACAGATGTACATCACTTTTCTGCTGATCTTGTTTGAAAATGACAGCAGTTTTCAATAATGTCTGAAATGAAACGTTTTATTGTGATACATTTCAGATTTATTGCCCACACCTACTAGTAAGCACTCATATTAGGTGAGATGCTGTATTTGGCATTTTGAAAATGTTGCCAACTTCTTTTAGCTTTTCAGGTCTGTGGTTTTCTGCTCAGCATGATAGATGTCACCACTCCAACTTGTATTTTACTCTGTTCTTGGTCTGTATTTTTACTCCCAACAACATTGTCAGTTGGTCTAGTCCTGATTTGCATGATTAGATTTGCAATCTCACTGCCAAAATAAAAAGCCAGATTTACTTTTTATTCCTTGCATCTTCCAGGATTGTGACCTCATTGAAGATGGGTCGGACAGGTACGCCTACTGGGATAAGTTCAAACTTAAGGTGGATAAGGTGAAGCCTGACAACAGCGGCTTCTACACCTGCACGCTTACCTTCACCCTGGGTGGCATCACAGGATCTGTGTCAGAAACCATTGATGCATGGGTCAAAGGTGAGAAAAGAGATGAGCAGAAAGAGCGACTTGATGTTTCTTATGTTCTCTGTGGAACACAGTACAGTGTTTAAAGAGCTTTACTTTCCTGCAAGCAACCTCTTCTGAGCATTGGGCCAAATGCATGTGCCTAACAAGAGATGGGAATGACTTAACAAAAGAAGAAAAAGTAATAACTTTTTCTGCAGCTTTCCGAAATGGCACTGATGAGAACAGCATTTCCTCCTCAGTGACTGTGCACCATGCAGTATTTTCATTTATGCACATCTGCCTGATCCTGCTGCTCTGCTTTTCAGAGGAGCATTCTGGTGTTCCACAAGTGCACAAACCAGCCAATCAAATCATCAAGGCACAGATAGGTAAGCTATCGAGAAACATATTCACACAAAGGTTTTGCAGTTGTTGCAATTAACATATGCTTGTTGACAGTAGCCTATCTGGAAGTGCGCATTCAAGTTCATAGAATATTTTGCAACACTAAATGTGGTATCAAACGTTCATGTCACTATAATCAAATCTGAGAAAGTAGAAAATAGAAAAAGCTTTTGGGTTCTAAATTGGCTTTTACTCTCACTGAACCTGGTGTGTTTCTGAGGCATGGATCCTGTGTATTCAACTGTTTTTCTGTTGCTTTGATCATAAGAACATCAGTTCACCCCTGGCACAGGTGAAATGTCCTTCCTCGTGTCTGCGCTTGCTGAAATTCCAAAGAGAGGAAGACATTTTAGAACAATGTAGATAGGGATTTTTCATTGGCGCGTTGCAGCAAGACACACCAAACTCCCTCGAGATCCTTCTCAGTGAGTTTTTAAAAAAATTCCAGACATTTTTGACAAAGCTTAAGCGACTGATGAACCCGATGAATACGGACCCGTGCTTTTGCAGAAGACGTGATGTTCAGCTGAGCGGGAAGTATTCAAGTGTGGTCTGAGACATATTTCCAACAAACATGGCCAAAAATATGTGGCCACACGCAGCGCTGGCCACCTCTGAATGTGGTTTCAAATGATACCCAATGTGCACATTAATGTCATATATAAACACGGCTGTAAAATACCAAATAATTTATTTTTGGTCTGAATGTTCCAAGGCTCTTTGCTGTCCCATATCTTATTTTAAGATACAGCATAAAGAAAGCATTTTACAAGTTAAAATTCTATTGTAACATAAATAATTTTGCCAACTGAAATGTATGTTCCTTTTGTATGAATTAGGGTCCAATTTCAGAAAGGAGTGCCTGGTTTTTGTGCCATGTGTCGGGAAAACAATGGTTGACATTTTCTGGGTTGCAAGAGATGACCTCATCATGAGTACAAACCCATCTGACCACATCTACACAACAGAAATGAAGTGAGCGCACTCACCTCCCTCCTATTTGTTTTGTTCTACACACTGTTTTATGTTAATTCAAATCAAAATCAAATCCATAATATAATTTAACTTTCAATCCATGTATGTTTAATTTGGGTCACAATGAAAATTTAATTGTAACCATGCTGAGGTACAAGAGATGAATTCAGTTTGCATTTTGACTTTAACCTGCTTTATGTGTGACCTTGGACAAAGTTAATATGAAAGTGAAAAAGCTGTGTGGACAATATTCAAATGAAAGGTCAAAAATTAAAATATACTCACTGAATTAATTTGAAAATGTCAATGCAAACAGCATTTGCCTGACATGTTTCAAACTATTAACCCGCATCAAACAAGACAATATTAAGATGAAATGAGCTAAAGTGCCCTTTTAGTTTAATGCATATAGAAATTTAATGCCATCCTGCCCTCTGAGTCATGAGCCTAAACTAAATTATGTTATGGATTTTCATTTTATTTCCAATTAAGCTCATCGTGAGCAATATGATGTTTTTTTATGAGTGGGCAGGAGAACTCCAGAAACAAGACATGTTTGCATCTACTTGCTACCACATTCAGTCGTCACAGAGTTTGACCATCATATCACTGGAGTCAGTTTTCTGCCCACCAGATTCATGTGTTTCACTGTAACTCAGCCTTTTTATCGTTTACAAAAAAGTGGGGCCCTTTGATGTAATAACTTTGAAACAACAACAACATCATTTTTGTCCTTAACAGTAAGACTCGAGATGTTCAAGGTGTGTGGCTCAAGCGGCTGTTGGTGATTCGTGACTTGAGTGCAGAAGATTTTCACATCAACTATACTTGTCGAGCGTTCAGTGACCGGGGCGTTCCTGCTGCTTACTTCACTCTACTGCCAGCAGGTAAGACGCAGAATAAACCGCCCTAACGGGAACATGTCTGTCTTACTTCAGAGGTGAAGGTCTGGTCTTTTTAAGGAGGTTGTCCATATTTTCGGCCTCTGTGTTATGGACCTGATGAATTTATCTCTGACAAGCGGCTGTGTTCCAGATGCTTTAAAACATGCTGTGGTCCAGCCACTCATCAAAAAGCAAAACCTTGACCAAACAGTTTTATCTAATTTTAGACCCATTTCCAAGCTTCCTTTCCTTTATTCTGAGTTCTTAGACTTTCTGTCTAACTTGGCATTGAACTCAGACAAAGTCATTGTCGTGGGTGACTTTAACATCCATGTGGACGTCAATGATGATTCTCTGGCCACTGCGTTTAAGTCGCTTCTTGATTCTGTTGGCTTATGTCAGAGGGTAAACAAACCCACTCACACCTTTAATCACATCCTTGATTTAGTGCTCACTTATGGAATAGAAGCTGACCTCATCACAGTTCTTGCTCAGAACCCTTGTCTGATCACTCCTTAATTACATTTGAATTTACTTTAACAAATTATATCCTACCTGGGAAAAAGTCCCGCTTCAGTAGAAGTCTATCTGACACTGCTGTTTCTAGATTTAAGGAGCTTATTCCAGCAGAACTTGCTGCCACACCTTGTAGTGATATAATGGGCAGTTATGCTGATTTCACCCCCCCGCAGGTAGACTATCTTGTGGACAGCACTGCAGCAGCACTCCTTGGGACACTTGATGCCGTAACTCCCCTGAAAAAGAAGGTTATTGTCGTGGAAATTTTTATGCTCACTGCTGGTGAATGAGGAAATACAGACCTCTGCTGGCCGACAAGTTTTATTTTCTTTGCAAAGAAAAGGTCAGATCAACACATGAGCGGTTCGGTGAAGAAAAGACATTGAGTATGGGGGGACATGAACATTTATACTTGAGGAACACCCCCAGGTGAGTTTCACATCCTTTGTCTGCTGCGGGGGTCACCACCTCCAGTCTTCTTCACACCATTACGTCTGCAATAGTGTTGATACCGACCCCCGGATGTGTCTCACACCTGGAGTAAACAGTGGGAATTTACATTTATTGTAAAGACAAAGGGACTTGGTAGCTGGGTGAAACTGTGATTGGCATGAAAATGTAATTACAAGGTCTTGGTTTTTGCATTTTTAACACATACACAGAGGCTTGATATATTTAAAAGCATGAGTTGAGGTATTTTAAGTGTTCGATCACAAGGAAAATGAAATTACAATTACAGTTATCAACCAAAAAAGAATAGTTCCCTGGTACAGCCCAGAGCTGCGTGCCTTAAAACAGAAGACCAGACAATTGCAAAGGAAGACACATTCCAGCCAGCATAAGGAAGTCCGCCAAGCCTGGAAGGAGAGTTTATTAATATATAAAAAAAGAACTCCGTAATGCCAGAAGCACTTACTACTCGTCCCTAATAGAAAAGAATAAGAACAACCCCAGGTTCCTCTTCAACACCGTGGGCAGGCTCACCAAGAACCATAGTGCTGTTGAGCCATGCATCCCCCAACTCTCAGCAGTAACGACTTCCTTTCTTTCTTTACTGAAAAGATTGTGAATATTAGAACGAAGATTGCCAGTAATGGAGGACAGACTACAGTCCCCATAGAAGCACCTCCCAGACTTGGTGCATACTTGGACAGCTTCTCCCCCATCGACCTGTCAGAATTAACTTCTGCAGTCGGTTCCTCCAAGTCAGCCACTTGTCTGCTGGATCCCATCCCAACAAGCCTCCTTAAGGATGCCTTCCCTCTAGTCAACACGTCCATATTAAATCAAATTAATCTTTCCTTAGTCACAGGTTATGAGCCACAGGCCTTTAAGGTGGCTGTCGTCAACCCTTTACTTAAAAAAACCTTCTCTTCACCCAGATGTGTTAGCCAACTATAGGCCAATATCCAACCTCCCCTACATCTCCAAGATCCATGAGAAGGTTGTCCTGGAGCAGCTACATGAACATCTGCACAGCAACGAGCTCTTTGAAGCCTTCCAGTCTGGATTCAGGGAACACCATAGCACTGAAACAGCACTGGTCAGAGTCTCTAATGATCTTCTTATAGCTTCAGACAGAGGTCTTGTCTCTGTGCTTGTCCTTTTGGACCTCAGTGCTGCATTTGACACCATCGACCACAGCATCCTACTTCAGAGACGAGACCATGAAATTGGGATTAAAGGAACTGCCCTAAAATGGTTTAAGATAGGTTTCAGTTTGTTCATGTTAATAATGACTATTCAGAGTACAGCAGAGTTACATATGGTGTACCACAGGGTTCAGTTTTAGGACCGATTCTCTTCACTCTTTACATGCTGCCATTAGGTGACATAATACGGAAGCACGCAATCAACTTCCACTGTTATGCGGACAACACACAACTTTACTTGTCGATGGAGCCAGACGACATAAGCCAGTTTACTAATCTGCAAGACTGCCTGAAAGACATTAAATCCTGGATGTCTTCTAACTTCTTAATGCTAAATTCAGATAAAACTGAGGTCATCGTGTTTAGACCTAAACACCTCAGGGACACCTCTCTAATCGGATCACTACTCTAGATGGCATCACCTTGACCCTAAGTACAACTGCAAGGAACCTTGGGGTCATTTTTGACCAGGACCTTTCCTTCAGCTCCCACATAAAGCATGTGACTAGGACCGCCTTCTTCCATCTGCGAAGTATCGCGAAGATTAGGAACATCCTTTCCCAGAGTGATGCTGAGAAACTGGTGCATGCATTTATCACTTCTAGGCTGGACCACTGCAACTCTCTCTTGTCAGGATGTCCTAAATACTCTCTAAAGAATCTCCAGCTGGTCCAGAACGCTGCAGCGAGGGTTTTGATGGGAGTTAAGAAGAGAGAACACATCTCTCCCACTTTAGCTTCTCTCCACTGGCTTCCTGTAGGATCTAGAGTTGACTTCAGAATCCCTCTGCTGACTTATAAGGCTCTCAATGATAAAGCTCCATCCTATTTGAAAGAGCTCATTAGTCCCTACTGTCCCACCAGAGCACTCCGCTCCCAGAATGCAGGTCTTTTAGTGATTCCCAGTATCTCTACAAACAGACTGGGAGGTAGAGCCTTTAGTTACCGGGCTCCTCTACTGTGGAACCAGCTCTCTCCATGGGTCAGAGAGGCAGACACTTAACTACGTTTAAGTCCAGGCTTAAGACTTTCCTTTATGACAGAGCCTTCAGTTAGGACTGGTTCAGGTAGCTCTGAACCATTGATAGCTATGCTGCTACAGGCTTAGACTGCTGGGGGACACATCAGGTTACATGGAGCCCTTCTCTCCTCTCCTCTCCTCTCTTTTCCTCTCCCCCTCTCCTCCTCTCTCCTCCTCTCCTCCCCGCACATTTTTGGAACTGTCATTACCATTACTTGTTGCACTTTGTAGTTTGGCCTCTGTGTCTCGCAGTCTCTCTGTGTTTCCACAGATCCACCAGAGCTCCAACCGCCGCCTGCATTGCCCCCCCGCCCCCCCCTTTTATTCCCTACTATTACACCGGCCTGCGCTCCCCTTCCATGAACCAGTCTGCCATCCAGTCCCCCATCAAGCTGGCTTGCTCTCCCTGCCTGCCCTTCCAGAAGCTTCCTTCTTCAACTGTTATTAACATTTCCATGTTTCCCACATTCTGCATTGTAAACTGTTTTCTTGTCTGTAACAACATCTACTGCACGTCTGTCCCTCCTGGTGAGGGATCCTCCTCTGTTGCTCACCCTGAGGTTTCTCAGATTTTTCCCTGTTCAAAGGGTTTCTATGGAGTTTCTCCTCGGTCGATGTGAGGGTCTGAGGGCAGAGGATGTTGTTATGATGCTATGTGAAGCCCTTTGAGACAAACTGTTGGTGAAAACGGGCTATACAAATAAAATTGCCTTGCCTTGCCTTGCCTTTCTAAGGTCTTGGAGAAGGTGGTATATGAACAGGTTCAGTCATTCATTTTTCAAAATCGTATTTCAGAGAAGTTCCAGTCTGGGTTTAAGTCATGCCACAGCACAGAAGCAGCACTCTTAAAAAATTTTAATGACCTTTTTTTGACAGCTGACTTTGGTAACTCTGCTGTCCTGGTTCTTTTAGACCTGACAGCTGCTTTCAATACAGTGGATCATAAAATTCTTCTGTCTCGTTTAAACACCTGTGTGGGCATTAGAGGTACTGTTTTGAAGTGGTTTCGGTCCTACCTCTCAGAACCGTAGCTTCTCTGTCCACCTGGGCCAGCATCCCTCGGCCATTTACCCTCTACGTCATGGAGTGCCCCAAGGTTCTGTTTTGGGCCCCCTCCTTTTCTCAGTATATCTGCTGCCTTTGGGATCCATATTTAGAAGGTGTAACATCTTGTTTCATTCATTCATCACAGCCTCTGTCCAAGCCCTACTTGACTGCCTGAGAGATATTCAAACTCTGATGGAAGTAAACTTTCTGTCTTTGAACAAAACCAAAACAGAAATCATTTTATTTGGATCACAAAATCTGCTTGATGGATGTGACAATGCCATTGGCTCCCTCAATTCTTACTGTCATCCTTTTGCAAGGAACCTTGGTGTGATTTTAGAGAATATTTTTAGGTTTGACAAGCAGATATCCTCCATTGTCCAGACAAGCTTCTTCCAACTAAGGCTGTTGGCAAAAGCAAAGGCGTATCTCCCAAGAACTGTTTTTGAGAAATTAATTCACACCTTCATTACATCACGTTTAGATTACTGCAATTCACTGTTTGTTGGCCTTGACCAGAAAGCACTGCACCACTTGCAGGTTGTTCTGAATGCGGTTGCCTGCTTGCTGACTGGAAAGAAAAAACACGAGCACATTACTCCTGTCCTTGCATCTTTGTACTGGCTGCCTTTTAATTTTAGGATTCAGTTTAAAATTCTCTTAATTGCTTTTAAATGTATAAATGGTCTAGCACCACCTTATTTATCAGAGCTCTTACAGCTGCACATCACTGCCAGGGCACTTGGGTCATCAAGCCAGCTGCTCCTGGCAGTACCCAGGTCCAGACTCTCCATTCGTGGAGACTGAGCCTTCTCAGTCGCGGCTCCTAAGCTGTGGATCAGCCTACCTCTCCAAGTTAGAGCTGCACAGTCCGTGGAACATTTTACAACACTTCTAAAAACTCATCTTTTCTCCTTGGCGTTCGCTCCCTGCTAAGCAAGCAATCTTGGCTCTCTCCCTTTCTTTCTTTCTCTCTCTCTCTCCCTCTCTCTCCCTCCTTTACGCTCTCTTTTATTCTCTTTTTAACTTACTTTTGTTTTAAATTGACTATTATCCCTTGTGTTTTTGATGTTCTTTGTTGTTTTTACAATTGTACAGCACTTTGGTTGACTGAGGTCATTCTAAAATGTGCTTTATGAATAAATGGTGACTTGACTTGACTTGACTTGGTGTTCCCAGGAGCTCAACAGCCACGTTTGCTCCTCACAGACATGCAGACATGGATTTTGAATCCAGTAGCACATAGTAATAAAAGCACACAATATTTTGAGTAGTGTCTCATGAACATATGTGGAAGTAAAGAGGAGTACACTGAGAGATAATGAGTCAATGAGAAGTACTTGCTGTTATAACTCTTTTAACACCCCCACTAGGTAAAGGGGAGTCCATATAAAAACAAAGATGTAAAGGTAAATTAAAGTCATGTATTTTTCTTACCAAAAAGATGAACTGTTCACAATCAGAAAAAGTGAGGCTCAAACTAAACCAAAGGGGCAAATGAGTGCCGTTTTGAACAAAGAAATACATTTGACAAAAGTGAGAACTCCTATGAGCGTATCTTACGACTAAACTAAAACAAAATGCAGTCATGAAAACCCTCACTGTGTCTACAGCTATGGCTGGACTGAAAAACAAATGCAAACCACAAAACAGCCCCCTCTAAACTAAATAACCCAACAATAAACAGGTAGCAACTCTTTGAAACACACACAAAAAACACAAAGGGTTCCCAAACTTCCTAAACACGATTCTAGCCTCAATTCATAATGCAGAGAATTCAAGAGCTCAGAGCTGTTGAGTCGAAGGAGGACATTGGTGGCTTGAGAACCAGCTCCTGAGATGCACCTGAACTAGGACTTCATACTTTTGTGTACCACCATTACACAAATTAAAATCCAAATCATGCTCTGCATTTAACCCATCCCCTAAGGAGCAGCAGGCAGCCATGTGCAGCACTTTTGGAGGAAGCCGGAGTACCATTGAGAACCCACGGTGGTGCAGTGGTTAGCACTGTCACCTCACATCAAGAAGGTTGTGGGTGGAGCCCCGGCTGCAGCACGGGGTCTTTCTGTGTGAGTCTGCATGTTCTCCCTGTGCCTGTGTGGGTTCTCTCCGGTACTCCAGCTTCCTCCACAGTCCAAAGACATCAAGAGGGGACCAGGTTAATCCAGACTCTAAATTGACCGTAGGCGTGGCTGTGAGAGCCAATGGTTGTCTGTCTATATGTGTTGGTCCTGCCATGGACTGGTGACCCGTCCAGGGTGAACCCCGCCTCTTGTCTGAGGCTGCTGGGATAGGTCAGAGTGGGAGAGAAGTAACCCTACTAGGTATTCCCCTCTCTGTCTTCGCCTCTCTTCACTTCCCTCGCAGCACAGCCTCCTCTTTCTTCTGTCCAATCCGATAGTATCACCTCCTCATAGGAGGGATACTATTGGACTGACCATGGACTGGTGACCTGTCCAGGGTGAACCCCGCCTCTTGTCTGAGGCTGCCGGGATAGGCTCCACCCCCCGCGACCTTTAACAGGATAAGCAGTAGAAAATGGATGGAAGATGTTAATTTTAGTGATTACTGGGGTTTCATCCTCCCAGTGAATTCTACCTCTAATAAAATTGATTTAGTCAAGAACACAAAGGACATTGGGTTCACTGTAAAAAGAACAGAAAATATTTACATGTGAACCTGTCAACTATTAACTTAAAAATTAAATACTTTGCAGACCATTGAACCCACACTTTAGCTATGATTTCACATCATCCAGTTTTCACCTGTACACAAAGCAAAACATTTGCTCTGTGTCATAGAGGAGCTGGTTTCCATTTGTCAAGGCTTATTTGAACTCGCGACCCTAAACAGAATGTCTCATGAGTGCTAATTCCATCACCACAGATCCTGACATCACACCTTCTCTGGGATTGGGGCTTGCTTGTGTGACCGTCCTCATTCTCGTCAGTGTCTGGGTCTACTACCGCTTCAAGATTGATATTGTGCTTCTGCTCAGGACGTCCTTTCCCATCTTCTGCACAAATGAAGGTAATGTCACAGCAGGTTTGACAATCGTAATGTACTTCTATTGCCTAAAGTGTGAATAGAATTATGCCCACTCAAAAAAACCCACAGCGATGCACTGACTAGCATTCTAAAAATATAACACTGCTCCCCCCGCCTCTAAGTGGGTGCATATGTCAAGAGAAGGAACTGGACACGGAAAGAAACTAACCACAAGGTCACCGGCGGCTTTTTTTTTTGTTGATGAAATGACACTGTTGATGATTCAAAAGAAGAATCTTCAACTATCAAGAACAAACTGTCAACAATGTCTTGCAAAGTTTCTGTTCTACAGTATGTTGTTGAAATCACTAGATATGTGACAAATAAATAAGAACGGGGTATGTCCACCTGCACATACTTCCTAGCCAGCGTATTCATGACAGCAGTGAAAACCTTCAGTTGCCTTCTGCATCAATGTAGTTCAAAAAGATGCCACCTGGGTGTCAAGCCCTTTAGAGTAATCACACAAGTCCTACCCCCACCTCCAGGACAAAGGCCTAATCAATCAAACCCAGTGCTGTTTTACTTCTCATGATAAAGGATGACATTTCTACGTGTGTCCTTAACAGCAATTCATTCAATCCACCTCAAACTTGCCTGGTGTTTTTCCAGCAGTGGCAGGTCCTTCAGATGAGCATCCTTCATCATCACTTTCATCTCTGATTCATCTTTTGATATTTTCACAGTTAAGGACTGTACCATTGTAATTTTGAAATGTTAAATCATGAAAACAAAGGCCTATGACAAGTCCAACATGAGGTGTGAAGACTAACACACACTGCCATACACTGCCCCCCTCTTTTCTATGTGTGAAGCACAAAGAGGTTGTGGCAGGCGTGTTGGTGTGGTGCTGCCCCTCCTGTTTCGCTTCATGCCACTGCTGTAATTTTCAAGAGCACAGATGCCTTAAAAGCTGCAAACAGAGCATCTGAGTTTCTCTGCTTTCACTGTAGTTTGCTCCTGCTAGTTCTAAGAAACTGATATGATGAGAAACTACTGTAGTACTTGGTTTAAGTACCAGCTTTGTAACCTGCTGGCCCGTCTTTCGAAAGACATGTTGTCACATCACATTTTTTCCTCTTGATGCACTGCTGCATGAAGCTTAACTTTTCTGCCCAGCAAAACATTTTTCATTCTATACTAATATTAATGGAGAGCAGCACTTGTGAAGCAGCTTTTGTGAAACTGTGGGCTGGCAATGAGCAAAATATCATAGAGACGAATTAACGAGGGTTTTTTTCCCATCAGATTCGGATGAGAAGTTGTACGATGCCTATGTAGCGTACCCACGGCAGTCGGCATCTGGATTCAGTGGGAAAGTGGATTCATTCGCTCTTCACACTCTTCCTCAAGTGTTGGAAAACGCTTGCGGTTACAAGCTCTACATAGCAGGCCGTGACTGCCAGCCTGGGCAGGGTAAGTCCCCAAAACAGAAGAGATAGCATGCAGAGTCAAATTTACAAATCTGTTCCCTGTGAAATTCTTTGAAAAAATGTATGAGCAACTCACACAACTGCAGGTCATTTTATTTTCAAAGTTGTCCATCTGTCCTTCCTCAGCCATTGCTGACTCAGTAGAGGAGATGCGATGGTGCCGCCGGCTCCTCCTGCTCTACACCGCCTCCACTTTCAACAACAGCATCAGCAGCCATTATAACAACAACAACATCTCCAAGACGAATTTTGACAGCAGCAATGAAGAAACATTCGATCCAAGACAGCACTTGGAGTATGTATTAGCAATGCATAAGACGCTGCTAGAGGGGTCTCTTAAGGTGAGAAAACACAACTGGATTTAAGTAAGGCAACAAAAAAATGCGAACCCAAACCCAAAATAATTCTAAGGTTGCACCATGACATTTGGAAACATGAATAATGCCCCAGGGAGGTTTCTTCATCCAGGCTAACCTGGAATTCAGCATCATCGGGGGTTCCTGGGACTTTTAGATTGGATTTTAGATTATTGCAGAAAAAGTGGCGGTGGCAGCGTCACATTATGACCAATTACAAAGATATTTCAAGATCAGCTCAACAAGTGAACTCCACTTTTATGGTTTTTGAAACTTAAATACAGTCTTTAAAAATACAAAGCTAATGTAAACATATGAACTCTACCAACAGGTGCCAGACCTTCCGTGACAAGCTGACACCAAAACACGTTGAAATCCACCTGCAGTATTTACTGATGTATGCGAGGTCCTAGAACCCACAGACCATTCCACTCCATTCCAGGCACATGGTTGAACATTCAGCAATGCTGACTCATTTGGAAGCCTTTTAATAGACAATGACAAACTCACAACTTAGTTAGAAATTTAAAATGAACTCCATCTGTTTGCTGGCCTTTTTATCCCCAAAGTGGAAAACGATTGCAAGTTGATATGTTCACAACACCAAACTTCAGAGGAATATTTATTTCTCTATAAGTGATCTTGGTTTTTCTTTTTGTTTTTCAGGTGGTTCTAGTTGAGTTGGAAGAGGTCACCCCTGCTCAGCTGGCTCTCTTCCCAGAGACAGTGCAACACTTGAGGAAGAAGCAGGGGGCTGTATGCTGGTGGAAGAACCAGAGGACGAGGCAAAGGTGGAGGACATGTGTGAGGAAACAAGATGAAGAGAAATATGAGCATGAGATGCCTTCTCTGTCTCCTTATTCCAGGTTTTGGAAGGAGATTAGGTATTACATGCCAGCGAGCAGCAAGAGGGTAGTATACCCTGAGAAAGTTGCTCTGCTGAACCTGTGACGTCATTGGATGTTTGGCCCAGAGACGAGCTGGTCTCTCCATGTGAATTCCCTGAGACACAGATACATTCCAGGCTGTGAGGTGTATTTCTGCTTGGTCTTCCTCCAAGTAGTGCACTTGTGACAGGCAAAAGGATCCATAATTAATCCATGAGGAGTTTGTACATACATCAAAAGGACTGATCACCATGTAGCTCACAGCAGCAGCTCACGCTGGATCATCGCAGTCTGCCTGGTGCTGCGTTTGCCTGCATTGCTACATGAGCTATCAAAAACTGCTGGCAGGTCGAGACTAAAAAACAATGAGGATGGAGGACAGAACATTTCAAGTGATCATGTATATAAATGTAAATATGTGTGATGAAATGTGTGAACGTCTTCTATTTCTGAATCACTGAATTATAGTGCAAAATAGGGAAAAAAATGGGAGCAAGCATTTCTTCAGTTTTTAGTACAATTCAAGAGGTTCAAGTCCAGTTGATAACCTTAAATTGTATCACTGTTCACAATAAACGTTACTCTGGATTTGCAAGTATAATGTAAATATCAGAGCTACAAACAGTCTTTTCAGTGATCAAATGAACGAACATGCAGCAATGGAAGTAAGAATGATCTAACATTAAATGTAAACAATTCCCACAGGTGTCTAAAGTTTGTCTGAGGATTCACAAATCCATTGTCTGGACCGAAGTGTTGGAACAGCACGTAGCGTTTGGAAGGACTGTTACGCAAAATAGGCTGCGCGGTGGTGCAGTGGTCAGCACTGTCGCCTCACGGCAAGAAGGTTCTGGGTTCGAGTCCCAGCTCGGGCACAGGAGTGTTCAGGAGCTTCACACACAGAAGCTCGGGCTTCTGTGTGAGTCTGCATGTTCTTTCTCACTGTGCCTGCGTGGGTTCTCCCTGGTACTCCAGCTTCTTCCCACCATCCAAAGACATCAATTGGGGACGAGGCTAATTGACACTCTAAACTGACTGTAGGTATGAATGTGAGTGTGAATGGTTGTTTGTCTCTATGTGTTGGCCCTGCGATCGGCTGGTGACCTGTCCAAGGTGAACTCCGCCTCTCGCCCGTAGCTGTTGGGATAGGCTGCAGCCCCCCTGCGACCCTTAGGAGGAACAAGCGGAAGAAGCTGGATGGATGGATGTTATGCAAAACTACTTGACTCATGCTTGTGCAGGAAGCAAAGAAAAACCTATTCACTCGGGGCGTAGATCAGAATAAAGACAGACCGAGAGCCAGAGACGTGTTCTCGCTTTCTTTAATCCTGGTGTGGCAAGGCGAGCGGTGGGGAACAATTGCCGACAACGCCACCTGGGGGCTTTCACCCCAGGATATAAACAATATTTCAAAAAAAGAAAAATGACCAAACTTTCAATGGAACAAAGGCACACAGTTCAAAATACCACAGGACAGGACTGTGATTCCCAATTATAAAAATACTTTTATTACAAAAAAAGTTAAAAAATGAGCAACAGACTAAATAAACGCCAATGAACAGAAATACAAGAGGAATTACCGAAAGACCAAGGGGACAGGGCTGGGGCTTACCACGACAGCGGTAACGAAAAGGGGAGAAATCCAAAAAAATACTGCACTGCACCCGTGACACAGCAAACCAAAAAACGTGGATAAGGAACCACCACCAAGGGGACCGCTGCCGCCCCGGGCCCTCAGCACCTGTCAGAGAAAAGAAAAGAACACCATTAAAAACATGAAACCACGGCAACCCTCACACACTAACTAAATATCGCTACCCCAATAACTCAACAGAAACTATTTTAAATCCAAATGATCAAAATGGGGAGCAAAAGGCAATAATAATAATAAAAATAATAATAAAGGTTCTAAACATTAAATCAAATGTAACCCACAAAAACTAACAGTAATAATTCAAGGAAAGAAATAACAAATAGAAAAGAAATAAACTCAAATTATCAAGAAAATGTCTGCCCCTCTAATTAAAACTCGTCTCCAAGGGCGATGGCTCAGCGCCGATGAGGGTCGGGATGCCCTCCCGGCCCACATTGAGGCTCTGACAAAGGCCGTAGTGCACGGCTTTAACCACCGTTAATAGAATCGGAGCCGATATGAGCCGAATCACCAAAATCCAACTGAAGACGAGGAGAAGAAAAGAAGAGGAAGAAGAACCAAAACAGCAGCAAGGCTCACAGTGGCAATTGACGGCCGCGCACTGCAAAATAAACAAGTTAACCTAATTAAAATGTGGATGAAGGACGTTACAGAATAACAAAAGCCAAGAATAAACATTTCCTACCGGAGAGCAGAATCGTGGTGTCAGACGAGGCAGGAGGAGGAAGCCCGCATCCCAGACTACACAAACGATGTCCGGGAGAGAATAATCAAAACACCGCGGAACATCGGCAGCTTGATATAAAAGGCAGACAATTACGCATCTTACCCACAGAAACTGTACCACGCACACACACAGCCCAGGAGAGACAGCCCAGCTCCCGGTAACACCACACCGCTGGACGGAGCAAAACTGGAGTAAACGTGGGGCCCAGGACACTGAATAAATTGAGCAGAGCAAGCATACATACCTTTGTAAGCGATTTGCTGACCAGCGAGACGCCACCACGCACAGCTGTAGGCCCCGTAAAGGAGGGAGAGGAAGCGGAAAAGGACGGAGAAGGGTCCGACCAGGTCTATTTATAGGCGAACACTAACTACCATCTGTCACACTGCCCCTCATGGTGGGGAGTGTAGCGCCATCCTGCCACATCTACCCCCAGCTTTTGCATCGTCGGCCCGACGATGAAACAAAAAAAATTTACAAATTTAACACCAAGGCCTGAAAATGGCCATTTGGGCATTAGATACAGGCTGTACAGGATTACCATGCTGGTCTGCAGGTAAGGGGAGATGGTAAGGGTTGGAATGGTGGCCAGCTGTAGTGCGAGCCGTCCGACGCGGCACCTGCTGACTGGTGACTCGATGTAGGAATTGCACTTGAGCTGGCCTGAACCTCTGAAAGGGTTTCAGCGGAGGAACTACTTGGACCAGCAGGAGGTAAAGGTGTTTCGGGTACCAAGAGCCACAAATCACCATCACTGAGGGAGTCAGCCTCCATCTGTTCTGATCTGTGAGGCGAGTGGGCCCTAGGAGGGGCTGCTCGAGCCTCAGGGCCAAGAACAGCTTTCAACATGTCTCGATGGACTGTTCGTGCCTGGTGCAGGTGATGCACTGGAGCGACAGTGTAGACTGCTCCTTGATTTTCTGGGGCTGTTAACACCTGGTGAACAACAGGGCTCCAGATGTCCTGGATTTTATGCCTACCCCTAGCACTGTGATCTTTTAGGTACACTAACTGACCCACTGGTAATGGCGCCTCACGAACTCGCTGATCGTGGTGCTCCTTCCGACGACCAGAAGCAGCCTGCAATCGCTCCCGAGCACCCTCAAAAGCTACACTAAGTCTGGCTTGATGCTCAACAACCCAATCCTGTACTCCCCCACGCACAGGATCCTGAACTCGCCCTAAAAGGAAATCAATGGGAAGACGAGGTTCTCTACCAAACATCAGGTAGAAAGGGGACTCTCCTGTACCCTGATGAGGGGTGGTATTGTATGAAAACAACACTTGAGGCAGACAGGAGACCCAGTCCCGTTTCTTTGAAGCTGGAAGAGTGCGTAAAAGGTTATGGAGGGTTCGGTTAAACCGCTCGCACTGCCCATTGCCTGCTGGATGGTACGGGGTAGTGCGAGATTTAGCGACCTCATACAAACAGCAAAGCTGGTGAATCAGGGCACTCTCAAAGCCCCTACCCTGATCTGAGTGCAGCCGGCTTGGAACACCAAATTTGTAAAACCACTCAGTAAGGAGGACCTGGGCCACAGTGGAGGCCCGTTGGTCCCGTGTGGGAACAGCAACAGTGAACTTGCTAAAAACATCTGTCATAATCAGGACATTTTCAGCACCATTGCGGGAAGGCTCAAGCAGGGTAAAATCGACAGCCACAATTTCATTGGGTTCCGAGGCAAGCAAGTGACCCATGAAACTATGTGGAACTGAACCAGAGTCTTTAGCAACCTGGCAACGCTCACACTCTTGGACCCATTGTTTAATGTCTGTGGACATCCCTGGCCAGTAGCAGCGCTGCCTCACCAGGTCGGTGGTCCGATCAATGCCCTGGTGGCTATGCTCCTGATGCAACCGCTTTAAGGTCTCGTGCTTCAGGACAGCAGGCAAAATCAGCTGGAAGGATTCACTCCCACCATAAGGTGGAAAGACCCGTCGGTGGAGCACACCCTCTCTTTCAACTAAGCGGTCCCACTGACGCAGCAAAGCTATTGCTGGCTTTGAAACCTGCAGTCTCTCGGTGGGAGTTGGCTTAGCCTGCCTCCGCCAAAACACCAGAACTTCACTTACAAGGGGATCTGCCTCCTGCAAGGCACGGATATCAGCGGAGGAGTGAGATGGAAAAGCAGATACAACACCCTTGGTTGCCACAACCTTCGGGTCTGAACACACTGCAACCTGGAGGGCATTGGGGATTGAAGTGCCTAGCACAACACCCGTGGCCAAGCCAGAACCAGACAAGTACTGCCGAGAAAGTGCATCAGCGTTGCGATTACTGCGACCTGAACGATACTTAATATCAAAATCAAATGCAGCCAACTGGGCAGCCCAGCGGTGCTCAGTGGCTCCAAGCTTGGCGGACTGCAGGTAGCTCAACGGGTTGTTATCAGTGAAAACCAGACACTTATGGCCCAACAGATATTCACGGAACTTTTCGGTCATGGCCCACTTCAACGCCAAAAATTCTAATTTCATGGAGCTGTAATTATCCATGTTGCGCTCAGTGGGCCTGAGGCCTCGGCTGGCATAAGCTACAGGCTGAACACCTCTATCGGTCTCTTGGGAGAGCACTGCCCCAAGGCCCCTGTGACTAGCGTCAACTTCCAAAATGAAAGGACGAGAAAAGTCGGCATAAGTCAAAACTGGAGCTGACACTAACCTTGACTTCAAGGCCTCAAAACTGGCCTCACACTGGGACGTCCAGGAAGCACTGAGAGCCTGCTCAGACCCTTTTCTGGACTTTTTGCTGGTGAGCTCAGCCACTAACTTATGCAGAGGACTGGCCAATTGGGCAAAGCCCTCCACAAAACGTCGGTAGTAGCTGGCAAAACCCAAAAAGGAGCGCAGCTCGGAAACATGACTGGGTCGTTTCCATTTGGACACAGCCGCAATCTTTTCGGGGTCTGTAGAGACACCCTCACTGGAAACAACATGACCCAAGTACTTAACTTCCTTCTTGCCCTTGCTGATCTCCAAACATTCTCTGCATCAGCCGCTGGAAAGTACTTGGGGCGTTGCACAGTCCAAAAGGCATCCGATTGAACTCAAAAAGTCCGAAAGGAGTACAAAAAGCGGTCTTGGGCCGATCTGGCTCCGACACTGGTACCTGGTTGTACCCACTGGCAAGATCAATGGTGGAGAACCAGCGGGCACCACTGAGTGCATCTAGGCTTTCCTCAATGCGCGGCAAAGGGAAAGCGTCTTTCCTAGTCTTACTGTTAAGAAGACGGTAATCTACGCACAAGCGCAAACTGCCGTCCTTCTTACGAACCAAAACGATGGGTGAGGCATAAGGGCTACTGCTCTCCTTAATGACATGCGCTTCAAGAAGCTGGTTGATGTGAGCTTTTACGGCTTCGTACTCTGAGGGGGGGATACGGCGGTATCTCTGCCTCACAGGGACATCATCCCGGAGCGGAATGTCGTGGGAGATGAGGTTGGTACAGCCCAAGTCGCCATCATGGGCTGCAAATACTGAACTGTATTCTTGTAACAAGGACCTCACCTCCATCTGCTCTTCCTCTGTCAACATGGCCAAATCTACTTGTGGGGCAACCCCTGAGGTTGAGCCAGAAGCTACTTGGGAGGAGACGGTAGCTGTAGTCAGCCTCACCTCAGTTACCCCTGTGGGTAGACTGACAACTTGGGTGCGACTGAGAGCACCCAAGCAAGTCTGTGGGTGCAAAAAAATCTCAGTTGTCCCCACATTGACCACCGGAATATAAGCCGTACCCCGGACAACACAAACCAGACAGGGAGACACCAGTAACCCACTTGGCAAACCAGAGTCAGGGGGTTCAAACAGCACAGCCTGATCTGAAAACTGTGATGAACAAGTGCTGGCCACTATCTTCATTACCCCACCAGGGATACGAAGGGCCCGCTTACCTTGCACCCTCACTGCACCAGTAGGGTTTTCAGGAACCTGGGCTGCAGCCTGGTGACATTTCTGAAGGGCCTCAATAACTGGGCCAGGGGCCTGTAGCACCGAGGGTGCCTCGAACAGAGACTGGCCATAGGCCCCAAAAAGATCTTGATAACAACGTCTGATAACATTCATCCCCAAGACTCCAGGGACTGAGGTCACAGCTACAGGGGGGTCCTTAACAACTAAGATACCACAACGAGACATTACCTTGTCACACAGGGTCACATCAAGCTCTAAATAGCCAACATATGGAATGGCTAAACCATTAGCTGCCCGGAGCCGCAACCAGTTGCAGGACTGCAGGCGATCATGGTCCCAAGGTGCAAAATGCTCCTGAAAAAAAACTTTCCGTGATGGTGGAAACCATGGACCCAGTATCCACCAAACACAACACCGGGACATTACCCATCAACACATTAACATTTGGACAAGAGAACATTAAACCAGACAGTTTACTTTCTACAGAGCCTGGAGGGGCCCCCACCGAGCTGTGTCTCAAAAGCTCAGCAGGCTTCAGTTTTCCGGCTGCCGAGTGGACAAAGCAGGCCTAGAAGGGTTAGAAGTTAGCCCTGTGACAGAGTGAGCACGTGCACGAGATTGAACACGCTCCCCATCGCACTCGCGGGCAAAGTGCCCAGGCTGCTGACACCGGCGACATATGACAGAATTGTGTGACGTCCGACCTTGGGGTCGGGGGGCCTGCAAGGAAACTACGGTGCGGGTAAGCTGGTTAAGCTGCTCCTGTTGACTCTTTAAAAGGTCTATCAGTTCAGCTAAACCAGGCCCCTGGGGAACAACCGCTGGGGCCGGGATAGAACAACTCTGAACACTAAACTGCAATCCATGAGCGGACGGAAGAGAGCAGCTGCGCCCACGAGAACCCCCAGGAAGACCCTCCCTCTCCCATCTAATGGCCTCCCCACGCACCTCTAGAAGTGAAGCAGAGGGCTGGCGCCGAACCATTTGTTTTAGTTCACGTCGCAGAGAACTGTCAAGGACATGCTCCACAAACTGATCGCGCAGCAGAACTTCCGAGTTTGGCATCCCATCAGGAGCGCACTGTTTGACGCTCTGCATTAAAGCTAACAAGGCCAATGAAAACTCCTGTAGTGACTCACCTTCCTGTTGCTGCCTCCCAAAGAAAGCCTGCTGCAGAGTGACATAGGACAGGGAATGGCCATACAGCTCTTGCAAGATGGAAAAAATGCGAGCTGGGTCATCACGCTCTACACCTGGTCGAAACCTAATCTCCTCACGCGCTTCTCCCTCCAAATGGTCAATAATAAAGAGGGCCTGATCAGCAACAGAGAGGTGCCGGGCTCGCATGCATGCCTGTATCTCCTCAATCCACTCAGCGACCCTGATGCCTGACCTACCATTAAACACGGGACATCTGCGGTCCCTGGGAATAACCACCAGCCGCTCCGTCACAACAGGAGGAGCCCCACCAGCTGTACCAGAGGACACTGACGCTGCTCCACCGAGGGCCGAACGAGATGCAACACGCTCCCGGAGCAGCCGCTCATTGTCTGCCTTGAGCTGCAGCACAAGCTCCTTGAGCTGCTGCATTTCCTCCTCCATACCAACAGCAGAGCTACCACACCTAGACCTCCGAAAGGAAAGGAAAAGATGATAATTTTGGGTAGGACAAGTGACTGTGGCGTTACTGCTGTTTTGGTTCTATCATAAAACCTGAGTCAGTGTTTAAATACAAACATTACAAAAATTAAAAATGGAAATCACGTCTCTGTCCTTTTTACTTGTGGGTCCTGCCGACAACGCCAGATGTGGCAAGGCGAGCAGTGGGGAACAATTGCCGACAACGCCACCTGGGGGCTTTCACCCCAGGATATAAACAATATTTCAAAAAAAGAAAAATGACCAAACTTTCAATGGAACAAAGGCACACAGTTCAAAATACCACAGGACAGGACTGTGATTCCCAATTATAAAAATACTTTTATTACAAAAAAAGTTAAAAAATGAGCAACAGACTAAATAAACGCCAATGAACAGAAATACAAGAGGAATTACCGAAAGACCAAGGGGACAGGGCTGGGGCTTACCACGACAGCGGTGACGAAAAGGGGAGAAATCCAAAAAAATACTGCACTGCACCCGTGACACAGCAAACCAAAAAACGTGGATAAGGAACCACCACCAAGGGGACCGCTGCCGCTCTGGGCCCTCAGCACCTGTCAGAGAAAAGAAAAGAACACCATTAAAAACATGAAACCACGGCAACCCTCACACACTAACTAAATATCGCTACCCCAATAACTCAACAGAAACTATTTTAAATCCAAATGATCAAAATGGGGAGCAAAAGGCAATAATAATAATAAAAATAATAATAAAGGTTCTAAACATTAAATCAAATGTAACCCACAAAAACTAACAGTAATAATTCAAGGAAAGAAATAACAAATAGAAAAGAAATAAACTCAAATTATCAAGAAAATGTCTGCCCCTCTAATTAAAACTCGTCTCCAAGGGCGATGGCTCAGCGCCGATGAGGGTCAGGATGCCCTCCCGGCCCACATTGAGGCTCTGACAAAGGCCGTAGTGCACGGCTTTAACCACCATTAATGGAATCGGAGCCGATATGAGCCGAATCACCAAAATCCAACTGAAGACAAGGAGAAGAAAAGAAGAGGAAGAAGAACCAAAACAGCAGCAAGGCTCACAGCGGCAATTGATGGCCGCGCACTGCAAAATAAACAAGTTAACCTAATTAAAATGTGGATGAAGGACGTTACAGAATAACAAAAGCCAAGAATAAACATTTCCTACCGGAGAGCAGAATCGTGGTGTCAGACGAGGCAGGAGGAGGAAGCCCGCATCCCAGACTACACAAACGATGTCCGGGAGAGGATAATCAAAACACCACGGAACATCGGCAGCTTGATATAAAAGGCAGACAATTACGCATCTTACCCACAGAAACTGTACCACGCACACACACAGCCCAGGAGAGACAGCCCAGCTCCCGGTAACACCACACCGCTGGACGGAGCAAAACTGGAGTAAACGTGGGGCCCAGGACACTGAATAAATTGAGCAGAGCAAGCATGCATACCTTTGTAAGCGATTTGCTGACCAGCGAGACGCCACCACGCACAGCTGTAGGCCCCGTAAAGGAGGGAGAGGAAGCGGAAAAGGACGGAGAAGGGTCCGACCAGGTCTATTTATAGGCGAACACTAACTACCATCTGTCACACTGCCCCTCATGGTGGGGAGTGTAGCGCCATCCTGCCACACTGGCAACAAGGACGTTTTTAGGCACAGGCCCTGGCAGCAGTCCACGCTCTTTGGGTTTCCACTTACAGAAGTGCAATTCAAGGAGGACAGACCACTACAACTCTTAAACTTGGTCTGTCTATCACAGAGATTGAAAGGATGTCAGTGAAATACCTGAAGACAGTTTCCTTTAGTAAAGGGCGATGGAAACTGAAGGATGCCATCAAACATCATTGTTAACAGCACTAAAGAGCACAAACAGCACTGAGTCAAAACCTCACACTGCTCTGGTGAAATGGGACCAGTTTGACACCTTAGATGTGTAAAACCTTTATTTTCAATAACATCACATGTTAATGGTACTGTAACGTGTCATATTATGTTTCATGTTCCGTATGAATTTGTAAAAAGCAAGAAAAGCTGAATAATAATCCTTGATGGCAACTGACTGAGGGGTTGTAACCCCCAGCTTGCCCCCCCCCCCTTCCTCTGCAGATTTTGCTCTTGTGCGCACAAACATTTCTTCTTTTTTTTTGTCAGAGTTCACAACTTAGATTGGAGACAAAGCTGTCAGATTTATTCAGAGTAGGTGTCATTGCAGCTGGAA
The DNA here is from genome assembly GCF_037954235.1 of Aulostomus chinensis. Lineage (NCBI taxonomy): Eukaryota > Metazoa > Chordata > Actinopteri > Syngnathiformes > Aulostomidae > Aulostomus > Aulostomus chinensis. Next base: position 25,340,197 of record NC_141331.1, read on the forward strand.
AACAAGATGTGGGTTTTTTTCTCTTTTTTTCTGAACGGAACTTGTTCGTCTTAAGAGGAAAAGGCTAAACTACCGCGAAAGCAGGAAGAGGAAAACCCAGCACTCTTCTTATCATCAGTGTGGGTAACAAGCAGTTGTCTTGAAGTCTCAACTCTCAACCTGGTGAGTTCTTTGAAATTACACCTGAGAAGTGTGCCTTTAATTGATAACTTTATACCTTTACCTATTCTTCTGTTTTCAGCATCATGAAAGGATGTGAGGGCAACAAAAAAACTCAATGGCCACTTTGATTTCAGGATATTTCTTATTTCTTATGATTTGATTGATGATTGATTTGATGAAACATTCTACAATGATGCAAGGTGATAACGATGGATCCACCAGGAAGTTCCGCTGCAGCAACAGAGACACGAAACAGAGCAGTAAAGCGAGTATTAAGGCTGTCACTCTGAGCGTGGGCACCGCTGGTGTGGGGTAGAAGCTGTGTTCTGCTGTAGTCCCATATAAAACTGTCATGGAGCAACAATTTGTACAAAGCGATGAGCTGAATCCTCCAGAATCTGAGAAACGTGTGATTATGCTGTCTGAATACCATCAGCTTTTCACCTGTCGTGACTGCTCATGTCCTCTTTCATGAAGTATTCATTCATTCAATTCTTATTTAACCTTAAAACTGAGATTAAGCTCATTTACAATGACATGGAGAATAAAAGTGTGACAAATAACAACAATCACAATAATGATAATACAGAGTGCAATACACAGATAAGGAAAAAACAAAATCAAATGCAAGAACATTAGAAGAAAAGAGTTTGGAGATCAACAATGTAAACTGACCAAAGGAAGTTTGAGTGTTGAGTGTTCGGCTGGATTGGAGGTTACTCCCTGTATTGCTGGCAGAAAAGCTCATACCAGTCTTCCCAAGTAAAGTATAAACTCTGGAGACCTGAAGTGGGAGGCACCGGAGCCAGTGTGGTAAGATCTGGGAGCCCTGTTCAACAGAGTATGGATATAAGACATCACCAATCATAGCCCTGGATATGAACAGATACCCATGTAAATTGTGTCTTTCCACTAAAGAGAACCTCCCAGCACTGTTTTTGCAAACATAGTCGTGAGAACCTCAACTGTCTCCTGTGATGAATGAAAGAGCTGAGTGATATACGCACTCCCAGAATCCAAGGCTCAAATATCCATAGCAGTCATGGACATTTGAAATGGGCTCTCTGAGTCCAAGTTATTCTTATTCAGTATTTTTCTCTGACTCAGTAGAATTTGACAGCGCACCCAACACGTTGTTGTCTGCAGGAATCAATTACTTACAAACTTTTCAGCATTTAACTAACTGGAAAAATTTGGTTGGTAAACCAGTAAAGGTGGATATCCTTATCAGCTATTCAAGTTTCAAGCCTCTTGAATACATCCTGTGGATGCGCTGGGACGCATCATCAGTTACCTGGGTTCATCAGGTGTTTTGGGTTTTTGAACACCATCCAGCCTTCCCTAGGCAACCTGACCAGTGGTGATCAGTCCTCTTCAGCCAGAGCCATCTGGTGGCTCTCTCTGCAGCATCCACAGTGAATTTGATAGACCACTTCTTAGCCAGGCCCATGAACCCAAGTTTGGCAAAGAGTCTGCAAAGTGACCGGCCTGCAAAGCCTTGACATCCCTCCTTGATAGGCACACAGTGGGTTGCTCCTGCACCACCCTGTCAACTCCTGGTACTTGGACATGTTTCGGCTCTTGAGCTTTGTAATATTCTTATAGAATATCCTAATTGTGGGCTGCACGGTGGTGCAGTGGTTAGCACTGTGGCCTCACAGCAAGAAGGTGTTCGAGTCCCGGGTTGGGCGTGGGATCTTTCTGTGTGGAGTTTGCATGTTCTCCCCGTGCCTGCGTGGGTTCTCTCCGGTACTCCAGCTTTCTCCCACCGTCCAAAGACATCAATTTGGGGACTAGGCTGATTGGATTCTCTAAATTGACCGTAGGTGTGACTGTGAGTGTGAATGGTTGTTCGTCTCTGTATGTTGGCCCTGCGATGGATTGGCGACCTGTCCAGGGTGAACCCCGCCTCTCGCCTGAAAGCTGTTGGGATAGGCTCCAGCCCCCCCGCGACCCTTACTAGTAAGGAATAAGCGGAAGACGACGATGGATGGAATATCCTAATTGTGGTATTCTACCACCACCTAGTGGATACCTGAATGCTTGAATTTGATTGGTTGATACAAAGTGCAGAGGGTGTACGTCATCAGGTCGAAGTAGAGTTCATGTTGAGATCTGCCAAGCTGTAACATGTGAACCTGCAGTCCGGTTAGCAATAAATAAGTTGACAGCATGTCGTCCTGATATCATTTGTACACACGATACAAGATAAGACAGGCTTCATCCACGCACTCCTCTCAGGGTACAGTGAGCTCTGCCATGATCGCCTTCTTGGTGGAGTTGGAGATGACCATGTCTGGACTCAGTGTGGTTGGGGCAACATGCTCTGGAAAGCACAGCTACTTAACTTGATCCACTCTCAGCTCCCAGTCTGCTACTTAGGAAAGGAGGCCAATCACCAATCTAGGTTGTGGGGGGGTGTTTCTCTCCTAGCTTGATAAGGGTGATGGTCTTTGGGTGACATTGGTGGATGGGGCTTTTGGCTGAGGCTACCAGATCTGCTCGTGCTTTGAGCACTTGAACATGCTGCCAGCAATAACATCTGCAAGTGCTTTTGGGCAACTGCTGAGGATATGTTTATGGGAACCTCCTCCGGAGCACAACGCACAAGCTGGAGTCTTGATTTTGCCCCAGATGTGGAGATTCACTGAGCTTGGTAGGCCATCGTACACAGCTTGAATCTGAAAATGGACTCTGTAGTAGTCTGCTCGCAGGATGTTATCCTAGGTCATCCTTCGCTGCTCTGCAGATTCCCACTTTATCTATGCCCCTTGCTGCCTCAGACTCACCATCCTGCTAGCTCTCTCTTCTTCCATGCCTGCTTGAACTTCCTCCTGGAGAAGGTGGCGCCTCTCTTCGCCTGTTGTTTTGTGAAACTGACATAGGGGGAAATAACTCAGACCTGCACAGCCTCTTGCCATATTCTCCACAAGGTTCCTCTGCCTCAGCCCAGACTCTGCTACCTCAAGTGTTTCACCTGCTTTCCCTTTCCTGCCTTGACCTCAATCCCTGCTGCTGACACTTTGGGGTCCCTTGAGTTTCTGTATTGGAGTGCCTCCCTGGTCCGCGACACCATGAACTCCTCTTGTAGGCCTCTAAATGGGAGCTGCAAGATGTTGCTCCTTCCATACAGTGCCTTGCTGCTGCAGCTCCGGGGAAGACCAAGCCAGTGAAGGGTCCTTCGGTTGCTAGACTCTCTACCTCTGAGCCATGCTGCCCTCGTAAACCCTAGTTAACATAGAAAATGCAGTACCAGTCAATATAATTCACCTGTCCTTAAAGATGTTACTGTAAATGCTTCCCACTCCCAGTGTTTTTGTGCCTAAATAAGATTTTTAATGTTGTGTCAACAAATCATAAAACATCTTTTTTCGGGCGACACGGTGGAGCAGTGGTCAGCACTGTCGCCTCACAGCAAGAAGGTTCCGGGTTCAAGCCCCGGGGTCTTTCTGTGTGAGTCTCCATGTTCTCCCTGTTCCTGCGTGGGTTCTCTCCGGAACTCCAGCTTCCTCCACAGTCCAAAGACATCAAGAGGGGACCAGGTTAATCTCTAAATTGACCGTAGTCGTGGCTGGGAGTGTGAATGGTTGTCTGTCTGTATGTGTTGGCCCTGCCATGGACTGGTGACCTTTCCAGGGTGAACCCCGCCTCTCACCTGAAGGCTGCTGGGATAGGCTCCACCCCCCCCTGCAACCCTTAACTGGATAAGAGGTAGAAAATGGATGGATGGATCCTTTTTTTCTTTTTCTATTTTTCTTCCTGAAACTGAAATGTGTCATACTTTCAGAACTGGCAGTGAATCACCAGATTTGCTTTATTCATGATTATCAGAGACGATAGACACCATCTCTCCTTCCAGTCTTTGCAGTTTGCCCTCCCTGAAGCATTCTAATGGATGGGATGGAAACTGACAATGGCAGACAAATGACCTGGAGGATAATGGTTGAGTTGGGCAGACACTTCTATTTGCTGGAATAGAAGCCCGTATCACAGGAAATGGCCAGCATAGATTAGTCTTCTCTCTCATATCATTGATGGATAGATTACATCTTTTTTTTACAAACATTATTTGTCAGTTGGTAATCTGTCAGTTCAATGACAGTGTCAAGGCTTCAGGCTCAAGGTTAGAAAAGCGCACACAGATATTGAAAATCACATCAACACCCAAACCTTGGCAGAGACCACGAACACTGGTAGAGGACCAGTAAGGAGCCAGGACGAGTGAGACAGTCAGTGTGAGCGGAGATGTTGATCTAAAAGTGTGAATGATTCGTCGTGATAGTGAGAGTCAAACCCCAGCAGGTGCAGCACATCACATTCATACTAAACTGATAAACCACAAAAGCAACCTCAGCTTGTGTCGTCTCTACTTGTCTGTTTACTTCACTTTTTTCTCACAACTTGTTGCTTACGGTTTCTTGCAACTCTGTCTTCCTTTGAACTCTGCTGCACTGCTGTACACTGTACACTTGATCAGAGGGTTCCTCTGTATTTTGGGGAAATTCGATCCAAAAAATTACACGTGTGAGAAGTAGAAATTCAACTGCCATTGAATCAGAACTACCGAGAGCTACTTGTGGAAGTGCCGATGAGTGATTTGGCCCTGGGAGTTCTTGAGGTGAGGGATGTGGTACATGCCATCAGTTACTTGCAGCTATCTGATTGTGGTCTGACGCAGAGCTCATGCAAAATACTAGCACTTCATTTATTTTCCCATAGCTTTTCTGTGTGTTGGTTGATCCCTTTAGCAGTTTAAAGGCAAAACGTTAAGTGTTTTTGATGGGAAACAAGTTTTTCTGAGTTATTTTACTTCTTTGTTCTCGTGTTATACTAGTATGATTTCTGTTTAAGAGTGTTGTTCTAGACCAGGGGGACTCCAATACTCATCTTAAAGGGCCACAAAGATTTTTTTTTTCAGTGGGTCAGAGGTACATTTATTGAGTTTCGTCCGGCCTCGTGCAATAATACTGTAATATTCAAAAGGAAATGCCCTTTTCATTCAAAACGACAACAAAAATGTGAACTAAAATAAAATGTCATTTCCATTTCGACATGAATTAAATTAATAGTTGAATAAAACAAGACATGACCTATGTCATGAATCCAAAACAAATATGTCAGGAGGGGGTCAAGAACACTTTTCTTTTTAAACATAAACACAAAAAAACAACAAGAAGGAAAAATATTTTTCTGTCCTATGGGGAATCAAACATCTTAGGAATTCCAAACATATATCAAAATATGATAAATGCTAAATCAAACCAAATGTCCCTTTCAGGTTAACAAACTGATTACAATTTTAAAAACTGCTCCAAAAATGGGGTGGCACGGTGGTGCAGTGGTCAGCACTATCGCCTCACCGCAAGAAGGTTCCAGGTCAGGATGACAGGATGTTTAGAATGACGTGGAACAGCTTTGCAGGTGCAGTGAAAAAAGCAGACTGAGCGTCACTGTAGCTTCATGTTCATTTCCACCCTGCTAACTGCAGAATGTTCTAATTCAAGGGAGCAAAGAACTGTGTTGGATCTTCATAAAATGAGGCTGACATGATCAACGAACCTTTCGTGAGCCTGGCCTAAAGCTCTGCAGCTGCAGGATGTTTTTCAGCCTCTTCATGATCATGTTTTGGTTGTCAAGCTGCAAAATCTCATCATCTTGGTTTTTTCGCTGCAATAGCAAGCGTTTCAGCAAAAATGGCCATAGAATATTGAGAAGAACAAGTGTGGAGCGTAACGTGAATCGGATCCATCTTCCCCGTGTCCCAAGTAGCCACAATGAACGACTTTTTGTGAGCACAAATAATAATGGTGATTTATTTACAAAGTGTGTATTCACAATATTTACAATAGGAATAACTGAAGGCTAGCACGAGGGCTTCGGGGTGGACCGAGGCCGAAAACCACACACAAAAGGACTCTTATCTATAAACAAAATACCTAAACTACCCGTGTACTCAAACAAAAGACAGTCTTCTTACCTCTCTCTAACTAATCAAAAAACAGGAGAAAACTTGTCGAAACAAAATGGCAGTCCACCCTGACTGCTCACACACACACACACAAAAGCTCGACCTCATAATATTATGGCACTTATCACACACAAGGTGGCCAGTTGGGAGAGGAGGAGGATAGAAGATGTGACTACCCGCTGTCTCTCTCTCCTGTATGAGCCATCTTGTTTCCTTTATACCTGGCTGGCTCTGATTGGCTCTTACTTCTAGCCTATCATGGCCCAGGTCTCGAACTTCTCCACCAATCCTGGTTCTGTGATGGCACATCTTTATCTGCATATAGAAATACAGAGACACACACACACATACAGTACACACCCACTCCACACTCAGCCGGCACAAATGGCCACCATGCCTTGACGTGCTGACCCAACCAAAACACACAGTGAAGGAATTGAAGTTTGGAGGCCACAAATAAGAAGTCGCCGGGCCAGATTTGGCCCAGGGGCCACCTATTGAGGATCTCTGTTCTAGACCTACTCCACTGTAAAGTGTCAAGAAACAACTTTGTTGTGATTTGGTACTGTATAAACGTGACTTCTACTACTCAGTGGCTTTGGTACTGATACTAACTCTTGAGTCTGACTTCACCCACTAAAACCAAATGGGAACAAAATGACGCTTCTACTTCAAACAGCATGAGAACAGCTTTCGATTCATGTTGGTATACAGTGGGAATCTAATGGGTTTGGCCATGGCCAAATGCATCGCCGTCACTGTCTGCAGTTCTGACGGCGGTTTGCTAACAACCAAGAGCGATAGTTATGTACAATTCTAAGACCAGTCCACCTTCAGCTTGTGGGATCAAATAAATAGGTCATTGATGTTAGTGGCTGGTGTTGCAGGAAGAGCTGAGGCCACATCCTGTAACTGCTCAGGGGGACCACAGAATAACCTGATAAAACTGCTAAGAGAATCAAAAATACAGACCATCAGTGAGAACAAGCAACATTCAACCGTGACCTCACAGTAGTTCATGTCTTCCCAGATATCTATCAAAATGAAAAACAACAGGAGTTTGTTGAAAGCTCGAGTGAAACAACTGAAGTCAACTAAGGCTGAGCTCTGGGGTCCCGCCAGCTCAGAGGCTACAGCAGTCACACGCAGAGGAAGATTCATCAGAACAACGATGACGAATACTAGGCTTTGTTCCAGAACATTACACAGTATTTTGTCAGACATTTTAGTACAAATAACTCCATCCTGAAACATACTGGAACATTTGTCATATTAGTGGGGGGACAAAGAGAGAGATTGGGAGAATCAGAGGAAGAAACAAACATTCTATCAAGAAAACTGACTTTGTTGTATACAGTGGCTTTTAGTATGTAGTTTCTGCAGTATCATGTTCTCTTTTGCCTCTTGTGTATGATGACGTCTAACTGATGTTTTATGTGTGTTTCTCAGCCATGGGACTGAGTTCCAAACTGGGGGTCTGCCTGTTTTTCCTTGGACTACGTGAAATCTGTGGAGGGTCATTACAGGGTGAGTAAAGTCTGTGTCTCCCTCCAAACACACACACACACACACACACACACACACACACACACACACACACACACACACACAGGTTTGCGTAGCTATCCTTATAAGAACATTCCATTGACTTCCATTCAAGTGAGTATCCTCACCCAAACCCTAATCTCAGTCCTAACCCTCACCGATTGATGCCTGACCTCAACTTCAAGTTAACTGCAATGAACACATTCACTCTACCATTCACTCTACCAGGTGTTCACAAATTAAGTTCTGCCACATTAGGACCGGTCTTTGGTCCCCATGTGGACTAGGGGTCCTGATAAGGTTGGTGTTTATACCAGAAAAGGTCTCCAAAAGATAACAAAAACCAAGTACACACACACACACACACACACACACACACACACACACACACACACACACACACACACTAGTATTCTGCAGCTCTCAAGTATAAATGGGTTAGAAAAACTGCAAAAGCTTGTCAGAAACTACAACCTCAGCCAGCTGAATTCAAACTTAAATAGTTTCTTCATGAATGTTGGAGCTGTTGTTCTGGATCACAGCTTTTGGTACCAATAGTGGGCAGTGAGTGTATGTATTGCCATACTTTATTGACCTCTTGTGGTTACTGGTGTTACTGCAATAAATTGAGCCAAGCTTCTGTCCTCTCAGTATTTTCTAATATTTCTAGATTAGAGGTTTGAGTCCCACTGAGGCTGCTGATGAAGAAGAGTTTAGGGATGATACTGATGTTATTATGACCTCTGGAGGCCTCCTGTGGTTCAGAGTTCAACAGCAGAAATAAAGCAGTTCATGAAGCAGACTTATGTTTAAAAAAGGAAAAGCAGGAGCAAATCCTTTTGGTACAACTTGAATTTTTACAACTTTAACTTGTATTTACCTATTAGACTTTACATATGATGGTAAGTCCAGGTGCTGGTATATCTATAGTCAGTGATACATTTAAGTCCATCAGAAAAAAATCATAAAATCAACTCATATCAGCTTCAGCTGCCAGGACACTGAAAAATCTGTCTCAGGGATGCAGAGCAGCATGGGAAAAAAATCCTGGAGGTCACACCTGGTAAATGGACTCATTTTTTAGATTCTGCCTCTCTACCTTTGTGGTTCTCAAAGCGCTTTGCAACGCCATCTTGTTCACCCATTCTTAAACACACACACACACACACACACACACACACACACACACAGACACACACACACACACACACACACACACACACTGATGGTGGAGGCTTCCACACAGGATACCAAACAACTCATGAGGAGCAATTCAATTATGGGAGAGAGAAAAGGGGTGCACTTCTTGTCAAACTCAATTTTGACAGGTCTGACCTCCCCGACGACCCAAGGTCATCCAATGAGTTGTTACTTTACTAATGAAATGTTGCCATGTCACAAGTATGAAGTACCTTGGACCTTCCCCTTTCCCACAGTTTTTCCCACCTGTGGGTGTTTCTTTCTGATCCAGTGAGGTATGGCTATGTCATGATTGGCAGTTCTTTGTATTATTCACACGCTTTTCCCTGCCCCCTCTCCTCTTGGCCTTTTTTGAGATTTGAGCCAATGAGAAATATGTGAACGCAATATGAATGAACCAATGAGAAGAGGTGGGGTGGGGTTAAGCGCGATTAAGAAGGGGATAAAACGAGGTCTTTCTTGGCACTTTGTACGCATCATGGCTCTGTGGGAAACAATTTGTTGGGACGATGCTGTTTCTAAACCGTTGGATGGAGAAGAGGCGTATTACTCCTCTTCTGCTACGAGCCGTCCTGAAGACTCATCTGAGAAGTGGCCGCCATCAGTGCTCGTCCAAAAGACCTGGAACATTTTATGAAGTTATGGATGTACCAGTTGCTCTGAGAGTGAGCGGCCATAAAAGAAAAAAAGAAAAAGAACGGAAAGAAATGTTCAGCCCTTTTGTCTCATGTTATGAGAAATGTGTTCAGTTCATTTAATTGGCAGTAAAGAACTGTTGAAGAACTGTGGTTGATATCTCAAATGTTGTTAGAAATTTAAATGTAGATATTTTTTAATTTATTGTGTTATATTCTTTAATTCAACACAATAGAACAATAGAACACACTTAAAAGACTTACCTGCTGGTTGTGTGAATTCTTACTCTGTCACTCTATGCATATTGCTAATACCCCTTTCTCCAATAGTGATCTAGACTGCTGGTTTTCTGGCCCACAGGATAATTAATGCACTGATAATACATATATATTTATTATCTCCCAGTCTTTGCTCTTAACAGTTAGAGCTAAGGCAGGTTACAAACGGTTCAAAAGGCCCTTCATAGAAAATAAATCTAGGCCTTTGTGTACCCAGCCAGGAGGTGTACCAGGGCCCCGCCCAAGAGCCAGGCCCGGGGTAGGGGCCCGTTGGCGAGTGCCTGGTGGTCGGGCCGAGACCATGGGGTCAGGCCAGGCCCAGCCCAAAATAGTTACATGAACTCATCCCCCCCGTGGACCCATCATCCGCAGTAGGAAGGGTCCGGTGCATTTTGGTTTGGGCAGCAGAACAAGGCGGGGGTCTTGGCTGTCTGACCCCAGACATGGAAGCTGGCTGTTGGGACATGGAATGTCACCTCTCTAGGGGGGAAGGAGCAGGAGCTGGTGGAAGAGGTTGAGAGTTACCGGCTGGATATAGTCAGCCTCACCTCGACACGTACAGTAGCTCTTGGTCTGGAGAGGTGGAGGGCCGGGTGGGCTTTTTGGCAGCTCCCAGACTCTCTGCCTGTACGTTGGTGTTTACCCCATTGGACATAATGGTTGCTTCCCTGCACCTTTGGGTCAGGGAACTGGTCCTGACTGTTGTCTGCGCTTATGCGGTGAACAGCAGTTCAGAATACCCACCCTTTTTGGAGTCCCTGGGAAGGGTGCTGGATGGTGCCCCAACTGGGGACTCCATTGTCCTACTGGGGGACTTCAACGCTCATGTGGGCAATGACAACATGACCTGGAGGGGCGTGATTGGGAGGAACGGCAGGCCCGCCCTGGTGGTGGGAGGATGAGGTCAATTCCCATTTTATTTATGACTTTCACGTTCCTCCGTCCATGGCTCGAGATCTCGGAACAGCTGCAGTTGGAATATTTTCATCAGATGACGTGTGTGGATTTAACCAGGTATTATCCTCCTCCTCCTCGGAGACATTAATTATGACTTTTTAAAGTATTATTTTCCTCGGATGGAGCCTGACTCTGTCTTCCCCCCTTCTCGCAACCTTCATTTTCCCAAGGTTATTTATCCCATCTTCCATGGCAATGATTAATATGTCTGTTTCTTTGGCGTTTTTCACAGATCACATTATTCTTTGTTGCATGTCACTCCCTCAACTTCAGCATCAGATATAGCACTGAAACGCCCTGATATATGGCTGGTTTACGTCTTCATGGAGTGGTTCATTGATTCTGTAAGTAATTGTACATATACATACACACTGATTAAAAAAAAAACTTAAAACTTAACATGATTAAAACTGAAAACCCATATATTAAGAAAAGACTGAATTTGCTTGCAGTATCTGAAGAGAGTGTTTAGCAGAGAGTTGCATCCTCTTAGATCAAGACTTAAATCATAAATACTTACCGGGAAAGACAGAGCTCTCTTCATCCTGTTGCTGTGGGTCGTATCAGACAAAGTGGTTGTCACCCTATGCATAACTCCAGCTCTGTCTGATCAGGCCTCGAGGGGCCTCAATTCATAAACTACCAACAACGCCACCTAGGGCATGATACCCTTTGAATGGCCAAAAGCACACAGGTAAGCTTGTAAGAGAGAGGAAATGTAGTTTCAAGTTAAAAAAAAAAGAAAAGATGATACTCTATCAAAAGAGATTTGGTTACTTAAAGGAAACCGGAAGCTGCTGTGGGAGAACAGAGATTAACATACAATAAATAAAATTTTGTGTTAAAAAGATCCAATATGAAAAGTAAATACAATCCAAGCTGTTTCCTATACAAGCAAAATGTGAATACTTCAGGGGTGGGAGGAGAGCGGGCCATGTCTGAGGGGCTCTAGACAAAGGGCAAAGAGGCCACGTCACATAGCAAATGGTGAGCAAGACATGCACTGCCAAAGAGTGGTCAGAGTGTATTAGTGCACATTAACTCTTAACTCAAAGCATGCAAGTGATATCAGGGAAGGGTCCCTCCCAAGGTACCAATCCCAGCCAAGACCACACTTTCCTCACGGTTAAGAGGTAGCCAGTTTGTTTGTCCAATACATACAATAGATTATTCAAATAACAGAATAAATCAAGAAAAATGATCTAAAACACAAAAAAGCAACTCAATTAAGACAATTCTTCGAAACTAAAAAACAACAACAAAAGAAATAAAAAAAGAACCCAGGCAAGGCAAAGCAGCAGGTGCAAACCCTAGAATGAAAGAAAACAACAAAATGAGTCAAAATGATGAAAACTGAAGTTGAGAAATCAAAGAATATACCTTGAGCATCACAAAACCACCTGGTAACTGCTGGACAGGCACTGGAGGCAATCTGGGGCTTCTCTCAAGACTTAAGCGTGAAGACATCCATTCATAATGCTCAAAAACATCTACACAGCAAGCCCAAGTTAAGTTAGGAGAAGAGTTACCTTGAGGCTCAATAAAGAAGCGTTGAGTCAAAAAACAAAAAACACCTCTTAGAGACCAGGGGGAGCTGCAGCACGATCAGACCAGGAGAGAGGTCTTAACTAATCTCTTCCAGCCTTGTATACCTTTGAGAAAATGCATACCGGCCAATCAACCTGTTTTCCTGAGAGCCTGTGAACAGGAGGGGCTTGTCCCACAGGCAGGAGTCTGCCGTCTCTCTCTACCTGTCACATGTAGAAGAGTAGGCTGTGGCATGATACATAAGCATTTACGCAGGAATGCTGTTTCTCTGTCTTAAGCTTCCTCCTCTACACCTCCTCCACATCTGTTAAAAATATGTGAGCAGGAATTTTAGCCAGCATTGTCTGTTTGGACTTTCTTGGTCTTCATCCTCATAATTCATCTGTAAGGTCAACAGCTGGTAAGACCCCAGGGCCTTGGCCTGGGTCTGGGAGTGAGTTTGGGGAGCCTTTATTAATCGTAAAATCCTTGGTCAGAACACTTACTGTTCGTGAAGCTGACACTCACTTACTGTACTCATTCGTTAAAGTGACTCTTATGTCGTCAAAGAGGGAGCTGACGTTTGTGGTGCCGAGCAACACATCTGTGTGTTTCCATATTCACAGTCCACCTCCATACAGACACACACACTCCTCCGGAGTCTTCTACAGAGGCTTAGTCATGCGTATGACAAGATCCAGAACCACGACCATTACACACTGAGTGGGAACTTTTTTGCAGATGGCGGGCTGTCGTGTCAGGTCGGCATCATAAGCAGTATTCACAACTGTGCCAACTGTTCAAGGACGAGTCCTCCCAAAAGCTGCAACAACAGTTTCACCAGGGGCGGGGAAAAGCGTGGGAATAATACAAAGAACCGCCTATCATGACGTAGCCATACCTCATTAGATCAGAAAAACACTCACTGGGCAGGGAAAACTGTGGGAAAGGGGAGGGTCCAATGTTCCATCTATTCATGATATAGCAACATTTCATTGGTGGGGGCGGCCTCTAAAGTACTACCTATTCATATTATGACAACATCTCTCTGGTTGACCTTGGGGCAACTGGAGGTCAGACCTGTCAAAATAGACTTTCATGAGAAGTGTACCCCTACACTCCCTTATGGGGCTCAATACAGGAAGAAACCCTCTTTGGAAGGTTTTCTGTAAAATTTGATTTTTTGTATTTGGACAAATATTGTATTTGGATGACTGGACAATACTACAATACGAGTAAACCTAAAGCCCCTCTGGGCTCATTCAGACCTGGTATTCACACGTTTCCTGAGTGATCTGATGACATTAGGACAGCTCTGTTCATGAGTTCACACATTGCACAACTGACGACTTGTGAGACCCAGTAAGCACAGACACTTTTTAGATGACAAGAAGAAGAAGCAGAGAAATACAAGGCAAAAGTCAAGGAATTTTACTGCATTGAGACGCAGCCAAAGTGATAACAGAGGCTTAGCACCACTAATTAGGTGTAGTAATGCTGCAGTGAACCATTGAGGCCACCTTGCTCTCTGTCTGTAACTTTAAACGTACCTCGTCTACACCATTGTAGATGATGAGAAAGCCTGTTCAACATTGTCGCTCTTGTCCTCATCCTGCATGGGGGCCGATTTAGATGCTCTTTCTTCCTCGCCATCCGTTTAATGCAGATAAGAGAAGCAAACAACGTGATCACAACACTGCTGTTCAAGCAAAATAATATCACTCCATTTATTGACACCCACCCACTTAATACATTAAATTACTCATAATGAATGTAGAATATTGTTGGGGTCTTGATGTGCATCAGACTGTCAGTCCCACCACAAGTTCAAAAATGAAAACAAAGATGGCTTCTTCCTTGTTGCTATGTAGAATAAGGTGTATGTTATGAAATGGCTCAATTTGTGTGTGATGTTTAGAGCACCGTTGCTGCTTCTGGGTTGGCTGTGGTGAAGGTAGCATGATGCGGTTACAAATCACTCTTTTTTTTTTTTTTTAAATCATGCTTCAGGATGCGTCAGAACGATGGTTAAGGTCTGGTCTGATAAACACAGCAGCCGCTGGTGTGTGGCATAGACTGAGTCTGTGATTGGCTCAGGTCGAGCAGAGACAAGAGCATTAGCATCAAGAGTGACATATAACAGTGGATTCTTCCTTTTTCATAGCCCTCACATTCTGGTGATTCAGTATAATGAGGAAACAATCCTTCCTTAAACAGGCTTGGAAAGGGCGCTTGAGGAACTCCGAAACCAGAATCTTCTTTCTTCTGTACAATTTCCTCTCAGTGACTGAATATTTAGAGGAACATAATGATTATACCCAAAATTAAAGCTCTATACAAATAGAATGTCCTAAACAGTTATTTCTCATTGTAAAATCTAATATTTCATGGTTTGTTAAGAGCTCTATCAATGTGCATAAATAAATGACCAATTCTTGTTTTGTTTTTTGTTGCAGAGAACTGTACCAACTACAAGGTCCAGTTTGGGAGGGTTTTCACTGTTCCTGGGGATGTGGCGATGCTAAATAGCACCCTGTTGTCTCCAGAGGTCTTTAACTTCACCTCTGTCCCTTACAACATCAGCTGGTACAACTCAAACACATCCAGAGAGCTGAGCAACCAGACTGGTCGAATCCTGGTGCAAGGGATGACCCTGTGGTTCCTAAATGTGACCTTAGAAGATGAAGGGGAGTATGTCACCATCCTGAGGTACGACAGTTCTCCAGAGACAACATTCAAACACTGAATAGAAACCATGCCCTTTGAGAATCACTCACATTCTTTACAAAACACATCTAGAGCATTTAGGTTTTAAGGGTTTGAAAATACTTGTTTATTGGCAGAGTTATCAAAACCATATGACTGCTCGCAAAGTGAGAACACAAAGCTAATTTTTACATAGAAACAAAATGAAATTCACCTCAAACATTTTCACATGATAAAGTGCATAAATCAAAGCTGCTCTCGCCAACAATTTTCTCCTTCATGTTTGACAGAACTCCCTCTAAGTGCTACAGGCAGGTGACTAAGATGATGGTGGAGCAGCCAGCAGCTGGAGAGTGTGGGAGGCCGCAGAAAGCTGGTCAGATACTTACAAGTGGGGTGGTTGGCACTTTGTCTTGTCCGCTGAAAGACTACATGACCAAACTTGAAAGCTACAACATCACGTCCTCCATCAAGTGGTACAGAGTGAGTCGTGACAGTGTTTATACCACATGGTCAGTAGTTGTGTCTGTCTCACTCCAGGGGAGCCCGATCCTCAGAAACCTCCATATCAGCAAAGTGAAGCTTCCAGTCATTCTATGAGACACCAGGCGCACTCAAGTTGTGGGAACAGAAAATGTGGTCTATTTAAAATTGTCAAGTGACATGATAACAAGTGTGTCGTCCAGTTGCTCTGTGACGTGTGATATCTTCCTGTGTGACTATTTGAGTCTCACAGATGTACATCACTTTTCTGCTGATCTTGTTTGAAAATGACAGCAGTTTTCAATAATGTCTGAAATGAAACGTTTTATTGTGATACATTTCAGATTTATTGCCCACACCTACTAGTAAGCACTCATATTAGGTGAGATGCTGTATTTGGCATTTTGAAAATGTTGCCAACTTCTTTTAGCTTTTCAGGTCTGTGGTTTTCTGCTCAGCATGATAGATGTCACCACTCCAACTTGTATTTTACTCTGTTCTTGGTCTGTATTTTTACTCCCAACAACATTGTCAGTTGGTCTAGTCCTGATTTGCATGATTAGATTTGCAATCTCACTGCCAAAATAAAAAGCCTGATTTACTTTTTATTCCTTGCATCTTCCAGGATTGTGACCTCATTGAAGATGGGTCGGACAGGTACGCCTACTGGGATAAGTTCAAACTTAAAGTGGATAAGGTGAAGCCTGACAACAGTGGCTTCTACACCTGCACGCTTACCTTCACCCTGGGTGGCATCACAGGATCTGTGTCAGAAACCATTGATGCATGGGTCAAAGGTGAGAAAAGAGATGAGCAGAAAGAGCGACTTGATGTTTCTTGTGTTCTCTGTGGAACACAGTACAGTGTTTAAAGAGCTTTACTTTCCTGCAAGCAACCTCTTCTGAGCATTGGGCCAAATGCATGTGCCTAACAAGAGATGGGAATGACTTAACAAAAGAAGAAAAAGTAATAACTTTTTCTGCAGCTTTCCTAAATGGCACTGATGAGAACAGCATTTCCTCCTCAGTGACTGTGCACCATGCAGTATTTTCATTTATGCACATCTGCCTGATCCTGCTGCTCTGCTTTTCAGAGGAGCATTCTGGTGTTCCACAAGTGCACAAACCAGCCAATCAAATCATCAAGGCACAGATAGGTAAGCTATCGAGAAACATATTCACACAAAGGTTTTGCAGTTGTTGCAATTAACATATGCTTGTTGACAGTAGCCTATCTGGAAGTGCGCATTCAAGTTCATAGAATATTTTGCAACACTAAATGTGGTATCAAACGTTCATGTCACTATAATCAAATCTGAGAAAGTAGAAAATAGAAAAAGCTTTTGGGTTCTAAATTGGCTTTTACTCTCACTGAACCTGGTGTGTTTCTGAGGCATGGATCCTGTGTATTCAACTGTTTTTCTGTTGCTTTGATCATAAGAACATCAGTTCACCCCTGGCACAGGTGAAATGTCCTTCCTTGTGTCTGCGCTTGCTGAAATTCCAAAGAGAGGAAGACATTTTAGAACAATGTAGATAGGGATTTTTCATTGGCGCATTGCAGCAAGACACACCAAACTCCCTCGAGATCCTTCTCAGTGAGTTTTTTAAAAAATTCCAGACATTTTTGACAAAGCTTAAGCGACTGATGAACCCGATGAATACGGACCCGTGCTTTTGCAGAAGACGTGATGTTCAGCTGAGCGGGAAGTATTCAAGTGTGGTCTGAGACATATTTCCAACAAACATGGCCAAAAATATGTGGCCACACGCAGCGCTGGCCACCTCTGAATGTGGTTTCAAATGATACCCAATGTGCACATTAATGTCATATATAAACACGGCTGTAAAATACCAAGTCATCTATTTTTGGTCTGAATGTTCCAAGGCTCTTTGCTGTCCCATATCTTATTTTAAGATACAGCATAAAGAAAGCATTTTACAACTTAAAATTCTATTGTAAAATAAATAATTTTGCCAACTGAAATGTATGTTCCTTTTGTATGAATTAGGGTCCAATTTCAGAAAGGAGTGCCTGGTTTTTGTGCCATGTGTCGGGAAAACAATGGTTGACCTCTTCTGGTTTGCAAGAGATGACATCATCATTACTACTAACCCATCTGACCACATCTACACAACAGAAATGAAGTGAGCACACTCACCTCCCTCCTATTTGTTTTGTTCTACACACTGTTTTATCCATGCTTCCCATCCATCCATTTTCTTCCGCTTATTCCTATTAAGGGTCGCAGGGGTGGAGCCTATCCCAGCGGCTATGGGTGAGAGGTGGGGTTCACCCTGGACAGGTTACCAGTCCATTGCAGGGCCAACACATAGAGACAAACAACCGTTCACACTCACAGTCACACCTACAGTCAATTTAGAGTATCCAATCAGCCTAGTCCCCAATTGTATGTCTTTGGAAGGTGGGAAGAAGCCAGAGTACCTGGAATGAACCCACGCAGGCATGGGAAGAACATGCAAACTCAACACAGAAAGATCCCGTGCCCGAGCCGGGACTTGAACCCGGAACCCTCTTGCTGTGAGGCTCCTCCCGGTTGGGCATGCCTGGAACAGCTCCCGAGGGAGGCGTCCAGGAGGACGACAATGGCAGAGCGGAACATGGCCCAATGTCCCCCACCGCCCCCAGGATGTGGTCAAAGCTCTGTCGGAGGTGGGAGTTGAAGCTCTCTCTGACTGGTTCTTCCACCAGGCGTTCCCAACAAACACTCACAACTTGTTTGGGCCTGCCGGGTCTGCGCGGCATCTTCCCCTACCACCTGATCCAACTCTTCACCAGATGGTGATCAGTTGACAGCTCAGCTCCTCTCTTCACCCGAGTGTCCAGAACATGCGGTCGCAGGTCAAATGATACGACTATAAAATCGATCATAGACCTGTGACCTCGGATGTCCTGGTGCCACGTGCACCGGTGGTCATCCTTATGTTCGAACATCGTGTTCGTTATGAACGAACTGCAGCTTGCACGGAAGTCCAATAACCGCACACCACTCGGGTTCAGGTCTGGCCTGCAGTTTCTCAAGGTCACGCTGTCATTGCCCACGTTAGCGTTGAAGTCTCCCAGTAGGACAATGGAGTCCCCAGCCGGGGCACCATCCAGTACCCTTCCCAAGGACTCCAAAAAGGGTGGATACTCTGAACTGGTGTTCGCCGCATAAGCGCAGACCACCGTCAGGACCCGTTCCCCGACCCGGAGGTGCAGGGAAGCAAGCCTTTCGTCCACCCTCCGGGCTGGGTACACAAATCACTTGATGGATTCTCCATGAGGGGTCTGTTGAACCGTTCTTTGTCTGGCCCTTTGCCTAGGACCAGTCTGCCTTGGGTGACTCTACCAGGGGCAAAATGCCCCCGACGGCATAGCTCCTAGGGTCACTAGGGCACTCAAAGTCCTCCACCACGATAAGGTGACCGTTCCAGGAGGAGCAAATCAAAATGGTTATACTTTAATTTTTGACCTTTAATTTGAATATTGTCCACACTTCAAATCAAAATCAAATCCATAATATAATTTAAATTTCAATCCATGCATGTTTGATTTGGGTCAAAATGAACATTTAATTGTGACCATGCTGAGGTACAAGAGATGAATTCAGTTTGCAGTATGACTTTAACCTGCTTTATGTGTGACCTTGGACAAAGTTAATATGAAAGTGAAAAAGCTGTGCTAACCTGCTCAGAAGAGAACAATATTCAAATGAAAGGTCAAAAATTTAAATATTCTCATTGAATTAATTTGAAAATGTCAATGCAAACAGCATTTGCCTTACATGTTTCAAACTATTAACCCGCATCAAACAAGACAATATTAAGATGAAATAAGCAAAAGTGCCACAGAGTTTGACCACTGGAGTCAGTTTTCTGCCCACCAGATTCATGTGTTTCACTGTAACTCACCCTTTTTATCATTTATTAAAAAAAGGGGCCCTTTGATGTAATAACTTTGAAACAACAACAACATCATTTTTGTCCTTAACAGTAAGACTCGAGATGTTCAAGGTGTGTGGCTCAAGCGGCTGTTGGTGATTCGTGACTTGAGTGCAGAAGATTTTCACATCAACTATACTTGTCGAGCGTTCAGTGACCGGGGCGTTCCTGCTGCTTACTTCACTCTACTGCCAGCAGGTAAGACGCAGAATAAACCGCCCTAACGGGAACATGTCTGTCTTACTTCAGAGGTGAAGGTCTGGTGTTCCCAGGAGCTCAACAGCCACATGTTTGCTCCTCACAGACATGCAGACATGGATTTTGAATCCAGTAGCACATAGAAATAAAAGCATGCAATATTTTGAGTAGTGTCTCATGAACATATGTGGAAGTAAAGAGGAGTACACTGAGAGATAATGAGTCAATGAGAAGTACTTGCTGTTATAACTCTTTTAACATCCCCACTAGGTAAAGGGGAGTCCATATAAAAACAAAGATATAAAGAAAAATTTAAGTCATGTATTTTTCTTTCCAAAAAGATGAACTGTTCACAATCAGAAAAGGCAAGGCAAGGCAATTTTATTTGTGTGGCAATTTTATTTGTGTCAAAAGGTGAGGCTCAAACTAAACCAAAGGGGCAAATGAGTGCCGTTTTGAACAAAGTAATACATTTGACAAAAGTGAGAACTCCTATGAGCGTATCTTACGACTAAACTAAAATAAAATGCAGTCATGAAAAACCTCACTGTGTCTACAGCTATGGCTGGACTGAAAAACAAATGCAAACCACAGAACAGCCCCCTCTAAACTAAATAACCCAACAATAAACAGGTAGCAACTCTTTGAAACACACACAACAAAAAAACACAAAGGGTTCCCAAACTTCCTAAACACGATTCTAGCCTCAATTCATAATGCAGAGAATTCAAGAGCTCGAAGCTGTTGAGTCGAAGGAGGACATTGGTGGCTTGAGAACCAGCTCCTGAGATGCACCTGTATTGTTTCCAGGACAAGATGGTACAATCCCCCGAATACTCAGCACAGTTTCTTGTTTGGTGGTCAGAGTGGGAGAAAGGTAACCTCATTAGGTATTCCCCTCTCTGTCTTCACCGCTTCCCTCGCAGCGCAGCCACCTCTTTCTTCCGTCTAATCCGATATCACCTCCTCATACCAACTGCACACTACCCACACAACATCCCATACAGGGCGCTCCCGGCCCCAAGTCGCATGGACACTTCATCAGCAATGGATCCCTAGCATCATTGGGTATTTCAGCCATTATCATTGCACACCCTCACCTGGGGAAGGCCCCACCAGGAGTGCGCTGCTGCTGGGGTGTGTCCAATCATCTCAGGGCCAGACACAGCAACAATCCAGTTGGGTGGGGAAGCTAATTTGATGTCTGTGATTTGTCTCACGTCAGCCTTGTACCTATTTCTCCAGTAGGTACAGTTGCTTCACAGCTGCATAGCAACCGTCCTTTTTTTTTTTGCTCCTCTCAGATCATTTTGCAGCTCAACTGCCATCCTTTCTTTTGATCCAGATCCACTTGCTGCTTTGTTCCGCCGCCTCCGAGTTTGTATTCATGGTTTGTTGGCAGGCCTGTCCTCTCACCCCCATTTTCTTCAGGAGCCTGGATGTGGATTTGGCAACAAACCCCTGCACCCAAATTCTATGGGTACACCTTGGTATGCCAGTTGTGTTCTTCTGCCTGGGCTGGTATTTCAGCGTACAGTTCTTCAAGTTCTTCCTCTTGTACGCCTCTTCAGTAGCAGTTTTCCACGGAACCGTTAGATCCACAATGTATAGGAGTTCGGGAAGGTTGACCACAGGATAAGTTCAGGCCTGAGAGTAGTTGTTACTGTCTCTGTTGGGAAGAAAGCTTGTGATCCAGGTCTGCATTTTCCAGTCATGGGCTGGATCAAGTAGGGTTGTATTCATTCTTGTCGCTTTTTTAATTGAATGTTCACCTGCTCTCACAAAGGAGGTAGTGCTTGGAACTTTGTGTATCAATGGCGGGAGGGCATTGATGGTGGTTCTTCTTCCTTCCATTGTGATTGCTAGCTGCCACAAGTCAAGTCAAGTCAATTTTATTTGTATAGCGCCAAATCACAACAAAAGTTATCTCATGACACTTTACAGGTAGAGCAGGTCTAGTACCACACTCTTTCAATGAATTTACACCCAACAATTCGCCATGAGCAAGCACATCTTGCAACAGCGGCGACAAAAACCTTCCTTTTAACAGGCAGGAATGTCGAGCAGACCCAGGCTCAATGGGGACGGCCTTCTGCTTTGACCGGTTGGGGGGAAAGAGAGCAGGAGAGCGGGGCAGAGACAAAGACCTGACCTTGGGACAGGTTGATTTTGCATCAGCTTAGGATGTGCCTCAGCGTTGTGGGTGTTTGGCAGAGCGCACATGTGGGACCTTCCCCTAGCCTATGGTGTAAGTTTTTGGAGGTTTGAAGGACATAATACATGGCTCTGATGATGAAGCTGAGTCTGCTTCCTTCCATTTCCCAGATATCCCACTAGATGAGCTTGCGAGGTTCCAGATTTTCCCAGCTGGTCCACTGCCCCTGCTTAGACTGTGAGACTCATTCAGAAGATTGATTTGCCAGAACTGGTCGATGCTCAAGGCATCCTTTTCCTTAGGTATTGTCACCCCCCCCCCCTTGCTCTTTGCCACTCTTTTGGTATCACTTTCTTTAGCCACACCACCTTCATCATCTTCCAGAGAAACCGTAAGACATCAGCAGCATTTTTGAACAGCTGGTAAGGAACTCCATTTGGTCCAGGAGCTGTCGCAGCTCTTGCTGTGTTTACTGCCTTCTTGACCACACTCCATCAAGGGGGGCTGTCATCCAGCAGATGTTCTTGCTGGGGTATTGGTGGCATGTCTGAAGGTATCACCCTTTTTTCAAATCTCTGGGTGTCTGAGTATGTCCTTCTCAGGTGGTCTTCCAGCTCCTTCTTTGGCTCCTTGAAAGCTCCACTCTTCTCCTTTGTAAATAAACCCTTGACAGATGTATAGGGATCTTTGTAGAAGGAAGATCTTGGCTTCTTCTTCCTCTTACGTTTTGATCTGAGGTTTTCAGCACTCTGCAGGCTTGCTGGGCAACCCTTAAGATCTGCCTGTTCTTGATACCTGTTCTTTCCCACACTGAAGCTTTCGTCCATTGCTTCCTCAATTGCCGTCTTTCCTTGACAAGTTGCTTGATCTCTTGTTGTCTTCTGGACTTGGGTGGGGTCTGAGTTTCTTTCTTCCTTGGTTGTTTTTATCCAAATCTTTAAGTTCCTTATGATTAGATCAGATCACCGATTTTCTCCAGTTTTTTCTCCATGGTTCCTTTTAGTCTGCTTAGGGTGCTCTTCAGGTCTTCGTTGATTGTTGCCCACTCTTTCTTATTGCAAGATTTTGGCCATCTCACTTGATGTCTGTGGCCTTGGATGTTCTTCTCCAATGCAGGCTGTGGTTGGCTGAGTTCATGTTTGTCATCTGAAGTGCTTGAGTCTCTCTGTCACTGGGGTATTGATGCTCAGTGGTCTGTGGGTTGGTTTCTGCCACTGATCTTCACTCGATTTATTTGGCCTTCCTCTTAGTAGATATTGGTCAATATGAGGTCCCGACTTTGTCTTCTTCAAGCACATCTTTCCCCAATGTATTTTTAGGCCCCTCGGGGATGTAACGCCACTCCATCCGCGAGTGCATGTTTGGAGTTCTTTTCTTGCAGCAGAAGTAGTCGCCATGCTGATATTCTTTCTTGTCGTCATTTTCTTTCCTGGGTTCGTTACCGTGTTGTCAGCCGAGGAGTCATCATCCGCTCCCGCTCTCGCAGACTCTAGGGATGTTTTCCTCTTTGAACTTACAGGTGCAATGAGGGGTGCAACTGTTCCACTTTGCAGAGCAGTGGAGCTTGCCGCCATGGGGAGTGAGCCCATGGCAGCCCCATAGGAGCCTTTCCCTCCTGTCAGCTGTCTCTCCAAGTTGTCGCAAGGTCTTTCCCTTGTTGTCATCTGCACTTTCACAGCAGTCTCTGACTGCCCAGTTTGTCAGTATTGCTTCTAGGACTAGATGGTTCAATCCCGCAAATAGTCAGCACAGCCTCTTGTTTGGTGGTCAGACTGGGAGAGAGGTAACTCTACTAGGTATTCCCCTCTCTGTCTTCGCCTCTCTTCACTTCCCTTGCAGCACAGCCTCCTCTTTCTTCTTTCCAATCCGATAGTATCACCTCCTCATAGGAGGGATACTATCGGACTGACCATGGACTGGTGACCCGTCCAGGGTGAACCCCGCCTCTTGTCTGAGGCTGCCGGGATAGGCTCCACCCCCCGCGACCTTTAACAGGATAAGCAGTAGAAAATGGATGGAAGATGTTAATTTTAGTGATTACTGGGGTTTCATCCTCCCAGTGAATTCTACCTCTAATAAAATTGATTTAGTCAAGAACACAAAGGACATTGGGTTCACTGTAAAAAGAACAGAAAATATTTACATGTGAACCTGTCAACTATTAACTTGAAAATTAAATACTTTGCAGACCATTGAACCCACACTTTAGCTATGTTTTCACATCATCCAGTTTTCACCTGTACACAAAGCAAAACATTTGCTCTGTGTCATAGAGGAGCTGGTTTCCATTTGTCAAGGCTTATTTGAACTCGCGACCCTAAACAGAATGTCTCATGAGTGCTAATTCCATCACCACAGATCCTGACATCACACCTTCTCTGGGATTGGGGCTTGCTTGTGTGACCGTCCTCATTCTCGTCAGTGTCTGGGTCTACTACCGCTTCAAGATTGATATTGTGCTTCTGCTCAGGACGTCCTTTCCCACTTTCTACTCAAATGAAGGTAATGTCACACAGCAGGTTTGACAATCGTAATGCACTTTTATTGCCTAAAGTGTGAATAGAATTATGCCCACTCAAAAAAACCCACAGCGATGCACTGACTAGCATTCTAAAAATATAACACTGCTCCCCCCGCCTCTACGTGGGTGCATATGTCAAGAGAAGAACTAGACACGGAAAGAAACTAACCACAAGGTCACCGGCGGCTTTTTTTTTTGTTGATGAAATGACATTGTTGATTATGCAAGTCAAGTCAAGTCAATTTTATTTGAATAGCGCCAAATCACTACAAAAGTTCCACTTTACAGGTAGAACAGGTCTAGTACCACATTACACAGGGAGCCAATGCAGAGAAGCCAGTACAGGAGAGACATGGTCTCTTCTACCAATTCTAGTCAACAGGTGGGCAGCAGCATTTTGGACCAGCTGGAGAGTCTTAAGGGACTTATTGGTGCACCCTGATAGGAGGGAGTTGCAGTCATCCAGCCTGGAAGTGACAAAAGCATGGACTGGTTTTTCTGCATCTTTTTTAGACAGGATGTGTCTGAGCTTAGCAATATTACGTAAATGAAAGAAAGCAGTCCAAAAGGTTTGCTTAATGTGGGAGTTAAATGACAGATCCTGATCAAAGAGAACTACCAGGTTCCTTTCAGTGGTGCTGGGGCAAGGGTGATGCCATCCAGGGTACTTATCTCATTAGACAGTGTTTTTCTAAGGTGTAACTTCAGTTTTGTCAGAGTTGAATGAAAGAAAATAATGGCTCATCCATGTTTTTATTTCCTTCAGACAGGCCTCAAGTTTACTCAGCTGATTTGTTTCATGTAAATGCATTGATAAGTACAGCTGTGTATCGTCTGCATAACAGTGAAAATAAACCCAGAGTTTCCTAATAATGTGACCAAGAGGAAGCAGGTATAGGGTGAAGAGGACTGGTGCAAGCACAGACCCTTGCGGAACACCATAACTGACTGTAGTGAAGAATCTTCAACTATCAAGAACAAACTGTCAACAATGTCTTGCAAAGTTTCTGTTCTACAGTATGTTGTTGAAATCACTAGATATGTGACAAATAAATAAGAACGGGGTATGTCCACCTCCATATACTTCCTAGCCAGCGTATTCATGACAGCAGTGAAAACCTTCAGTTGCCTTCTGCATCAATGTAGTTCAAAAAGATGCCACCTGGGTGTCAAGCCCTTTAGAGTAATCACACAAGTCCTACCCCCACCTCCAGGACAAAGGCCTAATCAATCAAACCCAGTGCTGTTTTACTTCTCATGATAAAGGATGACATTTCTACGTGTGTCCTTAACAGCAATTCATTCAATCCACCTCAAACTTGCCTGGTGTTTTTCCAGCAGTGGCAGGTCCTTCAGATGAGCATCCTTCATCATCACTTTCATCTCTGATTCATCTTTTGATATTTTCACAGTTAAGGACTGTACCATTGTAATTTTGAAATGTTAAATCATGAAAACAAAGGCCTATGACAAGTCCAACATGAGGTGTGAAGACTAACACACACTGCCATACACTGCCCCCCTCTTTTCTATGTGTGAAGCACAAAGAGGTTGTGGCAGGCGTGTTGGTGTGGTGCTGCCCCTCCTGTTTCGCTTCATGCCACTGCTCTAATTTTCAAGAGCACAGAAGCCTTAAAAGCTGCAAACAGAGCATCTGAGTTTTTCTGCTTTCACTGTAGTTTGCTCCTGCTAGTTCTAAGAAACTGATATGATGAGAAACTACTGTAGTACTTGGTTTAAGTACCAGCTTTGTAACCTGCTGGCCCGTCATTCTAAAGACATGTTGTCACATCACATTTTTTCCTCTTGATGCACTGCTGCATGAAGCTTCACTTTTCTGCCCAGCAAAACATTTTTCATTCTATACTAATATTAATGGAGAGCAGCACTTGTGAAGCAGCTTTTGTGAAACTGTGGGCTGGCAATGAGCAAAATACCATAGAGACGAATTAACGATGGGTTTCTTCCCATCAGATTCGGATGGGAGGTTGTACGATGCCTATGTAGCGTACCCACGGCAGTCGGCATCTGGATTCAGTGGGAAAGTGGATTCATTCGCTCTTCACACTCTTCCTCAAGTGTTGGAAAACGCTTGCGGTTACAAGCTCTACATAGCAGGCCGTGACTGCCAGCCTGGGCAGGGTAAGTCCCCAAAACAGAAGAGATAGCATGCAGAGTCAAATTTACAAATCTGTTCCCTGTGAAATTCTTTGAAAAAATGTATGAGCAACTCACACAACTGCAGGTCATTTTATTTTCAAAGTTGTCCATCTGTCCTTCCTCAGCCATTGCTGACTCAGTAGAGGAGATGCGATGGTGCCGCCGGCTCCTCCTGCTCTACACCGCCTCCACTTTCAACAACAGCATCAGCAGCCATTATAACAACAACAACATCTCCAAGACGAATTTTGACAGCAGCAATGAAGAAACATTCGATCCAAGACAGCACTTGGAGTATGTATTAGCAATGCATAAGACGCTGCTAGAGGGGTCTCTTAAGGTGAGAAAACACAACTGGATTTAAGTAAGGCAACAAAAAAATGCGAACCCAAACCCAAAATAATTCTAAGGTTGCACCATGACATTTGGAAACTTAAATAATGCCCCAGGGAGGTTTCTTCATCCAGGCTAACCTGGAATTCAGCATCATCGGGGGTTCCTGGGACTTTTAGATTGGATTTTAGATTATTGCAGAAAAAGTGGCGGTGGCAGCGTCACATTATGACCAATTACAAAGATATTTCAAGATCAGCTCAACAAGTGAACTCCACTTTTATGGTTTTTGAAACTTAAATACAGTCTTTAAAAATACAAAGCTAATGTAAACATATGAACTCTACCAACAGGTGCCAGACCTTCCGTGACAAGCTGACACCAAAACATGTTGAAATCCACCTGCAGTATTTACTGATGTATGCGAGGTCCTAGAACCCACAGACCATTCCACTCCATTCCAGGCACTTGGTTGAACATTCAGCAATGCTGACTCATTTGGAAGCCTTTTAATAGACAATGACAAACTCACAACTTAGTTAGAAATTTAAAATGAACTCCATCTGTTTGCTGGCCTTTTTATCCCCAAAGTGGAAAACGATTGCAAGTTGATATGTTCACAACACCAAACTTCAGAGGAATATTTATTTCTCTATAAGTGATCTTGGTTTTTCTTTTTGTTTTTCAGGTGGTTCTAGTTGAGTTGGAAGAGGTCACCCCTGCTCAGCTGGCTCTCTTCCCAGAGACAGTGCAACACTTGAGGAGGAAGCAGGGGGCTGTATGCTGGTGGAAGAACCAGAGGACGAGGCAAAGGTGGAGGACATGTGTGAGGAAACAGGATGAAGAGAAATATGAGCATGAGATGCCTTCTCTGTCTCCTTATTCCAGGTTTTGGAAGGAGATTAGGTATTACATGCCAGCGAGCAGCAAGAGGGTAGTGTACCCTGAGAAAGTTGCTCTGCTGAACCTGTGACGTCATTGGATGTTTGGCCCAGAGACGAGCTGGTCTCTCCATGTGAATTCCCTGAGACACAGATACATTCCAGGCTGTGAGGTGTATTTCTGCTTGGTCTTCCTCCAAGTAGTGCACTTGTGACAGGCAAAAGGATCCATAATTAATCCATGAGGAGTTTGTACATACATCAAAAGGACTGATCACCATGTAGCTCACAGCAGCAGCTCACGCTGGATCATCGCAGTCTGCCTGGTGCTGCGTTTGCCTGCATTGCTACATGAGCTATCAAAAACTGCTGGCAGGTCGAGACTAAAAAACAATGAGGATGGAGGACAGAACATTTCAAGTGATCATGTATATAAATGTAAATATGTGTGATGAAATGTGTGAACGTCTTCTATTTCTGAATCACTGAATTATAGTGCAAAATAGGGAAAAAAATGGGAGCAAGCATTTCTTCAGTTTTTAGTACAATTCAAGAGGTTCAAGTCCAGTTGATAACCTTAAATTGTATCACTGTTCACAATAAACGTTATTCTGGATTTGCAAGTATAATGTAAATATCAGAGCTACAAACAGTCTTTTCAGTGATCAAATGAACGAACATGCAGCAATGGAAGTAAGAATGATCTAACATTAAATGTAAACAATTCCCACAGGTGTCTAAAGTTTGTCTGAGGATTCACAAACCCATTGTCTGGACCGAAGTGTTGGAACAGCACGTAGCGTTTGGAAGGACTGTTACGCAAAATAGGCTGCACGGTGGTGCAGTGGTCAGCACTGTCGCCTCACGGCAAGAAGGTTCTGGGTTCGAGTCCCAGCTCGGGCACAGGATCTTTCTGTGTGAGTCTGCATGTTCTTTCTCACTGTGCCTGTGTGGGTTCTCCCTGGTACTCCAGCTTCCTCCCACCATCCAAAGACATCAATTGCGGACGAGGCTAACACTCTAAACTGACTGTAGGTATGAATGTGAGTGTGAATGGTTGTTTGTCTCTATGTGTTGGCCCTGCGATCGGCTGGTGACCTGTCCAAGGTGAAATCCGCCTCTCGCCCGTAGCTGCTGGGATAGGCTGCACCCCCCCTGCGACCCTTAGGAGGAACAAGTGGAAGAAGATGGATGGATGGATGTTATGCAAAACTACTTGACTCATGCTTGTGCAGGAAGCAAAGAAAAACCTATTCACTCGGGGCGTAGATCAGAATAAAGACAGACCGAGAGCCAGAGACGTGTTCTCGCTTTCTTTAATCCTGGCAACAAGGACGTTTTTAGGCACAGGCCCTGGCAGCAGTCCACGCTCTTTGGGTTTCCACTTACAGAAGTGCAATTCAAGGAGGACAGACCACTACAACTCTTAAACTTGGTCTGTCTATCACAGAGATTGAAAGGATGTCAGTGAAATACCTGAAGACAGTTTCCTTTAGTAAAGGGCGATGGAAACTGAAGGATGCCATCAAACATCATTGTTAACAGCACTAAAGAGCACAAACAGCACTGAGTCAAAACCTCACACTGCTCTGGTGAAATGGGACCAGTTTGACACCTTAGATGTGTAAAACCTTTATTTTCAATAACATCACATGTTAATGGTACTGTAACGTGTCATATTATGTTTCATGTTCCGTATGAATTTGTAAAAAGCAAGAAAAGCTGAATAATAATACTTGATGGCAACTGACTGAGGGGTTGTAACCCCCAGCTTGGCCCCCCCCCCCCTTCCTCTGCAGATTTTGCTCTTGTGCGCACAAACATTTCTTCTTTTTTTTTGTCAGAGTTCACAACTTAGATTGGAGACAAAGCTGTCAGATTTATTCAGAGTAGGTGTCATTGCAGCTGGAAAACAAGATGTGGGTTTTTTTCTGAACGGAACTTGTTCGTCTTAAGAGGAAAAGGCTAAACTACCGCGAAAGCAGGAAGAGGAAAACCCAGCACTCTTCTTATCATCAGTGTGGGTAACAAGCAGTTGTCTTGAAGTCTCAACTCTCAACCTGGTGAGTTCTTTGAAATTACACCTGAGAAGTGTGCCTTTAATTGATAACTTTATACCTTTACCTATTCTTCTGTTTTCAGCATCATGAAAGGATGTGAGGGCAACAAAAATACTCAATGGCCACTTTGATTTCAGGATATTTCTTATTTCTTATGATTTGATTGATGATTGATTTGATGAAACATTCTACAATGATGCAAGGTGATAACGATGGATCCACCAGGAAGTTCCGCTGCAGCAACAGAGACACGAAACAGAGCAGTAAAGCGAGTATTAAGGCTGTCACTCTGAGCGTGGGCACCGCTGGTGTGGGGTAGAAGCTGTGTTCTGCTGTAGTCCCATATAAAACTGTCATGGAGCAACAATTTGTACAAAGCGATGAGCTGAATCCTCCAGAATCTGAGAAACGTGTGATTATGCTGTCTGAATACCATCAGCTTTTCACCTGTCGTGACTGCTCATGTCCTCTTTCATGAAGTATTCATTCATTCAATTCTTATTTAACCTTAAAACTAAGAGCAAGCTCACAACATTGAGAATAAACATAACATTAAAAAGTGTAACAAATAACGATAATAATAACACAGAGTGCAATATGCAGATATGATAAAAACAAAATCAAATGCAAGGTGGACATCCTAATCAGCTATTAAACTGTCAAGTATATATGTTTATGTGTGTATATATATATATATATATATATGTGTGTGTGTGTGTGCGTGTGTGTGTGTGTGTTTTATGTGGGTTTTAATCCAGTCAATTTTGATGTGGACCTACTTAATGGAGTGAAGTGCAGCTGTGTATCAGTGAATCTTACCATTATCAGCACACACCCTTGAAGTATTGGAATTTCTGGAGCAAAAAGCTGCATCAGGACGTTTGACTCTGGACGGTCTGGGCTTTTTATCGATGAATTCATGCTTCCCCAGGCCCGTGCCAGTGTTTTTGTTGCCGTGTGAAAATGGGAAGAGGGTTGCTCTCACAGCTGGGACCAACACTTTGGCCAAACTGGTATAATTCTCCTCATTTTATTTTATTGGTATAGTTTTTATGATTATCGTGACAAAATATCTTCTTGCTACCAACCTGACGGGTGTTGAGGTATAAAAATAACATCCACGGAATCCGTTTTTAACAGACGGAGTGATGAAGACGGCCACAGCGCCCACTCATGTAGAGGTGAAGACCGTATTCAGCCTAAATACACTTCGGCCTGAAATTTCAGAGGAACTTCTGAGAACTTTACTGGGGCAGATTTTTTTCTCTCCCTTCCTCGGGCCTCTTGTGTAAGCATTTCTCACTTCCTTCAATGGGCAGCGGTTTGACTCAAAGGCTGTTTTGTTCACGTGTCAAGAACCCTGCTTATTCTGAGACTCTGAAAATGAATGATAAGAAATCCCACCAGCCTTTAGTTAAACAAAACCTTTCCGCTCTCTCAGACGAGGACCATGGCGGTGACAGTGTGGATCTACTCACTCGCCGCGCTGACGTTTCTGGCACGTGTGGTGGTGACACACAGTGAGTACCGATCATTACTACATATCTGCAGAACAAAGCTCCTGCTGTCGACTATCAGTAACAACAACAACAAGAGAAAATCATGTCTTCCCTGCTTAAGAGAAACTCTGTAAATGGTTAAACTAATGCTGACTGGTTCTACGACAAATATGAGGTCTGAAAAGTTAATAAATGGAGCACAAAAACAACCTATCAGGAAGAACAACTGATTGGCAGAAATGAGATTTAGAGTCCCAAAACACAGATTTATGCTGCGTTTATGAAATAAACCTTCATTAAATATAATGTTGTAAAGTCTGGCCTCAGTAGCAACATTACTGGCTCTGTTTTAACCCTCAACAATACTTAAGTTAATTAAAAAATACTTCGGGCTGCCTGCCACCGCAAATTATTCACGTTTTTATTATTATTATTCATTACAGCAAAACTGTTTTGGCTATAAAAGGTACAAATAATTCTATGACTGCTGTCCCATAAAAAAACAGGACTGCATTCTTGTGAATGACACATCAGAAAAGTTAAGTCCTGGTTAAATAAATAATACATAAAAATGTGTGAAGTCAAACTAACAAAGCTCTTCATTCTGTTCGTTCACTCCATCATTCGAGCCTCTGAAAGCTGACTCAATATGTCCAACCCTTTGAGAGTTCTTTCAAAAGAAGCAGGTGCAAGGGTTTGTCGGGTCAGTGGGTTTCTCACCCGCCTCACCGTCGACACCCACAGGGTTATGGTTTAGTCTCCAGGAAGTGGCTCATACCTGAGAGGCCTGTGTCGAAAAGGAAACGAGATTTCAGGAGGCTGGTTTACATCTAACAAGAAGAGATGTATGGAGAGTTTCCAGAAATACAGTGTGCTGTTTCTTTTGTCTCACGTGAACGACCTCACAGTGGTGCAGCACAAAACCAGTCAGAGCGCGAGCCTTGTCAGTCGACAGAACCAAAGGCCTGACAGTCTTAATTTAGATGCTTCCACTACATGTATTTGCATTGTTGTTGCAGCTTTCAAGGGACTCTAAAGGCTTTTTGTAGATCTGGCAGTATTGCAGTTGTAAAAACAAACAGTGGAAGACATGACATCAAACACGAGCAGTCCGGGTTGAACGAGTCATCAAATGGTGTTCCTGAATTTTCCCAGTAAACTTTCTACCGGGGAAAGAAAAGACATCATCTCTCATCAACCCACAGAGTCAGAATGTTTCAGGCAGCTCGAGATGAAACCAGGCTGATGATGAGGCCTACTGGGTCATGTTCCACCTCAAAGATGGAAAGAGGAAAATGCAGAAACAATAAAACCGAGCAGAACAAGACTAAAGGTTTGATACAACATCTCAAAAAAACAAAATCACTCAGAGTCTTTAAAGGAAACACAATGACTTCTATGGAAGGGCCCTTGTTGTCTGTCGTCCCAGACCAGACAGGAAGACAGGAAGACAGGAAGCCCTGCGCTCTGCGCTTCGTCGGGAGCAGAGATCCACGCTGGTTAGCCAAGCACAAGGAATGGTAGTGGGTGGGAATTGGTAGCAAAAACATCATGTTTAGTTTTCTTCAAAACGGTTTTTACAACAGCGAACAACTCATCATTATTACTATTAGTATAACTATATATATATATATATATATATATATATATATATATATATATATACTTAAATTTATGCTTGCTCTTTACCACTCAGGTCCCTGCTTGGTCACGCTTTCGCTTTCGTAATTCACTCCTGCAACAGGACAACTTGAGTTCTATCTGTGAGCACTCATGCAGTTAGCGTTGCTGTTTACATGTTGGCTTTTCTGAAAGACAATATTTCTGTGACAATGATATTTCAGTCAGGCTCTCTGCCAGAACGCCATTGAGGCAAACCTCCATTATGCACATTTTGGATAAAACAGGAACTGACCAGACTTCTATAAAAAACACAAACAAGAATATAGTGGACACAGGCTACAAACACACCGAGAACTAACCCTTGAGAACCACCAAACTAAACTCAGAATGACACTAAAGAGTGCACAAGTCCAAAAATTAAGTCTATAACTGAAGCGGACATGGTTTGAATGGAGCCGTGTCACCGTCATGAGATCATTTCTTGGGGTCTCCAACTGGTTGCGTTCAAAATTAATAATAATATGTTTACACTGGAAACTTTTTTTTTTTTTTTTTACATTTTATCATCATTTGTTTTGGTAGAGGTTTTGAATATTCAGCTGTAAAAACGGGTGTCTGCACTTGAGAACAAAAAACCCCTGTACAAATTTTAGAGTGTAAAAACGATGAAAAGAGTTCTTCAGCTTGAGGCCGTTAGATTACTTGTCTTCTCTACATCCTGGCGCCAGTGTGCCGTCCACAGCGTGCTGGCTGCTTTACATTTGACTGGTCTCCCTCTGCCCTGTCCCATCCAGACCACAGTGGGGTGACAGAGACCCACCATGTGAGCGCTGGCCACATCCTTGAGCTGAGATGCCACATTGCCGATGCTCACACCAACATAACTTGGAGTAGAGGGGGAAGGAACCTGCCCCCTGGAGTGGAGGTCAGGGACAGGTCACTGTGGTTTCTCCCTGTGCAGACTTCTCATAATGGAACCTTCACTTGTGAGATAAGGTATGAAAACAAGAGTAAATAGCTTGCACAGCATTGCTCTGAGGTTTGTTTTAATGTCTACTAAGGATGAAATTTGCTTAGTGTTTTGAAGGGAAATTGGGCAGAAGGCTGAAGGGCGATGTTTTGTCTGCTGTCTCAATGCTGACCGTCTCTGTAGGGACGGGAGGGAATCAGCCAGGGAGGAGTTTGGGCTGTGGGTGTCCAGAGAGGAGTGTCCTGCTCCATCTGAGATGAAATCCTTCACCCGAGGGGAAAGTCACAGTCTTCCTTGCAAACAGAAAACAATCTTCCAAATGAATGACACCAGAAACATCAGCTGGCTCAAGGTATGAACATACATGACATACATGACATCCATGTCTTTACTGCCTGCAGGGGCCATGTGTAGGGCCTGGGTAACCCAGCTGTCGGCCTCTCTGATTTTGCACCATGTGCATTTTCTCTCTCTCTCTCCCTCTCCCTCTCCCTCTCCCTCTCCCTCTCTCTCTCTCTCTCTCTCCCTCTCCCTCTCTCTCTCTGCCCCCCCCCCCCAAAGCCATGCAGATACACTACAGCCTTTCATTTTCCTCCCAATGCTCAGAAATATCTGGGCTTATGTTTCCAGTGATACAACCAGCCTGCATTCGTCTTGAATGGCATGAAAGAAAATTTGGTAATTTGGGGTTTACCAGGGCGAATTACTTCACTTATCCCCATTCTTCCACAGGGCTAACAGATGCACTCTGTCTGGGCTCCAATAAGTTTCAGTGTAAGGCAAAGAAATTATCCTTTCAGCTAAATATCCATGAATCTATCATTTTTTTCTTTTGATTGTTTTTTTTCCAATTTAAATTTTAAAAACAAATTTTAAGACATAGTTATTCAGATGGGGTCGCACTTTTTGTCTTATATTTGTGGGTGTTTAATTTTTTTATTTTTTTTTTTACATTTGATTCCATTTTCTTGGACTTTGTTAGTCTTTTTTTTTTTTTTTTTTTTTAATTTTCTGTTATCAATAATGAGAAGAGAGTGTGCTTCCCGGGGCAGGACTGCCACCCAATCCAGCGGGAAGGGGAACCCATCACTGTGGATGTACGTGGCTCCATGAGATTGCCTGCAGCTTCAGAGGAGGATGCTGGGAAATACACCTGCCTGGTAGATGTCAGCGTGAATGGCAAGACATACACCTCTGCGCGTAGCATCCTGCTGACCATTAAAAATGGTACGTACTGCAGGTCATGCAGATTTATTTAGGTTGAAGTGGTTTTTTTAAACATAGAGAGCCTCTTAGATCATCTGAAAAATGTATGTATTTTCTCAAACTACTTTCTGGTCAATTAAATGCACTTGATTACAAAAAATATCAAAATTTTGGTGTTACAATTGAATAAATTGAAGTAGGGTAGAGACGCAAGGAAACAGGTTTGTATGTGTGCTAATCAATTCTCAGAATGAGAACCGCCACCATCTGCTCCGATTTAAAAAAAAATCTGGTTAACTGTGTAAAACATGCTGTGCTTCATTTTGATCATTTACCTGATTCCCCCTCCAGTTAATCTGGCGTATCCTGTCTCGATATGAATGGACTGTTCCGTAATCTTTACCACTACGCTCATGTGTCTCTAGAGTCCACAGTTTTTGTTGACCCTGAGGTGCTGGCCCCTAACAATGAGATCCATTTTGCTGAAGTTGGCAAGTAAAAAACAACAACAACAACAACACACAAAAACACAATGAAATAAGAGTGCATGTACAGTACAATGACATACTGTGTTTTCTCCTTATCCCTGATCAGGTTCAAGCATGAAGCTGACGTGTGTCGTTTATGTAGGCTACAGTGTGGACAAGGAGACATCCATCTACTGGACTATCGACGACAGCTTCACTACGGATTACAAGGAGTTAAAGGAGTCATTGATTTAGTGAGTTTCTGCTTCTAGCCATGTAGTTTCAACCTCTCTCTCTCTCTCTCTCTCTCTCTCTCTCTCTCTCTCTCTCTCTCTATATATATATATATATGTGTGTGTGTGTGTGTGTACTGTATATGTATATATAATATGTAAAATATGGAAGTAGCTTCGCAAAGCCCTGTATCATTCTGCACACAGATAAATTAGTGTGGGACTTGTTGTGGAGCCACAAAGACATAAGATAACCACCGCAACTCTTTAGCTGCCAAATAATCAGAAGAAATACAGCGTCGTGGTTCTATGGTGCCTTTCACAGTTTAAGAAGACCTTGGACCACCAAAATATTTTCAGTTCATCCTTGAGTTCCAGTGAAACTTTGTTGCAAATGTAAAGAAATTCCCTCAAGGAGTTCCTGACATATCGCCTCAACAAAAATGGGAAAGCAGAGAGGGAAGTAATGCGCCGATATGCTTTGTGTCACCCAGCTCTGCTTGTAGAAATGATCCATCCGGCATCCACACACAAAAAACAACGGCAGACCTCCATTCCTCTGTGTGAATTTAGTAGCAAAACTAAAATCTACTGACTGTAAACTTGCCCGGACAACTAAAATGATACCGTCCAACAGAAATGGATGGAAAATATCAGATGAATGGAGGCTTCTTTTTACTCCCTGAGATGCAGGAGTGCTGCAGTCGGCTAATTTGGGCTGGATGGGGAAAAACTAGGCTTGATATGTTCATGCACATTTTGGAGAATGTAAATGTTATATTTTCTCATTGTTGATGTATTTTATCACTCACCCGCTACACATCTACTTCCATGGTTTACTGCAAAATGATGTTGTTATTAGTGCAATATTTAATTAATTAATGCAAGCAAAACAAAAGCATGAAGACGCGGGTCAACTGATTGACGATGCTCTTTTCCCTTTCAGTAATGTCAGCAAAGGCAAGGTGTACGGCGTGTCCACCCTGTCCATTTCTAAAGTTCTCCATTCATTCCTAAACGTTCCCATTTTCTGCAACGTCATGAGCCCATTTGCACAGAGCAAAGGATCTGTGCTGCTTCAAGAAGGTACTCCCCTCTCTGCCTCTCTTCTCCATGAACTACACCAGGGTGAGATGTATGTTATTACCCCTGCCATGTAGCAAACCCCTACTTTAACAGCAAATGAAAAAGGTCAGCTTCTTCTACTCTCCTGTATAAGTCGAATTACAGCGAAATGGTTTCTTTTTTTGGCATTAAAGTATTTATTTATCTTTCAACGACCAAAACAAATAACGTACAAAAGACAACAAAACCCAACACACACGGCAGTCAAAACTAAACTAACAGGACAACACCTCTCTACACTCCTCTATACACTTATATCATTTGTGATTCTATCAATTGCGATGTGTTTCAACATGTGCTTAATCCTGCAGAGCTTTAATATTAATAAAAAGAGAGTCCCATACCAGATGGAACTTCCCTTTCACAATGTTCTTCCTGGAAATCAAGTATTCATAAGATGCAGTGTCTGTCATCAGCTGAGTCCTGGCTGCAGCCTGGCCTGCATGCGCTCTTCCAGTTCCTCAGTATTAGCCTTGCTGCAGCCATGAGGCCTGCAGTTATGAGCACATGCTGCCCTTTCCTGACTCCTAGTGGCAAGAGTGTGCTGTCTCCCATGAGACAGAACAGTGGAGATATCAGTAACCAGTAACCAACCAGTCTCCCAGTTTCCTGACTATTTCTTTCCAGAAGGGTAATACTGCAGGAGTTAAGGCATGTAAAAATGTACCGTTTTCTCTCTTACACTTCCAGCACCTTTCGTCTTCTACTGAGTCCACTCTTAAAAAGCGTCATAGGAGTGTCAATATACGATTCTGTAGTACTTCCAATGTCCCCAGTGGCCCACCCAAGCTTGGAAACTATACTTTGCCTTTTCTCCTTACTTATTTCACATTCTAAACCTCTTTGCTATATTCATCTAAGATTCTCATTATTCACACTTTGCAATTCCATTATATTTTTGTAAAATACTGAATTAGTATGCATTGTAGTTGGCAAGTCAAAAAGGTTTGGTAACATATTAGATTCCTCTACACTCTTGTTTAGTGGGAACACTTCACACACTGCTCCTTAGTCGCAGATATTTCTGAAATTCCCCCCTTCCCTCCCAATGAAATTGATCCACTAACTCCTGATGTGACTTAAAAACTGTGTCCTCCCACAGATCATCAGTCACACACACACACACACACACACACACACACACACACACACACACACACACACACACACACACACACACACACACACACACACACACACACACACACACCGTTCCTCTGCCAAGGATCCCAACAAAATGAGTGTTTACCTATCACCATACGCCGGTTATCCTACATGGAAGAATGCCCTGCTTGTGTTGTGATTCCCCCATCTATTTATGCACCTCAGACCACACCCGCTGAGAGTGCTTCAAAATGGGTCTCTGGGAGGGATTCAACTGGTAGTCCCTCCAGCTTTCAGTGCTTCTGCTGCACCTCTAACCTCTCCTTTAGCAGTCGCTCCCTCCATCTGTGCTACTGGTTCTTCTGACAGTTTTGGAATATTTATATTAACGAAAAAAGGCTTCAGCTGTTTTTCTGGTGAATCTACTTCTGATTTGTAAAGCTTCACATAAACGTCTTAGCATACCTCATTAATGTCCTTTACACTTGTTACTGACTCCCCATATGCGTTTTTAATTGCAGGTATTACAAAACTAGCGTCTTGTTTTTGTTTTGTTTTTTTAATTGCCTAACCAATGATTTACTGGCCTTTTCCCCACTCTCATAAAAGTTACCTTTCATTCTAAACACAGCAAATTCTACCTTTTTATTGCATAGCTCATTCAACTGAAGTTTTATCTCGCGTACTTTTCTCAAACGGTCCTCAGTATGATTATCCGCAAGTTCTTTTTCTGCCTCCTTCACACGGGATTCTAACCCTAGCATTTGTTTTTACACTGTCTCCTCTCTTCTTACTTGTGGGAGCTATTATTCTACCCCTTATGTAAGCCTCAGAGGGCCCCCACACTGAACCTGTCTCAGCTGATCCTCTATCAGTGTCAAAGAACATCTCAAGATCTTCCCCTAATAACTAGGAAAAGTTTCATCCTGAAGCAGTGGCACATTCGTCCTCCACCTACTAGATTTAATAACGTCGTGAAGGACCTTTCATCCAAAACCCCATCTTGTACTTGGTTATAATCACTATATCACTATTTTCCCCCCATTATCTTGGACATATATATTACATATATTAATCTTAACTCCATTTATTTTAGCCTCAACACACATTATCCTCCCTTCATTGTCTTTGTGTTGTTTCAACATGACAAAGCTAAAATTCTGATGTACAAGTAATGCAACCCTGCATTTATTGCTAGACTAAGAGCCCTGATGTACCTTTCCCACCCATCCTGTATCCACCAGATGTGTCTCCTCTAGCAGGGCCACATCTGCTTGTGGAGATCCAAGACAGGACATCATTTCTTCCTCTTAGCAGGTTTATGTGATCCATTTGTATTCCAAGTAATAAACCTTACCATATGAACCATATCTTAAGCCCATTTATACTCTAGCATATTGAGTTCTCCAAAACCTACACATACACAGTCTGTCACATCACTTTATAATAGCCAGTCGCCAGGGTGTTGTCCCACTGCCAACCTTAACAAAAACAAAACAAAAATATGTCATGTGCCCCACATATTGTGACACTCTAAACCAACCAAACCAAAAAAACCCATCCACCTAGGAACTGTGACATGGTGTCCTCACTTCTGTGTTGAACCCCAGGTGTAGATTACGTGCACTTTAATTGCTCTGTAATGGGAGACATGCCGATTGTTAAACCCGTGTTTACGAGCCTGCTAGCTTCTCTTCTGCCGCATTTGTTTCTATATTGTCATGCTTCTTGGAGCCTCACAGCCACAAAGAGCGTCACTTGATTCGACACTGGAAGTTAGACTCAGATCACATCTCAGAGACGCTCATGGTGAAAGCAATGAGAAGTGAATCCATCCACAAAGAAGACAGGAAGCTTTCTGGCCGATAGCAACGGACGTGAATGAGGGTTGAAATTCTACGATTCTGCTGCAATTCTACTCTTTCATTTGGCAGACGTTTCTGTCCAAAGCGCAACAGCAGCAAGAACTTAGACCAGAAGGAAAGCCCTAGTAAGTACAACAACTTGCTTCAAGTTTGATGGCTGCAGGTGCTGCCATCTAGTGGCAGAAGAAGTGCCAGTCTTTTTCTTTCTTAATACAATTTAACCACAGCTGACGAGTTGGCTGATTGGCTTGATTGTGAGCAAGACGGTCTGCAGGATGTCTGTAGGTGTTGGATTGAGAGGACAGGTTGTAAGTTTTAAAAGTAAAAGCAGGAAACAGAACTGGAACCCTTTAGACATTTGTCCAAGTGCATTAGATGATCTGCTAAAGGACTGAGGGACAGAGGCTAATATATTCACTGGTACATTACAAAGACACGTGGGGCACAAGGAGTGGGACTGGCATGTAGACAGCATGGACATGACGTGAAATGACAGGTTTGGCTCAGAGGAAGGAAATTCTGGGCCAATACCATTGTTTCTTATAACCGCTGGGTCAGATACTTTCCACAGCAGGCTGCAGTTTACACTGAGCACGGTTAGATGAAAGGGATTCATTGTAGAAAACAGATGAAATGGAGAATTACTGGTTCAGTAATATTATTATTAATTATTATTATTATTGGTTTAAATGTTGCTTTTTTAAGAACACATGCAAAGCACAAATGTTGTAAGTTTAATCTAAAAATGACTTATTAGTTACTAAGGGGATCTCTACACTGGCGATCACTCTTGAATATCTTCCTACAGAACTTATCGTGTTATTGTTGTCTTTTCCTTGTGATTTATGTCAGGGAAATTCTCCTTGTAGACCGTTGAGAGTTGCTAATTCTCTGAAGAATCACAGACTCGGTGTGATGAGTCAAGTCTCTTTGATGCATGCAGCATGGAGAGAAGACTGCTGAGTGCTCTCTGCTGATCTTTACAATGTCTCAACCTTTATACCATCAACAACAAAGGGCAGATGGTTTCCCCATCCCAGCAACGACTGTATCACCTGTTCATCAGCTGCTTCTCACCTCCTCCCCTTCATCCTGTCTGCTGCTGTTGTCCATTTGTTCCTTGAGGTCAGGAGATGGCCAGAGAAACTCATGGGATTGACAACATGCTTTCTGAGACTAATACTCCTAATCCACAGGCTCTGTTCATTTCATTCCTACATTTATCAAATTGCAGATTTAAATATTAAATTTTGTCTGCCTTCCTTTCATTACAGCAGACTTCAGTTCCCACTACAATAGTGTGGCTCTCTGCCTCGCAGCCTCCTTGGCTGTTGTGGGTCTGGCTGCTGCCGTCTTCTGTAAAACAGATCTCATGCTGGCTTCCAGGACACTGCTGAGGCATTTTTCCAAACCGCAAGGTGTGTGTTTCATCAAGAACCAACCTGTTTTTCTGTGGAATCCCTGGACTAGGTTCTGCTGGTGACTTCATTGTTAGGTTAATGGACACATGTGCTCTTTGAAAATAGAGCAGGTTCAGTCACAAATACAGTCAGTCATTGTTAACAGTGGTAGTCCTTCTCACCTCTACAGCTCCAGATGTCAAGCTCTATGATGCCTATGTGAGCTTCCTCCATCCCGATAGCCTGAGTTCAGTAGAGATGGCCCACTTCGCCCTGCATATTCTGCCTGAGGAGCTGGAGAAACAACATGGCTACTCCTTGTATATCAGAGGACGGGACGACTGCCCTGGAGAAGGTCAGAGCAAACTACTCATCTGCTTTGTATTTAGAGGGCTCTCCTGCATGACAGGGTCCAAAACCTTCCCACCTCTGCCTGGGGGGCCAAGTAACAAGGCTTGTGTCCCCGTACTGCTGCCGGCAAAGAACAGATCTTGGTTCCTTCTGTCAAGACCGACACAGAGCAGTTGTTGCAAATAATAACTTCTGATTTCTGTTCATGTCCACAATATCAACAAAACAAAAATTTTAAAAAAGCAGCAAAAAACACTCACATTCACATTGTCACCTTGACAATAAACAACGAAAGATATTTTGCAGGCTAAACTGACATAGAGCGCCACAAACATAACGTACATCATATGAACTCTGAAATGAATTCTGCTGGATTAACTGTTGCTCAAGGGCGGCATGACTCAGAGGACATGCATGAGAGATGAGGCGTGCCACATGCATAGGACTGTCAAACCTGTAGCAACTGATTTAAGATGAAACTGAAGAAGCCATTATTGATGAAGTCATCAGAATGCTCTTCAGGTCAGGGTTACACATGCAGGACTCGCACTGTGTCTCTCTGTGGAAGATAATATTCTGATCAGTCCTCCCCCACAGCGGAACTTCACATGCTGGCAGCAGAGGTGTCCACTGGCAGGACGTGACGCTGGCTTGATGTGATACGGTTTCAAGCTGCCATCTCTGCATGTGGCCCTCCTGATCTCTTGATA
The DNA here is from genome assembly GCF_037954235.1 of Aulostomus chinensis. Lineage (NCBI taxonomy): Eukaryota > Metazoa > Chordata > Actinopteri > Syngnathiformes > Aulostomidae > Aulostomus > Aulostomus chinensis. Next base: position 25,382,464 of record NC_141331.1, read on the forward strand.
AAAACATGTGTCAAATAGTTTACATTGTGCTGATAAGCTTGGTTATCTCGTTAAAACAGGCTATCGAGTGATTATGAGATAACAAACTGTTTTGTCACCATAATTAGATGAATTTACTTGTTATCAAAAGATAATGGTGTTAAAAACTGGAATTTAGGACCTCGTATGTGAATAACTTACCCTCATGTTTGTGAAAGTGTTGATACCATGATGTACCAAAACCACCGAGCAGCTGCACAGAAATTGTCCGGTGTTGTGGCCTCTCCTTGAACACCACAAAACGATGTGCATGATGTTCTCCAAACCCACGACCTGCCTGTCCCCCTCCAAACTCCGTCTGCTTCCCTCAGCAGTGTCTTTCAACAGTCGTGTTAAGAGCTCACGGACAACTTGAATTGTCAAGAGCTTGAACGGATCAGGGTGTCCCTGAGAGCCCTGTGTTTCCACGCTCCATGATTACTGTTACACTGGCTGATAATTAACTTGCAGTTTAAACCTTAAACCTATTGCATCATGCTTTTTTTTTTTTTTTTAAAAAGTGAAAGTCCTGGACAGGAATTCCTTCTCCTACCACTGTTGCAGCATTCTTGAATAAGTATGATTTTTTTAAACGTTCCTCTGTAGTTGTTTTTACAGTTTTCCTATGTCTTCCTTACTTACTACTTTCTTTTGTTCCTGCGATGCAACAGCAGCCTGCCAAGGGACAACAGATGAAGTTATCCTGTGGCTGCACTCCAGTGTATTTACATGGAAATTTTTGTTAACATGCCCAGTGCCTTCTTTTAAATTGATGAATAAATAAATGAATAGAATTCAACTGTGGCCTTTCTCGGCATCATTTGGGGCTTGTAGAGACCATTTAAAGCGGGATGACACTCAACGAGGAGGAGGAAGTGGTTGCAGAAAAGCAAATTGGGTTTGGAGCTACAGTTACTACAGTTTCTGCTTTACAGTTTGGGGAGAGCCATTTTGACATCTGTCTGACAGTAAAAACACATGCTTTCTATAACATAGAGATGCAACTTGCCTGTGTTAGTCTTAATTCTAGTTTTAAATCTCTTTCAGCATTTTGTGACATTATTGCCAGCACCGTGCAGATATGCCACAGAGTGATAATCCTCTTGTCAGCCGAGGCAAAGCCAAGCTCCAGAACAGAGGAGGCGGGTCCTTTCCACGATGACCAAGACCTCTTCTGCTATGAGCAGAAACTTGCCCTTTACAACGCCCTAACACAGAACAACCTTCAAGTGATTCTTGTGGAAATAGGTGAGAACTGATTCTACTGTCATTCACTGGAGGACAAATGGGAGAGAATTTGGCTGATCGTGAGTTTGGTTAAACAAAACTGAGGCTGGTGAGAATGTCATGACTTGCTGGTAATTGGTCGTGTAACGTATCTGACAAACAGAAATCTAGAAATGATATGTGGAAGTTCAGAACAAGTCAGACAAGCTGTGATGATTCAGCCTGAAGGGGACATGGGTGTCTATCAAATGTCCTCCATCCAGTAGTTGCTGAGATATTTCTGTCTGGACCAAAGAGGAAGAACAACCAGATCAGAAAACAAGTGACAATCCTAGCTGTTCCATACAGTAGCTGTCCAGGAAGTGTAGGTGTAGGTGTAGCTTTGGTCGGCTGGACGGATGTTTGGACTGTCGGTTACTCAAAGTACTGCATCTCAAACTGTCCATCCCTCCATCCATTTTCTACACCACTTCTTCCATCTGTTCGGGGGGGGGGGGGGTCCTATCCCAGCAGACATTGGGCAAAGGGTGGGGTTCACCCTGGACAGGTCACCAATCCATCACAGGACCATCAGGAGAAATTAGGGGTTCAGTATCTTGCTCAAGGACACTTGGACATGGTCACGGGGGGGAAGTGGGGATCGAACCAGCGACCCTTTGGTTGCCAGACGGCCACTCTGCCTGCATCTCAAACTGTGGGAAGCGAAATTAACTTTGGTCATATGGAGTCTGACAATGATAACTACAGGACAGACACAATGGTTTCATTTTATATTACAATGTTTAACAGGACAGTTCATCCAAAAAGGAAAAGTCCCTCATTATCTACTCATCCTCATGCTGATGCAGTCATGTGTGGGTGTTTTAGTCCACAAAACAATTCTAGAGTTTCACAGGAAAAAGTGGAGCAGTATTCTCTTAAAAAGTGGAAGAGAACAGTGACCAACTTTTAAAAGTACAACAAATACATCCTAATTCCTCCATGCTGCTTGCCTGAAATAATCCAAGTGTCTGGAAGTCTCAATGTGCCGAGCTGTTTTGAAAAAACATTTTGATTTATTAAAAATACAGCGTCATGGCTGAGCTCCGGGGTACAGAGAAAACTGAGGCTATAAACGTGGTCGCCAGTTGTTTTAGTTTCATTTGCATCAAACACGTTTGTTTTCTGAAATAAACTCTGAAATGGATCAAATCCATATGTTCATTCAATTCAAATCAATTGTCCTGCCTGTGCTCTGCTCCACCAGATGGTCCGGTGGACTACGGTCTCCTGCCCGAGTCTCTTCGCTATATTAAAAGGAAACAAGGAGCTCTGAAGTGGAGGACAACCTTTTCTGGAACCCACAATCTCTGGATACTGCACTCGAACAGAAACTTCTGGAAGAAACTGAGGTACCACATGCCCTCAGTGCCAACAAGGAAATGTCAGACTGTCGTCTAAGATTTAACTGGTTCAGTGGTGGTTTTCGGGTTAGAGAAGCGAGATTGTGACCAGAAGGTCGCAGGCTCCGTGCCCGGACTGGCTGGGTGAGTCTGGCTAAGGAAAAACTCCTTATGACTTTTTGTCTCCAGTTTCTAGTTGTTGTTTTTTTTTTTCAGAAAACCTTAGAAAAATGACTCAGGAGATTATTTTAAAAAGACATTCGTCTCAGTGAACCTCCCCTGGTTCAATAAAAATTTTTTAAAATGATCATCATGGCAGTTCACATTATACTTTACCTGCCTACCTGTTGCAGGCTGTACAACACTCAAAACAACGTGCTCACTTTTGTGAGGAGAGCTGCTCGCAATGTCTGTGCCGGACGGTGTGGATGAAAATGCTGCATTCAAGCTGTAATGCATTTCAATGGAAAAACACAACATTAACAAGTTTTGGGGGGGATGAGCAGCCCTAAAATTATATATTTAAAACAAGCAAAGTCCAAACTCATTAATTCTATTAAAATTCCTCGAATGGTTACAGCCCTAATATGAGAGAGCCGCTAATGTCTGCCCTTCATGGACGGTTATTATTGTCCAGGGTTTGAGGTGCGAGGATGCGGGGTATTCTAACCCTACATGCATGCAAACATCTCTACATGTGAAGTAACTGAAGTAATGATTCTAGATTTCGCTGCATTGGGAGTAATGACTTTGTGTAACCTGATGTGCTGGGCATGACACCACAGAAGTGTCACAAGAGCGAAAATGCTGCCCAGAGTTTGACCGTATGTTATTTTTTTAACACAAAAGTGTATTTTTACAAGAAAAGTTCCTATTTAACATATTTTGGATAGGTTATCAATCCATGTATTTAACTGTGTATATTTAGCCTGATTGTTAATGTGAAAGGTATTTTGTTCAATGGAAACTCTTCTTTTTTTTGATGTAAGGTGTCAAGTTGTGTTGCGTAAAATGTTATCAGTGATGATCAGCATTTTTCTTGACATTTTCGCTTTCGGTGCAACTCAGACATCCTGTTGGTTTACTGTCAAGTTTGACCGTCTTTGTCTTTATGGTCAGGATGTGATATTTCTGTATAGATTTTGTGTTATACTTTATTTTACAAGAATAAGTAAGTAATTTCTTTGAGATACAGCCAAAGATTTCTAAACATTGACATACATCAACATACATCTTTACTTACTATACAGTTATACACTCAGATACACACACACCAGACAGATGTGTCTGGCTTTGTATGCATGTATGTGATTCACAGAAGTGCAGAAACACCTATACAACAGGAAGGCTACAGTCCTAATTCAAAGGGATTCTGTCGATGTTTGACTTATGACAAAGAACCGGCGGCCTGCTCGTGCAGTGAGGGTGACTGACTGACTGAGAGCTCCTGCTGGCCGGGAGCACGACTGATCTGAAAGGCTAAACCAGCTTGCCTGAGCCGGAGCTATCATGAACAACAGCTGAGCGGGATCAGAGACAGACACCGGCTTGAGGACAGGAAATTCCTCAGCATTACCAGAGAAGTTGCCTTGCTGGGTTTGGCTCCATCTGCGTCTTTCCCGACCCACCCCCTGAGCTCTCAGTCACTTGAGCTTCACTCATTGCAACCCTTCATAATCAATGCAGGACGCTAGAAGAGCTCCAGGTGCAATGGAGAATTCCTGAAATGAACCACTGTAATGGAATGCCACATAATGAGAGACCTCTGGAGTGACCGTGACTAATGATTAAAATAATGGTAATGGATTCCTGCTGACGGGGAGGACTGGGAGTGCTTTCAAGTGAATGGACTTAATGTGTAATGGACTGTAAAAGCATTTCATTGAGTTCTAGTGAATGGAGGATTAAATGAGTCTTTACAGTACTAAGTATTCTTATTCTGTACTTGGTTAATTCCTGTACCAAATAACTGTAGAAGCTATTTAGTTTCGTGTCAAACTTATTAACAGAGCATCAACATAATCTGTATAAAAACTTGCTTTTCAAACTTCATGTTGGTGGAGTTTTTCCTATCAGTCATTAAATTAACTAATTTTATTTGTGCTTCTCCCGTCTTTGTTCTTTTACTTCCCACTGTGTGGGCTGTACAGCAGCTTAGGTCAGCTCCAGCGATGATACACTCTCACGCGTCCCTCGGGTGTCTGCTTCCAAGTCCAAAATAATCCATTCAATTATTGTTAAGACGTTCCTAAAACAATGAAACTCTCAATGAAAATGATATCAAGGGTAATCATTCATGCTTCCACAATTACTCATAAGCGCATCCTCTGTTGCACATGTTTTGTCATGGTCACGTTGTCTCACGCAGAGCCATGTGGAAGACTTCAAAACGATTCCGAGAAAAGGCCGAAACACCCACACACACACAACAGAGTACCTCTCTGGTCATGGTGAGGCAGAAGAGTGAACACATCTTTTCCATGGACAAAAAATGCATTCTGCTGTTTCTAAGAAAACTAGGGTGACCACCCGTCCCGCGTAGCGCGTGCACGTACAGCGTTTGAAGCCAAATATATGCGTCCCGCAAATTGAGGCCGTGTCCCGCAAAATCAATGCTTCCTGTAATAAAAACTTGATCACTCTAGTCTTTCGCCCTGAGGCAACCAGAGGCAACCAGACGAACGGCCATCAGTTCAGCACAGCACTGTCTCCACACCCCTCTGTTGAACAGCTGACTGGGGTGAGAGGTTGCCGTAAACAGTTTTTTGTTGTTGTCGTGACACCGCACGCACGTGCAGCAAAACACAATTCACATACGTTGGGACATGGACGCGCGCTTACATGAAAAATGGAGAAAGAAACTAACGTGAGTGGGCCACCGACTAAAAAGAGAGGGTGTGTGTACAGAAGAGAGCGGGGAAGTCAGTATTTGTGGGTGACAGGGGTTCAGGGGGACACTGAGAGGGCTTTTGTGAACTTTGCGAAACGTCCTTTTCAGTCGGACATGGAGGGGAATACGATGTGAAACCACACAGGCTCTCGGAGACTCACAAGAAACATGTCCAACAGAAAGAGACATCGAAGTCTATGGATGCTTTCCTCCGACCTAACAACGATTCTTTAGCTGACAAAGTGACTGCTGCAGACAGGATGCTGGACGGACACAAGGAACAGATGTTCAGTGGACCTCATCAAGTCAGAAATCCAGGTGAGGAGCAACTTCACATTCAGCTGCAAGGACTTCTACACTTACGTAGTCAAAGAGAAGGCCCTCCTCAATGCTGCAAGCTCCAACAAAAAGTACAAGTTCAAGAAGAAACCTGAAGGTAAGAAACCTAGTTATGTTAATGAAGATGGAATTTGATTGATTTTAAACATCGGTGGACTGTCCACAGGGGTGCAGACTGATCACTTTTAGATGGCAATAGCCTTTTAGGTCAAATATGTCATTGTTTTGCATAGGATTGTATCTGTGTCACCTTTTTGCATTGTTGTGATGTGATGGTGATGGGTTTGCACTCCTGTGTCTAGACTGGAAAACCATTTGGAAGCTTATCGGTAAAAAAATAATGTTGCTTCTGTCTCTTATCTTTCTTCCTTACTTGATTCAGATGCTGGTGAAAAGGTGTGAGTCCTAAAGGTATCCCCAGGACACTTTTTTCCTGTGCCTGCCTTCACTAAAATGCAAGTTCACCATCCTACCTCCCCTTCCTGTTCCGTGAACCTCTGGACTTGTGAGTTCAGACTTTCTTTCTTACTGTTCCTGTGGTGTTCCTGTTAATCCATTGAAAAAAGAGTGGAGACTGACTGTTCCTGCCTCCTGAAGTTCCCTGGACTTCTGATTTTATTTTATTTTAATTTAATTAACTGTTCCTGCTCTGTTAAGTCGTGAATCTCCAGACTCATTTTTATATTATAAGCTATTCAATTTCATTTTATTTATTTTCTGCGACAAACAATTCATTTCACTTTCCACGATCCTGCCAGTGCGCTGCCATGATCGATAAAAAGTTGTGAAGATCGCGATACAAGTTCTTTATAAACAGGGTTGCGCTTGGGCAGTTCACGTTGGGGTTCCCCGGTTGGTGGGAGTTCCCAGGCAGCGATGAATTCACCTAAGGTCAAACACATGTAAATTGTTAGAAAAAAGGAGTGAAATAGAGTCTCAGGGACATCAACAGGAAGACTGATCTGATGGCAGAGGCCAAAACTTTACTGAGAGATGAGCGAGCAGCTCTCACAGCCCAGCCCTATTTATTTATTTATTCATTTTCCAGAGCTTCCACAATGACAGTCTGTCAGGCGGCACAATGATAAAATTAGAATGCGACAGGAAGTTCGTGGCAAACATGAGACAATGCGGGTTGCCCTTTTCACACTGCAGGTGAGCCAAGCAGAGCCGAGGTGAGCCGCTAACACCTGGGTCGCTTGGAGGGTCGGTGGACGTGGGTCGGAATGCCGAGTCGACCCTTTCAAAGTGCCCAAACACCTGCGTTGACCCGCGTTTTTGGTGCAATGTGAAAGGGGCTTTAATTTTGGAAGAGGAGCAGAACAATTCTCTTGACCTTCTTATTTATAATTCACCGCTGACATGAACTAAGAACATCTGCTTCTCTCTTTATCAAGATGTGTACCAGTTACGACCTGCTGATAACCCTGACCCCAGAACTTATTCCAGTCAGTGGTTCGCCAAAGGGAGTTTCTCACCTCTCTGAAACCTCAACCCACGCAGGGTGTAAAAAACATTCACCTTGCGGAGGAGACCTGAGATTATGAACTGAGGAGACATACACACACACACATATATATACATATATATATATATATATACATATATATGTATGTATATATATGTATATGTATATATATACACACACACATATATATATATACACACACACATATATATATGTGTGTGTGTATATATATATACATATATGTGTATATATGTATGTATGTGTATATGTATGTATATATATATGTGTGTGTGTATATGTATGTATGTATGTATGTGTATATGTGTGTATATATATATGTGTGTATATTTATGTGTGTATATATATTGTGTGTATATATATAGTATATGTGTATATATATAGTATATATGTATATATATTGTATACAGTATATATAGTGTATATATATATACACAATATATATATATATTGTGTGTGTGTGTATATATATATATATATATATATATATATATATATATATATACACACACACACACACACACCCATGTGTATAAACATGATATTAGAATGTTTCACTGTCTGTGGTTGTCAAGGGTTAACGGTTAACTGTCTGTGGTTGTCAAGGGTTAACGGTTAACTGTCTGTGGTTGTCAAGGGTTAACGGTTAACTGTCTGTGGTTGTCAAGGGTTAACGGTTAACTGTCTGTGGTTGTCAAGGGTTAACGGTTAACTGTCTGTGGTTGTCATAACGCTGAGCAGTCTTATTCTCTAGGTGATCTGTCAGTGTGAGATGTGATTGCTGTCTGTTCAACCAGCTAAATACGTTGATCTGAGAAGTAAAAGGCCTACAACCCCACACAGGTCAGAGGTCACTCCCCGAGGCGGACCAGTTTACTATCATAGTGGCGACATCATCCGCTGCCCGTGCTCTTCCACTCTTCTTTCTTTTACGCGAGCTTCTAGAGCGGCTGATCCATCTCCCCTTTTCTTTTCTATTCCAATTTTTTGGGGTTTCTTTTGTTCTTTAACTTTAAACAGAACTTCTTATCTTTCCTTTTTTTTTTTTAAGAATTGTTCTTCACTTCATTTTAAATTACATCCATTACCAAGAAAAAAAAACCTAGGGAAAAAGAGTGACAGCCCAGAAACAACTGCAGTGAATGATGGGTTGGAAAACAAAACTGCGCTGAATCACAAGGAACATGGAGACGGGCGGTGGTGTGGTCCCAGCTCAACAGTTCTGCTGAAGTCCAACTCAAAGTAAAAGAAGTGAAGCCCTGGTCATATTTAACAGACCTCTTCAGCTTCAAGTGCAAAAAAGGTAACGGCTTTATTTATGCAGTTACAGCTGTGTTTGCTCAGAAGGACCAGTGAGCAGCTTATAATGACTCCCCATCAAACCTGCACAAGCAAGAACAGCCAAGTCAGTTTGATTTCTGTCGCACCAAATCACAAAAAAAGTTAAAGTTATCTCATGACACTTTCCTAGTAGAGCAGGTGTAACCCAAAAATAAGAAGAAAAACAACGTTAAAACACTAAATGCTCAACTAAACTAACTAAATATAGAGTGGAGAAGGTTTTCCTCTCATTTCGAGTGGGACCAAATGTTATCTGAGACAGAGTTCGATTCAACTCTCTAAGAGTTACACTGACACTATTTTATCTCTTTCCCCAAACAATACTCAGTTGTTTGAGTTTACTTTTATTGAGATGCTTTAAAAAAGATTCTGCTGTATTTGGAATACACAAGGAAATATTTGTATTGCTGTACCCCCCCATCCTA
>NC_141331.1:25396571-25551571 GCF_037954235.1 Aulostomus chinensis
ACGCACGCACTCGGGTCTGTTGGTGAGTGTTGGAAAGGACCCACTTGCAGGCTACAGTTCATAATCCAAGATGTTTAATGAACAGCAAAAAAAGGTACAAGAAACACAGGCAAAGTCAAAAAACAGGGACAGGCAAGATACAAGCATCGCAGACAGTCAGGGTAAATACTGGCACCATCTGGCAAGGACTGAACAGAGCCCTGGGCTTAAATACCCACAAGAAATAATTATTAAAGCAAAACAGGTGTGCTGTAAAAATGGCAGGAAACCGAACAAAGGGCTGGGCAGGGCACAGCCACAACACAGCAGCACATGTGGGCCTGTAAAACAAAGCACACATGAAGCAGAATCAACACAAAAGCACATTTTGCAGGGAACTAGAACAAAAGCACAACAGAACAGTAACAGTGAGGAAGTCAAGCAACCAGTTGCAGGGGTGGGTGCTGTATCCAAGGGGGGCCAGTTTGCTTATCAGGTGTTGTGGAATGATGGTATGGAAAGCGGAGCTGAAGTCCAGAAACAGCATCCGCACATGAGTGTTCTTCCCCTCCAGATGCTCTAGGCTCCGATGGCGTGTGGAGGAGATGACATCATCTGTGGTGTGGTTGTGGCAATAAGCAAACTGGTATGAGTGGAATGTTGGGGGAGTCTGGAAACCATGCGATCCTTTACCAGCTTCTCAAAGCACTTCATTATGATAGGTGTGAGCACTACTGGGCGGTAGTTGTTGAGGGAGGAGGTTGTATTGTTTTTGAGTAACGGTACAATCCTGGCAGGCTTGAAGCAGGATGGTACCACAGTCTGGTGCAGTGATGAATAGAAAATGTCTGTGAGAACCCCAGCCAGCTGGTCAGCACATTCCTTGAGCACTCTTCCTGGTATATTGTCAGAGCCAGCTGCTTTTCGGGCGTTCACCTTCCTCTGGGTCTCCCGAACATCAGCTCGGTCCAGGCAGAGTGTCTGCTCGTCAGGGCTAGGAATGGATTCATTTCTGGTGTTTTGAAGCCACCAGGTCGCCGGACTTGAAAGTGTTCATTGCTTTCAACCTCGCCGTACCTCAATAGTCATCCAGGGTTTCTCATTTTCCTGTGTGGTGATGCTTTTGACCATGCTAACATCCTCCGTACATTTCTGGACATATCCAGGGATGGACTCTGCATATTTGAATGCCCATGGCAGCTGACTGACACATGTCCCAGTCAGTGCATTCAAAACAGTCTTGCAGTGCATCCATGGCTCCTGCAGGCCAAATACTCACCTGTTTCACAGTGGGCTTATTCCTGATCAGTCGAGGCTTGTATGCAGGAATAAGCATCACAGAGAGATGGTCTGAGGAGCTGAGGTGGGGGCGGCCTTTAATTCCCCCTTTGGCGTTGCTGTAAATTAGGTCCAGTGTATTCTCACCTATTCCATATACTGGTAGAAGTGAGGAAATACGGTTTTCATATTTGGCTGATTAAAATCCCCGGCCACCACACAACCCCCTCCTGGATGTGCAGATTGTAGGTCACTGATGGAACAGTAGAGCACACTCAGGGCATCTCTGGTGTTTGCACTGGGGGGAACATACACTGCTGTGATGATGCTTGCAGTGAATTCTCGAGGCAGATAAAAAGGTCTGCATTTCATCAGTCGATCCACATCAGGAGAACAGTGACTTGAGATCTCCTCTGTGTGTTATTGATGTACATGTGTGGGCGGCATGGCTCAGGGGTAGAGTGGCCGTCTACAACCAAAGGGTCGCTGCTTCGATCCTCGACCCCGGTGACCATGTCAAAGTGTCCTTGAACAAGATACTGAACCCATAATTGCTCCTGATGAGTAGGTTGGCGCCTTGCATGGCAGCCTCCACCATCAGTGTGTGAGTGTGTGTGTGAACGGGTGAATGAGACGACACTGTAAAGTGCTTTGAGTGCCGCGAAGGTAGAAAAGCACTGTATAAAACTGAGTCCATTTTCCATGTACATGCATACACCACTGCCCCGCAATTTACCGGTGAGAGAGCTGCCGCTGTCTGACCTGAATGTTGTTAGCCCCTCCATGCTAACTGGTAGGGATGGTTTCAGCCAGGTCTCTGTGAGAATAATGGTGCAGCAGTCCCTCGTTTCCTGCCTGGTTGTCATATCCAGCTTAAGGTGGTCCAGTTTGTTCTCCAGGGAGCGAACATTGGAGAGCAAGACGGCGGGTAGTGGCAACCTGAACGGGTTAGCCTTTAGCTTAACTGTTAAGCCGACACGCCCGCTTACTTACTGCAGCTTGTTTTTCTGATTGTATGTAAAGCACTTTGAACTGCAATTCTTGTGAGAAAGGTGCTACATAAATAAAGCCTTACTTACTGTACTTAGTTACTTACTTAATGTGTATCACTCTCAGTACCCCTTCATAAAAAAGCTGATTGAATCTTCCATCCCAATGACAACTCTGCACCAAGGCGGCTTCTATGATGAAGTCTTAAATTGTCACAGATTTGTGTAATCTTGTGTGCTGAAGGAAAAGTCTCTCCCTGGCAGTTTAGCAAGTATCATGGATTAGTTTCCCTGCAGTCTTGTTGATTATTTAATAAGAATGAGATACAGTACATTTTCATGTATCTTGTCTCCCTAGCAAATGGATTCCCTGCGACTTCTCCTCCTCACGCCAGTGATGATGTCTGTGACGACACCTCCACCTCCACCTCCACCTAAATATTCAGGTAGAGTTCACTTGTCAGGGAAGAAAACGAGGAAAACAACAGAAACAGTTCATGCAGCTGCACTTAAATGACACGTCCCAGATCTCTATGAACGAAATATTCCATTTGAAGATATTTATTGATGACATTGCATCATTTGTTCAAAGCAAAATAACTTAAGAACTGTCAATGGAAACCAAAATCATTAACCCAGTGTTGACCGGGTTCAAAATCCTTCTCCAAATCAAAGTGGGAAATGAAATCCTCTTCTGTGGGCAGCGGGTGCAACCTCACAAAGTGACTGGGAGTTGGAAAACTAGCCAAGTTTCAGCCAGAAAGGATGAGGAGAGGGAAATGGTTTGTGGCCACCAACCGCAAAACCAGCCCTTATTATGGTTGGTCTTACTCACTGCCTCTCCTTTCCACCTGTTGTTGCTCCCATTTGCACAACAGCAGGTGAATTTGACAATCATTCTACTGTCCAAACCTGATAGGCTGATATCCAGGAAGTGTGACTGACTTGGAGTTACACTGGGATGATTATGCGTTCCCTTTACTTTTTTGAGCCAACACCCCCATATAGTTATACCTCCCAGTGTGAGCAACACAGCCGCAACGCTGAGTGTTAACTACACCTTTGCGATTGCCTCGCTGCCTGCAAATCAACACGGAAACAATTAATTATCCAGACTGCACCTGAAATAGCAAGTTCTTTCCAGGTATCGGTAGGAATCAGATTAAAACTTCTCTTTACCACCACCACACGGGTCCAGATGGAAAGGTCCCACCATTTGTAATACTGCAGCTAAGTTGTAATAACTGTGTCCTTTTCACCTTTTATCTGTCATTAACACATCCAAAGGTTGATATACATCTCACCTTCATCACCATTTTTTCATCTTTCCCTTCATTTTCAGTTACGACAGAGCAACAGTGCCGTGATTTCAGCTGTCAGCCATTCTATCTGCTTGAAGGCGAAGCGTTTCACTTTATGCCTGAAACCCTGCCTCACTCCAACTTCCCAGACGCAGAGTTCACGTGGCACAAAAACAGTTCTCAGCCCAAGTACATCTCCTCTGATGAGAACAAGAGGATACACTACCGTGGAGCTGCACTCTTCATCTTAAACGTCACCACTGAAGACTCTGGCTTCTATGTTGCCCAGTAAGAATCATTTTGAATTGATTGTTTTTTCTCTTTTCTTTAGTGAAATTATCCATTTATTACTACCACCCCTGATGTGGACCTGCTGCTTCTCTTTTAGGCATAACAAGCGATCAGGAAAGTGTTCCAACTATCATTTAAGAGTGGAGGTCTTCAAAGCAAGCCAACGAATGAACAGATCACTCCTCTACATGACAGTTGACCCCCCCGGCGTGAGCAAAAAAGTCCGATGTCCACTTCCTGTCTCGAATACATGTTCAGTGCTAAATGGAAGTTTCACTTGGTACAAGGTACAGGCCCTTCTACCCACATACTCTGTTAATAGCTACGTTGCATTCAGGGAAGGTAAATCAGGGTGAGGATGGAAGCAAGAATGTGTCTTAATCTAGAAATAAACCAGATGATATTCATCCAGCATTTAGTTGTCGCACCAAGCCTGACCTAGTCTTGGGTTTACTCAGCATGACAGGCTGGCAAAGAGATCCAGAGTATCAGGTGTTTAGAGGAGAATGGAATTCTCCCCATACCAATCAGAACAAATTTATCGTGTCTGATTTTTTTTCAAGCGAACTCTTGATGCAGCAGGGTTAATGTCTAATGGAGAGGAGGCAGAAGATTATACATCATTCGCCTGTGCCTTATTATCTCTATGATAATGTGTTGCACTTTCCTATGTAGCTTAGCCTTGGCTCCAGGAGGGTTACCAAAAGGTGTCAGACCTGCAGAATACACCTGGTCAAGTCTCATGTCTGGATAGTAAAGCCTGTAGTAATTCAAATTCAACACGTTTCAAATTTTACCCTTCAGTCTTTCCCTCCTTCTGTCCTGTGAATTTCACTTTGTCTCCCTCTGTGCATATTGCCTCCTTAAACATGCGGCCTGCAGGACTTCAGCCATCTTCAAGGTCAAAATGGAGTCATCCTGTGGGTGCATAATGCCACCAAACATGACGAGGGCATCTACACTTGCCTGTGTACATGGCAGCACAATCAGCGGTGGTACAACTCCTCAGGCTCCAGGGAACTCATTGTTGAGGGTAAGAATTTTCTTTTTAAATACGGCAGTTGAGGAACTTAGGCAGGCAGAGTCCGTGAGGGGTAGCGGCGACATGAATAATGTCAGTTCCTGAGGGGGGCAGAGCAGAACAGTCCACCCAAATAACAATTACTGTCCACCCAAATAACAAACCGTGGCTCACCAAAGATTTAAAAAATGTCATAAATAAGAAGAAAAAAAATCTTTTACTCAGGGAATAATAAAGAAAGGAAAAACATCAATTAAAAGGTTAAGTATGAAATTCAGACAAGGCAAGGCAAATTAATTTGTATAGCACCATTCATACACAGGGCAATAGTGCTTTACAGAAGTAAAGAGAGAATTGAAAGTTAAAAACAGTTTAAAAACGAATACGTGAATTAAAACATTCAAAAGTCATTTAAAATCAATAAAACAGTTTAAAATCAATTCGACAGCAGACAAATCAATATTAAATCAATCCATCAATACCAAATCACCCAGATCAATACACTATAAGAAGGCTGCAGTAAACAGCAGTGTTTTCAGCCCAGTTTGTGCACACCTCAGAGGTTCAGGGAGTTTCTTCCACAGGTGTGGACCACAGAAGCTGAAAGCAGCTTCACCCTGCTTGGTTTTGACCCTGGGGACACTGAGTAGACCTGTCCCTGATGACCTGAGGGGTCTGGATGCTTCATACCCAGTCAGTAGCTCTGACATGTATTTAGGCCCAAGATTCAGTGACTTATAGACCAGGAACAGGATTTTGAACTCAATCCTTTGACACACAGGGAGCCAGTGCAGTGATTTAAGGACAGGTGTCATGTGGTCCATTTTCTTACTGTTGGTCAGGACTCTGGCAGCAGCATTCTGGATGAGCTGCAGGTGCTTGATTGATTTTTTACTGAGACCTGTAAAGACACCGTTACAATAATCTAGCCTACAAAGAATAAATGCATGGACGAGTTTTTCCATGTCGTGTTGAGAGAGAAATCCTTTAATTCGTGCAATGTTTTTGAGATGATGATAGGCTGATTTAGTGATAGTTTTTATGTGGCTCTTAAAATTCAGGTCTGAGTCCATAACAACACCAAGGTTTCTAGCTTGGTCGGTGGTTTGTAGTGTCATTGAGTCGAGTTGGCTCCTGACCTCAAGCCTTGCGTTTTTGGGACCAAACAAAATGACTTCTGTCTTTTCTGCATTGAGCTGGAGAAAATTCTGGCCCATCCACTGATTGACCTGTAGGATACAGTCACTCAGTGGATGCAGTGGACTGTCATCGCATGGTGACACTGTAATCTAAAGTTGTGTGTCATCAGCATATGAGTGGTAGGAGATGTTATGGTGCTCTATGATCTGGGCCAGTGGGAGCACATAGATGTTGAACAAAAGTGGCCCAAGAACAGAGCCTTGCGGGACCCCACATGTCATCTTTGTTCGCTCAGATTCACAGTTCCCAAGCGAGACAAAGAAGTCACGATCTTCTAAGTAGGATCTGAGCCAATTTAGCACCGCACCAGAAAGTCCAACCCACCTCTCCAGTGTGTCAACAACAGGTTGTGATTGACTGTGACGAATGCGGCACTAAGGTCTAGTAGTACCAATACTGATATTTTAGATGCATCAGTATTACGGCGTATGTCATTTAACACCTAAATAAGTGCAGTTTCAGTGCTGTGGTGTGGTCGAAAACCTGACTGGAAAGCATTGAAGAGATTGTTTTGGGTCAAAAAAGAATGAATTTGTTGATAGACAACTCTCTCAATGATCTTTGACAAAAACACAAGGTTAGATATGGGTCTGTAGTTACTTAGTACTGAAGCATCCAGATTAGGCTTTTTTAAGAGAGGTTTGGTTACTGCAGTTTTCAGTGCCCTGGGAAATTGACCCGATTGAAGAGAAGCATTTACTATCCTCAATACATCTGATGAAACACAATGAAAAACACTTTTCAGCAAGCCTGTAGGCATCATATCAAGGCAGCACGTCGTGGATTTTAAATTCTGAACCGTTTCTCTCAGAGTTGCATGTTCTACGGGTTGAAATGTTTGTAGATTTCTGAGAAACTGAGGAGGAACTGGTGACATAACGAAGTTGCTTTTGGAGGAGCCACATACTGTTTGTCTTATCTTCTGAATCTTATCTGTAAAAAAAGGCTGCAAAGTCATTGCATGACTTGTTGGACACCAGTTCAGCAGGAATAGATGCCGAAGGGTTTGTCAGTCTGTCGACAACAGTGAATAAGGTGCGGGCATCGTTGGTGTTATTTTTGACCATCTCAGAGAAAAAACAATGTCTTGCCTTTTTCAATTCTTGGTTATAAATGTGAAGACTCTCTTTATAAATGTCATAGTACACCTGGAGTTTGTTTTTACGCCATTTGCGTTCAGCCTGCCTACACTTTCTTTTTTGAGCTTTCACCAGAATGGCGTTCCTCCATGGTGACCTTTTTCTGCCAGATATAACTTTGGTCTTAATTGGAGCAATGGGATCCATAACAGTCATAACACTGGAGCTAAAACTATCAACAAGGTCACGACTGTGGCTAAGGGCAGAGTTGGTGATGATGTAAAAGCCTGAGTGAAAAATGTACCAGTGCTGTTGTTCATAAACTGCTTTCTTATCACCTCTGCTTCACTTTTGCAAAGATTGGCAGGAATAGTCATTTTAAACTGAACACAACAATGATCAGAAAGAGCAACATCACCCACCACAACGTCAGAAATGTTCAGACCCTTGGAGATAATTAGATCTAATATGTGGCCCTTGTTATGTGTTGGATCCGTTGCATGCTGGGAGAGTCCAAAGATATCCAGAGTATTTAAGAGTTCCTTTGCATATCCATCTTTCACATTGTCAACATGAATGTTAAAATCCCCCACTAGACTAACACAGTCAAACTCAATGCAGATAATAGACAGTAGTTTGGAAAACTCATCAAAAAACAGTGCATTATGTTTTGGGGGCCTGTAGATGGTTCATGATATTGCACGACAGGAGGCTCTCAACTGAACTGCAACATATTCAAAGGAGGTGAAACTTCCGTATGACATCATCCTGCATTGGAAGGTTTCATTAAACAAAACTGCAACTCCACCTCCTTTCTTATCCACTCTAGCTTCACTTATGAAGCTGAAGTTAGGGGGCGCTGATTCAGTGAGAACTGCTGCACTGTTATCTTGGCTTAACCACGTTTCATTTAGGAACATGAAGTCCAGGTTGTGCTGTATAATGTAATCACTGATTAGAAATGATTTGCCTGCTAATGACCTGACATTTAATCCTGCTAGCTTTGATATGTTAGAAGCAGTGTCTATGGGACCGTGTACTGACTGTGGTTGACATGGAATGAATGTTAAATTTGACATTACCCTGTTTCTTGGCAATTTAAACACTCTTTTTCTATTGCCAGTCATAACGTGAACTGAGGAAGCTTCCAGTATGCTGGGCCCCGACTTTTGCTGGGAATAGTCAGGAGTGACATCATTGGAGCCTGGACCCAGAACAAATCAGCAGTCAGGGACAGAGAGATCTAAGTGTGCTGAACTCTTATCAGCTTGCAGAGGATGAGTCTGATGCCTGTGTGGGGACGGTGGGGGTGGGGCACGTCCTAACGAGGGTGTTGCAGGGGAATGAGGAGAGAACACTGCAGAAGACAAGAGGCATTGCAGCCATGTCCTCAGTCACTAACATCCATTGTTATTAGTCTTTTACTGACAGTCTCCTGTGTTTCTCTTTTACATGCTGGTTTCCCAGCCTTTCACAGAAAGATAAATCAGTTTGTACAGTTTCATACAAACATGTTGCCAAATCCCAGGCGTGAAATCGAGGGACTCGACGAGAAAGCAAAGAGCATCTGCTCTTCTGATCAGATTAATAAAGGTGTCTCAGTCTGTACCTGTCAGTCAATCTTAGTCAGCTCCACCTTCTTGTCTGATACATTGTACCTCCAAAAAACAAAATGGAGATCGCAAAAAATCCAATGTTGAGACTTTCAAGCAGTTAAAGATCTAACAGGGGTGTCGTGAGGGCTCCAACCATATCTTTTTACAGTATTTGATAACAAATTTCCAGAATGTTCTCTGACTTAATGCACAAAGAAGTGATTTCATTTTCTTATAGACACTTAAGACACACAAGCATTGGGACCACTTTTTAAACCTGAAGGCTGCGTGCACTTCTGTTATTCAGTCGATGCGTAGAACACCTGAATGAGACCATAGCAGTGTAATAAATCCATGTCTGTGCTTCGTCTACAGAGATGGCTGACCACCATCCTCCAATAATCCTGTCCCCGGTGGAAAAGGAGATGCTCGTTGATGAAGGTAGAATAAGTGACAGCAGAGGTTTCTGCATGGTGCAGTAAAGACAGTTCCTGCTGCTTCCAGGTTTACGTGCTAATGCTGTGCACTAAATTTGCAAAGGACTGTTTTTGCGCAGGTCTAGCTATTGTACAACACCTTTCTCGTGCAAACCATGATTTTATGAAATTGTATTGGGATGAATGAATTCAGTGTTGCTCTTTTCAGTTCGTCAAATTTGTATAGCACCATTATGATATGGAACCATTCTATACAGCACCATTTACTCACAAAGTGACTCGTGGTGCATCACAGTGGCACAGAAACAAAGAGAGTTACAATCATGTTTGGAACCATTAAGCCCTGGTTTAAAAGACCTGACCTCAGTCTGGCCTTAGGTTTGAGTCACTTGTCTTTGTACATGTACATTTTGAAAGGTTGTTATTACTATGCATTTGTACCTAGCAACACACAGCAGTGCAGACTAATACTGCTGAATTTGCAAAAAAATGTCAGTATTTGAATTCAGTACTACGAGCATTAAAAATTCTATACAGTCTCTTATGTTAAATGTGCCTTTTTCTTGTTCAGGCAAAGGAATCAAGCTTGTTTGCTCCATTTTGTGTGGGTCCAATGTGCAAAATGACTGTCTGGCTCACTGGCATGTCAACCAAGCAGACACGTACAAGCAAACCATCCAAACGTAAGCAGCACCTAACAAAAGAAGGCCTGCTAGCGTGTCTGATGGGCTCCAGATGTATGTGACAACAAGCTTGGCTCACTGAAATAGTTCAGTTCAGCACAGTTCCAGCTCACTAATGATGTAATTCCCTCCATGTGATGCAGTTGTATCAGTGCTCAATGCAATGCTTATTTTAAGAGAACACACATCATCATTCATACCACTGCAGTGAGCTGATTCTTTTTTCATCAAAGTACCAATAAGCACCAGCAGATGTGCATCATCATCACCATCATCCAACATATTGGGGTACGCGTCTGGCAGATGAGTTACTAAGGGCATTTTCTTTTTGGCCCAGTTATCACCCTCATGTTTCATCATCATTGGGACACGAGGCCAGGCCTTTCTGTTATTCATCACCTGTACACATTTGAATAACTGTGCATTGCTACATGTTGCACGGATATATAGTGTATGTGCTCACTGGGGTAACGCAGAGTAATGACCAGCCAACTTACACTTCTGTAGATCAGTTTCTGTTGCCACTGAGCAGAACCCTAGATCCTCGAGCCCAGCCACATGTGGAGTTTAGCAACTTTTAGGCAGCTTTTCAAATGGAATTTTAATTTTGTACATGTAATTGTTCCTTGCTTGCCCCTTCCAGATATTGTTATAAAAAACGAAAGCTGTGACTTCCTTTTCTAAAATGCACTAAACTCTGTGTCCTTTGTAAAGCGTCGTCGAGAATTCTACACACACAGTCTCCACTGCAATTCTGAGCATTGGAAGATTGTCTGCCAAAGATTTCCACACTGTGTTCGAATGCGAAGGCAAAGGATATTTCGACACAGTGTCTACCACTTTGACTCTTACGCCAAGAGGTTAGTGACAATATCAAATGTTATTCTCCATTTGCACAACTCTACACCCTCCAAACACTGACAACTCGTGACAACAAGTCAACTTCAGTGAAAAACCAAAAGTATTCTGCTCCAAAATGTAATGGGTCTTCCCTTGTCTGCTGCAGCAAGGAGAAAATCTGCATCTTGTAAAGGATCCAGTTCTGAGAGTGTACTGCTATTGAAGGTGGTGCCATACTTAAGTAAAAGTATTACAAAACATATATCAGGAAATACAGGAAAGGAAAGTACCTTAATTGTCATTATACAACACACTGATGCGATTCTGCTACAGACACGTTTATAGCTCAAAAACACAGACATTTATTGTAACATTTAGTGTTTCCTTGGAGCCTATCCCAGCTGCCTTCGAGTGAGAGGCGGGGTTCACCCAGGGCGGGTCACCAGTCCATGGCAGGGCCAACACATAGAGACAGACAACCATTGGCTCTCCCAGCCACACCTACGGTCCATTTGGGTTGGAAAAATGCTGCAGTTGTGGGAGCGGGATGCTAGTGTCTTGGAGTAAAGCCAGTATACTGACCATGTGGCTCTGGCCACTTGACCCTGATGTGCCTCACAGCAGCTGGGTGATACTAATTGGATTCCCTGCCCCACTGCACCATGCTGCCAGTAGGTAAAAGGTCTATAGGCAACATATCTGTATTCCCGGTTATCAACCTCAGGCTCCCTTACTGTGCCACACATATTGATGTCCTCTGTCTGTAGCTCCTTTTGAATGTACAGGCTTCACTGGGTACAGCACCACCTCTCCAGGTCTGTGGGCATCTCCCTGCACTCCCCACAAACACACCATGGCAGTCCTTGAACCACTCCAGAAAGTGGAAGGCCATGATGGCCCTGGCTAACAGTCAAAAAGCTTCCTCCATTCATCCAGGGTCACTCTTGAAGGAGCCTCTGTAAAAGAAAAACGCACTAAAATGTAAATCACGATTTAACCACACTGGTAAAACCAGCATTTCATACTATGTTGATATTTTTAAAATGTCCTTCAATATTTCAACAAATAGAAGCACAGATGGCACAAAACGGTTTCCTCTCTCCTGTCAATGGGGTGGGTATCGCTTTTCTTTACTGCTCCTGTTGAATTGTCCATCCTAAGCACCTCGTGCTCTGTTGGTTCCACCTTGACCTCTGCCTTGTGAACTTCCTCCACCCTGAACTCTTCCGCTTCTCCCTCAGTCCCAAGATGGTAGCCCCTCTCTCTGCAGCCAAATGGGTCGCTGCAGCTGCCAAACTTGTAATTTTCAGAAAAAACCAATATTGAAATATCAAAGTTCATCCTCTCCCTTGATATTGTCCAATTCTAGTCCTTTAAAGGGACATCTTGACATGTGATTGGTGACAAAATGCTGCAGCAAACTGTCAAATGAGGAAAAAAAGAGATGTGTTGAGTTTTATTTTGAAAATCTGTCCTCCTGTGTCTTTGTACACTTTTCACTTCCTGTCTTTGTCTTGTCAGTTGGTTAGACATCTTTAGCCACAGCCCTGGTCCTAGAGTTTTAGCTCTTTCTGTCATGGTTCCTGTTGGTGCTTTTATTTTGTCATCTTGTACAGTTTCTGTTTCCTGTTTGCAGTATTAAGACCAGAGGGGTGTACTACCAAGCGAGATTAGTGGGTTAGCGCGGTATGCTGAGACTAAAGCCAGGGTTTTCAATGTCATGAAGGTGGCTCTCTTTTAACCTGGCTAGATCACCATGGTAACTGATGTGGTCAATTTAACCCGGTCCGGAGCAGGTTATGTTCTGAGTTTCGGCCTAAATCGGCTATAAAAAGCACTGCCCTTTCATGAACCACCTCTTTTGAAAATGGCATCACCATTCTTGAATAATCCGGTGGACCTCAGAGAACTCTTTTCTTGTCGTCCTTCGCTATGAACGCTACAGATTCTCAGCTGAGGGACCACCTTATTTACGGAGCAGCCGCATGTGAGGAACTCCACAAAAAAGGAGCCACGCACTCACAGGAACACAAACTGTGTGCCCATCATCGCGTTTTTGTTTTGTTTTTCACGGGAACCTATGTGCATTCAGTTGGTGACGCAGAAAATCAGAGCAAGAATACTGCATGCAAACCAAGTTGTACGTGCTCTCACTGAACTACTGAATAGGTTTGTAGTCTCTATGAAATCGCAGGTAACAGACATTTATAGTTCACTATATAAATAATCAGTATGACGAATACGTGCATGTGAAATATGATGTCTAAATCTAATTCCTTCATAGGATTCCGTAGGGAGTTTAAGATGTGGGATGGCACTGAGAGTGCACTGAGTGGTCAAATAAATACAGAAACTTAGGAATTTACACGAAAGGCAGTTTTCTGCCAGCATTCCTCATTTTCTGCTCTCAGTGTGCGTGAATGAAAGATTGAAAAGAACTGAGTACCAGGAGGACCGCAGTTCCATTATTGGGCTTCTATTTTGTGTTTATTTCTCCCCAGGGACAATCATCCCTGTGGTCATTGGAGGAGTGTGCGCCTTTCTCTTCTGTGGGCTTGCAGCCTTGATGGTCAGGTTCTTTGCCGTTGACCTTGCTCTCCTCTTCAGACCCTACCTTCCTCAGCGGAGTCACAACAATGGTAACTAAAGGCCTCACATGTCAAAGGAGTTGAAAACAATCGAGGAAGATTTCCCCTTATTTTTCTAACTGAACTTGCTAATCACCACCATCTGTGTTTCATTTAGGTTGATTGTTGATTAGTGATCTTCAGGGGATGGTCTTCGGGCTCTATCCTAAATTGAGGGCTCACACGAGAGAGTGAATTTATCCCACCAGATTTTAACCTTTTCCTTTAAATGGGAATTTGTGTTTGATTACAGAATCAAAGTATGTTGCATGATAGAAAGCGATTGAGTTGGAGTAAACAAGATAAAGGCATCATGTATGACATCATCCTGCACGAGTCACGTGATCTACATTCTAGTTTGGTTTGGCACTGTGTGGCCAAACGTGGTCATGGGGATCTCAGTAGAAACCTAAAACATTTACAAACTGAACGGAATGACAACGGTAATCAGTGAAACGATGTCCAAACTCTGGATCCAAGTATTTTGTTGTCTCATTGTTTTGTCCAGATGCAAAGCTGTATGATGCCTACGTGATCTACCAGAGGCAGAGTGGAGATAAGGTCGCCGAGGACACGCTCTGTCTGTTTGTTTCTCGGATTTTGCCCTCAGTACTCGAGGAAAAGTGTGGCTATCGGCTTTTTATCCACGGGAGGGACGACATACCCGGGGAAGGTCAGAACTATGATGGTGTTTTTACAAATACAGTTAGCCTCTTCTGTGTCACAAGTTGTGCATTAGTAGCTTCTTCATTTCTAGCCACCAGACTCCGGGAAAAACATTTGAGCATCACCGAAGTTGTGTTGTAAGCACCAGTACAATCATCCCACTCCCACCATTTCTCTCTGTAATTTTCCTCTCCACAGCCACTCTCCTGCAAAAGTCTTTTCTTCTCGTTTTGTTTTTTTCAAAAATGAAAACAGCCAAGAAATAAGAAGACAGCATGACCGTTCCGTCCCAGTGGTTTTCTTTTTTCTTTGTGGCCTCAGGAAGCAATTTTATGCTAATTTCTGCTAAAGGTGATATTTGTAGCTTATTTGATCGAGCTACCATTTCAGAAGGAAAGCTAACCTTCTCTGCGTGTGCCAGCCATGAAATACAGCATTATTAACAGCATTACGATAGGATGTCTAACTTTGCAGATGAAGATTTATCCTGGTAGAATTATCAGTTCCACCACGATTCCCCGTCTGACCCCACAGACCACATCGAGCTGGTGGAAGACCACATGCAGCAGAGCAGGAGGCTGATGGTCCTCCTCACCCCAGGCTCAGGAGCAGGGTTGGAGGCCACAGACCAACACTCACCCCGACCCCAGGACACTGTTGTAGGAGGGATCGACTGGCAGGTAAAAGAATGAAAACTGACCCCCAACCTAACCGGTTTTTATTCTTTATTCCAAGATCCCACATCCATTTGTTTTAACCCCCCCAGAAATACAGTGACTTACTAGTATTTTAATGTTGTGATTAATCTGATTAATCAAATTATTTATCGTTAACTAAATTCATTTTTTTAGTGATTTGCAGCATTTCTAAAAGTATTCTAAGTGACTGTCAGCGCTTGTTGCTGAGTTACCTACCCTCTTCCCATCGTGAACTCAGTTCTATGTGCAGGCAGCGCGTCTGTTTTCTGCAGAATTTATTTTTGATGAAATTATCTATAAATGATTGTTTAGGCCGACTTTCTAAAAAGTCAGTGTTGCACCGGAAAACTGACGGTTCTTATCCTAAGACTAGAAACATTCGCGGAGTGTGTTTAAACGTAACGATAATCAAGCCGCCCCTTCTGAACACTGCTTTGACCGTGCCCTCTGACCTCTTACGGACCAATGTGAATTGGTAAATTTAGCGAAAGATTTAAGTGAATATTTCTCTCCTGATTTGCAGGTGGGGCTCCACCACGCGCTGATCCAGAGAGAAATGAGTGTGATTCTGATCCAGCTTGGGAAAGTGGGTCCACAAGGATACACTCACCTTCCCCCTGGCTTGCAGCACCTGATTGTGAAGAGCACCCCCATCAGTTGGCCAGAGAATTCAAAGGGCGCCGCTTCGTGGAACTCTCGCTTTTGGAAGAGAGTGCGTTACCTGATGCCTGCCAGGCCGGCGTCAAAGTTTTCACAGTCTGCTGTCATTTAAAATCTTAATGGACTGCCAAGCTTTTACAGACGGGGCGTCCGTGTGATGCAGATGACATCAGCGTTTCCATTCGTCAAACAATTCAGTGCTCCAATACACAAAGGCATAAGCCTGCAAGCCGGGGTGACAACAGGCCAGTTACAAGAGATGCACAGTCGAGGTCACAACTTGTAAATAGCGGTCAGTGTGAAGGCAGTTACGTCCTCTGGCCTCAGGTATGCTGCTTGCTGTCAGACATGCTTTATTTTTACCCCCAAAAAAATGAAAGATAGGAAGGATCCTAGGAGAAATTTAAAAAGACTCCTTCATTCTGAACACACTGAAGACATTGTTACAACAGCCTCACTTGACTATGTATGGAGGAAAAAGAAACAAAAATGGCAAGATGATGTCTTCAAGACAAATCAAAAATGTGGTTAAAAAACAAAACAAAACGGTGTGGTGCTGCCCGACCTGAGCCAACCTGAGCTCTCAACTACCAGACTAAGGTGAGGGAAGAGAGACAAGAGGCTGGTCACCTATTACCCTTTTAGTAAGTAACAAAGGATAAGCCTGGGGCAAAATATCTAGTGGGGCAAAAGAGAAACAAAACGATGTGGTTTAGCCAAACAGCATGTGTCATAAGCCGGTCCCATCTGGTGTGATTCCTGATGGGTCCCCACAGCAACCAATGGCAAACCAGCCTTCACGTTGCTGTCCCCGCCCATGTCTTCTCCCCGTGTCCTGATGGTGAGCAGCTTCATGACTGGAGCAGCTGAGGTTGCATTCCAGGGTTTCTCCTGTACTTGAGCTTGAATCTCGTTCATATGTTTGTAGCTGTGAGACCCTCAACTCCCCTCAGTTAGGGTTGTCTTGTAGTTACAGGACAGGTGATTTAGACACACACACGCACACTCACACGCACGCACACACACACACACCTGTTGTGTTCCCATCTGGTAAATTCATGCGGTAAAACATTAAGATGTATCATTGTTACCAAGAGGCTCTCTTTACATTAATAAGATGGACTCTTTTTTTTTTTTTTTTTAATGAAAAAAAAAACTGGTTTCCATTTCTGCAGTACATAAAAAATTCTATTAATGGAGCACTTTACATCAATTTTGAAGCACTTCAGCCAGTTGCTAATTCAACTATGCCATATCCTTAAGGAGTCTGTTTTGTTCCTTCTTAATTTTAAGTATTTTTCACGTTTGTTTGTTTGTTTTCTTGTTATAGAATGTAAGACGCTGTATTTCAAATAATATATCATTTGAGTGAATGAGTTGTTTTAAACATGAATATGGCAATGAAAGTTTGGAATTCATGAAACAGTTGTCGAAGTGCGTCCTTCCTTTCAACGACAGAAATGAACCACGGGGAGACGTAAACAGGCGGAAGACTTTCTCTCGAGATTCCAGTTTCAAGGTTCTTATTGTCATAAACCTAACAATGCAAACCTTGTTACCGAAATTAAATTCTGTGTTAATGAAGAGAAGCAACAATGGAAAGTAGAAATTCCACAGATAAAATAGAAGTGAAATAGTCTGACAATTAAGAGCATAAATTATAAAGGATAACTATTGCTATAAATGCTTACAGTGCAAGAGTACAAAATGTGAAAAGATTGGATAAGTTAACAGTAAATAATAGAGAACGCAGTGTTTTCTTAAAGTGGCGAGTGTGTGTGTGTATAAGGCCTTGCAGCTATTTAGTAGCCTGATGGCCTCTGGTTGTAGAAGCTGGCTCTGAACCTACTGGTCCGGGCTCAGATGCTCCTGAACTGTCCACTTGATGGCAGGAGTGTGAACAAACTATGGCTGGGCCGGCTGAGCTGGCTGGGCCGGCCGGGGTCAGAATGAATCGCTGTGTCTTCCTGCTGCAGCGCTGGCTGTAGAGGTCCTGGATGGCTGGCAGGGATGAGCTGCGCAGACATGACCACTCTCTGCAGAGCCCCAACCCACATCACACAGTTACTGCTGGAGGATATTCTGACGTTCCTGTTATCATAGCAGAGTCTTGGGTTGTTACAGTTTTTATTCTCTAGAGGGAGACAAACCCCTTTAATAAACTCGAGTTCCTTGACATCTTACGTGTGGGTTGCCCAAACCTTTTCCCTTCCATGTTTCTCACATTCTGCATTATAAACTGTTTTCTTGTCTGTAACAACATCTCCTGCACGTCTGTCCCTCCTGGTGAGGGATCCTCCTCTGTTGCTCACCCTGAGGTTTCTCAGATTTTTCCCTGTTAAAAGGGTTTTCTATGGAGTTTCTCCTCAGTCGATGTGAGGGTCTAAGGACAGAGGATGTTGTTATGATGCCATGTGAAGCCCTTTGAGACAAACTGGTTGTGAAAACGGGCTCTACAAATAAAACTGCCTCCCCTTCAAGGGCCAAACCTTCTCTGAGTTTTTACTTCGAGTTTCCAAATTCCATTGATGAAATATTATCTTACTATTTTATTATTTACAGATTTGACTTAGAAGACTACGTGTTTCAGTGACAAAAAATCTAGCGATCAATCGATAGATAGATATAGATGTGCACTAGTATAGTTTTTTAAAATAAAATTCTATCAAGAATCAAGTGTCTGTGTGTACTTTTGCAGCTAAGGACACAATCAGGATTGTTTTGTAGTTTTGTTGCACTCACACTTCTTGGTTAGATTGTGATCTTCATTGCGAAGACCAGTGTGATGCATCGAGGAAGAGACCTCCCATGGCTGCCTGTCACAGACCTCCAGTGGATACACCAACCTGCAGTAGAATACCCTGCGAGAATGTCAACCTCTTTTCTAGGAAACAAAGTATTCAGATGTTCGTCTGTATTTTCATCCAAACTTGCTCTGCATATGTCCCCAAATGACCTTTTACCCCCTTTCCCTAGTGCAGCAAGTTCTAGACATGACTGTCAGGACAGGGCATGTAGTATTGTGAGTGCGTTTGTGTGTAGTGTGAGTGTGTGCAGGAGAGAGGCACACTCCCATTGAAAGGAAAGGGGGGTGGAGGGGCAGGATGACGTTTAGCCCGGCAGCTGGGAGCTGCTCTATGCTTTTGTTCCTCTCTGACCCCTCTGACCTGGCACTCGCCCCGCTGTCACACACACACACACCTGCATGCAGCCAGACACACGACCATACATAATACACACACACACACACACACACACACACACACACACATTTTATAGCTCCCTAATTAAGTCATGATAGATCGGCCCCAAAAGCCTGGACCCAATGTGTGCAATGTGTGTCTGGTGTGTGTGTGTGTGTGTGTGTGTGTGTGTGTGTGTGTGTGTATATACATGAAGTAAAGGATACAGCACCTCAATGATGAAAACAAACTTCCTGGTTCTTCTGAATATTGCTGAATAAAGGTTCTCATCCTGGAACAAAACTAAACATCCCACGGTGCTCCAGCATTTCAGACACCGACAGGATTTCAGGACAATTTCAGTGTTTGGAGAGAAAAATCCAGGTTGTTTTTTTTTCCCATTTTCCCATTTTATCTTTGTTGACCCTTCGCAAGCAGCAACGCAGAGAATGTTAGGTCTTCGTCCAGTCAGATGAAACAGATTTGAAGCTGTATCACAACAGTTGTTTTTGTAATGATATCTGGGAATGAAATAACCTTTTGCCCTCAAGTCACATCAGCATGGAATTCTGAGAGTCACTGATCCAAAAAAACCCAACAGAATAAATGCTGCAAGAACACCTCTCCTCTGTGACAGTGCCAATGATGTTCGAGTTGTTCAAAGTCACACTGGAATGAAGACACCACTGGGAACGACTTATCATGATAACTCAAGCGATGAGTCAGCAGCAGAGCGCTCCCTCTCTCTAACATACATGTAGAGAGTCGTTTGACCTACTGACAAGAACCTACTCTTTCCACTGGTCTGAGGACACCTGTGTTTCCCAGCACAGGGCCAAGCTTCAGGGCGCTCCACACCGTAGTGCATGTTCCACCCCTGGGACCATCTTTCAAAGACTTTTTCAGGGAAAAGAAAAGGGGATTTTTGAACAACTCCTGGGTTGAGCTTGATAGAGGTTGGTCTGGACTTGTTAGATGTAATAATTAACAGCTTCACTTAAATACTGAGCGCACCAAAACACCGACAGCCATGCATCACTTGCTTCATGCCTCTCTTCTTCTACTTATTCTTTGTCATTCTTGTTGAGGTGAGCTGTGTGTTTGTATTCTGATTGAATCTGGCTTAAGATGATCACACCTACTTGTGAGACCCGAGTGGAAACAAACGTTGTCATGGCGAGCATCCCCGCATCCTGGGGTGGCGAACCTCTGCTTTCAATCGAACAATTTTCTACAGAGGTTTTATTGTTATGTAGTCAATCTCTGCCATGTCTCCAACACGAGCCGCAAGAACAGCAGGTGGTGTGTGTGTGTGTTTGTGTGTGCGTGTGTGTGTGCGCCTGTGTGTACGCATGTTTTAATGCTACTTCCTTAAGTGACCCAGAGGCCACTAGGCCTAAGGCCAACCTTTTGTGCCTTCAAAGTCCTTGATGACCCTATCCCTACCCCCTCCACACACACACACACACACACACACACACACACACACACACACACACACACACACACACACACACATATGCCATGTGGCTGGGTCTGGTTTGTTTGACTCTCCTCTTCACAGGTGTGGGGGTGCTAGTATGGCATTTTGCTAGTGAAGTGTGTGTGGATGGTCCCAGCTGGACTCGGGCTTCCTGGCTGCGTCCAGCAGCATCACATAGTTGGTTTGGGACTTTCTCTGTCAGTGGGAGACTGATGAATTGTTGGTTTAATATGTTGCCTGAGTGCATTCCATTTTAATAGAAGAAGTTGTCAATGGTGACGACAAGATAAGATTTATATGAAATGTGTTTTTGTCTCAGAAATAATGAAATTATACATGTCTTTGGTTTCACGAATGTCAGGCTTTTATTTGGGCAACTTGCTTGGCAGTTCAGCCACTGGGGAAAAGAATTAAAGTAGAAATCAAATGTGCCAGAATACCTATTAATAGTTTGCTGTATGTCAGTATAAGCATATTCCATGAATAAATATTAATAACCGAAACCAAATTTACAACATAAACCGTCCTGCCATAATCCCAGTTCACTTGTTTAATCTCCAATAAATGGCAAAACGTCTGCATGAGCAGAGGGCAGGTGAGGATGAAGACGTCTCCTGTTTTTTGTGTTCTGAAGGTTACTGATGTTTAGGGAGGAAGAATGTCTGTCTGGCTTCAAGCAACCTTACATCAACACAGCTCGTTGACAGCCAGTTCCACACAAATTAAATGAAAGAAAATTTGCATTTTGTTGGTTGCTGGGGAATAAAAACTAGGATGCATCCGTGTTTACTCTTACTTCGTCAGACAAATCTTTATTATCTGTCTCTTGTCTTGTTTAAAGCGCAGCTACACTGTGTGGTATTGTGCAGTACTGCCTTGTACTGTGCGGTACTGTGCGGTACTGCGCTGCACTGCATTTCAGAGGCTTGACAAGACGTTAGCAGGCGGCAGAGAGCAGGACACCTGTTCTTCCTGCGACTGGAAGCAGATGGTCCACAGTGCTCCTGCTCCCTGAGGGGGGAACCTGTCAGCTGAGCCCCAATTAAGGAATCATTGCAAGTTGGGGGGGGGGGGGGGTTACGGGGGCAGGTGGATGACAGCGACTAGAGAGAACAAAATCAGACTGATGGCAAATATCTATAATTAACTGTTTGTCCGATAAGTTAAGTACAATACAGATACCACGTTGATACTGTTCAGGAGAAGCCGAGCCTAAATTGTGTGTGTGTGTGTGTGTGTGTGTGTGTGGGGGGGGGGGGATCCAGGATATTGTCCCCTTCATTTCATAGTTAACCATTTTTAGTTTGCATCAACTAAATGCTAATGCATCAGTTTGTGTTGATTTTGAAAGCCAATTTCCTCACTGAGGGACGAATAAAGGTTTATCTTATCTTATCTTAATTTATCTTATCTTATCTTAACTTATCTTATCTTAACTTATCTTAATTTGTCTTACCTTATCTTAACTTATCTTATCTTATCTTAATTTATCTTATCTTATCTTAACTTATCTTATCTTAACTTATCTTAATTTGTCTTATCTTATCTTAACTTATCTTATCTTACCTTATCTTAACTTATCTTATCTTATCTTAATTTATCTTATCTTATCTTATCTTATCTTAATTTATCTTATCTTATCTTAACTTATCTTATCTTATCTTTTCTTAGCTTTTAACATTTTAAGGCACATCCACTTCCTCCACTCTGCAGTGATACCAGTAGATGTTAGGGCATGTTGTCCTTGGCTACACGGCTGTGATATACACGGATGGAGGTCATCTGGGCTGCTCTGCTCCCATTTCACTGCACCTCAGTTTTAGCTTAAGGTGTTAGTTTAACATCGTTCAGAAATGTATTGCTCTTATCTGTTTTCTATACTGCTGTAAGCTGCTACAATAACCTAATTAGGCCAGCTTTTTGGGAAATGCCCTTATTGTCCCACATTGTTGGTGCCAGAGAGACGAGATAGATGCCCCTCTCTATCTAAGTTCGTCAAATCAATTCCTGGATCTGATCAAATATTAACATCTCATAATTAAAGAAAAAAAGTCAGTGAATGTTCAGTAGATTAAAAAGTGAAATGTAGAAGTGAAATGCCCCATAGTCAGGTTTCTCTACTGCTAAGCTAACGAGCAGGCAGCTGCCTATGGAGGTCTGGACATCCCTGATGCATGGAGAGGAGAAAAGGCTCCTTATCTGCTTGTCTGGCATGAAAAAAGAGGATAGTAACAATCACATCAGCTTTTTAAAGGGGTTTTACTCTGCACCTGAACTTTTACCAGCGTTGGATGGGATCCTATCACAGGTCCCGAGCAGGCGCACCTCAGAAAACTACCTTGCAAGATTATGTGTTTTGTCTGAACTGTAATCAAGTGTGTATCACTGATGGTATTTCAATCACGTTGGTCAGAAAGCCAAAATGAGGACTAATTTTTTTCACAGATAAGGTCACTGGTTGGGTCCATAGTGTGTATCCCTGAATATTGTACTCTATGTTCATGTGTTTTGTTTCGTGGAACAGTATTTTTTGTCTGAATATTACTGGTCCCTAAGCAGCAGAACAATAACATAGTTTCGATGTTTCAAAGGCAGTTGATCAACCAAAACTTGTTCATATTTTTAACCACATGTTGGCTGTCTGCTCTGTGTGTGCACAGAAAACCACCAAGAGCTCATAAAAAGGAAATAAAGAAAATAGTCCACACCGATTGGCTGTATGACATGGATCCAGCCAATCAGCAACAGGGATCGATTCGGATTCTGTTGCTCCCACATCCCATCTTCCAAGAATTGGAACCACACCCTGCAGTCTCTAGAAGCATCTAACATATGAATCTTTTCTAAATGTCCAATTAAATGGCACAACTCCATTTTTATGGGTTATTTGTGAAACCGATTGTCTATCATACAATCTACAACATAGCAGAATGAATTTTGTGCATTCCAAATTTCACATGCACGGATATGAGAATATGAGGTCCTTGAAATATCAGACTTTAGTAGACAGATAGCACAGAATCCACCAACGAATGTTGTGATCACAGTATCGTTGGTCGACCTAGCTTTAATTATGTAACATTGAATGCTTAAGCTAATTCCTAGCAAACTAAATGATCCAGGATATTGTCCCCCTCATTTCATATTTAACCATTTTTGTTTGCATTAACTAATTGGCAATAAATCAGTCTTTTGCCTGGTTACCCTTGCTAACCTGATCTAGGAAGGTACGCAGTAAAGGCAAGGCAAGGCAATTTTATTTGTATAGCCCGTTTTCCCCACCAGTTTGTCTCAAAGGGCTTCACATGGCATCATAACAACATCCTCTGCCCTTAGACCCTCACATCGACTGAGGAAAAACTCCATAGAAACCCTTGAACAGGGAAAAATCTGACAAACCTCAGGGTGAGGAGGGGAGGAGGATCCCTCACCCAGGAGGACAGACGTGCAGTAGATGTTGCTACAGAGAAGAAAACAGTTTACAATGCAGAATGTGGGAAACATGGAAATGTTAATAACAGCTGAAGAAGGAAGCTTCTGGTAGGGGAGGCAGGGAGAGCAAGCCAGCTTGATGGGGGACTGGATGGTAGACTGGTTCATGGAAGGGGACCGCAGGCTGGTGTAACAGCAGGGAATAAGAGGGGGGGGGGGGGGGGGGCGATGCAGGCGGCGGTTGAAGCTCTGGTGGATCTGTGGAAACACAGAGAGACTGAGAGACACCAAGGCCAAACTACAAAGTGCAACAAGTAATGGTAGTGACAGTTCCAAAAATGTGCAGGGAGGAGAGGAGGAGAGAGGGGGAGAGGAGAGGAGAGGAGGGAAGGGCTCCATGTAACCTGATGTGTCCCCCAGCAGTCTAAGCCTGTCGCAGCATAGCTATCAATGGTTCAGAGCTACCTGAACCAGTCCTAACCCTAAAGGGTCAGTTGACCATTCATCCCTGTTAAAATGTGTCCTTGTTTACAAACTCAAGCTGTATGAGAGGACAGAATGAGTCACAGCAGCGGGACCCGGAGGCCTTTATTGACTTCAAATGGGACAAAGGTCAAGATTCATTGGGCATCTGAGGAAATTGAATTATTTTCTCTCTAAATTAAAGACTGGCCCAAGTGTAACATTAAGTAATTTTAAACTAAGCTATCCTAAGTCTCAATCAAATAGCTAATGAAAACAGTTTAGCAAAAAAAAAGACAGAGTCACAGAATTCTCCAATTTGGATTAAGATAACAAGCAAATTCATGTTCTGGTTGCTGTTTGTTGACACTGGCAAAATTCTTCTGTTTTTGTTAGTTTTACTGCAAGAATCCTGCTAAGCTACTCTAGCTGAGTCCCAGAATGAAGACACAGGGCTGGAAATAAGCAGAACAGGTTGGAATGCAACGTCTTATTTATGTGGGATTTGGAACTAAATCTGTATGGGCAGTATGCACAACTAGTGAAGGACTCATTTGATCATGACAGGTTGTTTGGACTGTATTGAAGTTTTTTTTGTCTGTATCCTTTTCTACTGAAGGGTAAATAAAGTTTTTATTCCACTAGCAGTTTTTGTGACAAAAAAATCTGCTCCTTTCTGGAGGTGAAATGAACTGGTAACTGGAGCTGTTTAAGTCCCTCCAGACAGGCAGCCAGTCTTTGTTTCTGACCCATCCTAAGCTTTAAAGTAACACCCCTCCTCACAATCTGAAGCCTTTGAAAAGATGCCGCCATTTTGTCACAACCATGGCTAAACAATAGAGACTAACTCTGCTTTTCTTCTTTACTCTTTCCCTTTTCCACCTCTTGTTAGTTTTAAGGCTTTTTCCATTCAGAACTTCCTTCCCCACCTGCCAAATTTCCCTCTTACACACACCACTAACACCCATTTTGAGAGCACACACTATTTTTTAAAATGATTCATCTCATTGTCTGCATCAGACCAATCCCCCAACCATGGAACAAAGAAGTGGTGGAGGCAGCAGCCGCCTCAGTGAGCCAGGTGTTCCACAGGGCTGAATTTTGGGTCCTTTTTTTTGTCATTTGCTCTTTTCCCTCATGTATCTGTATTAGTGTGTGTGTGTGTGTGTGTGTGTGTGTGTGTGTGTGTGTGTGTGTGTGTGTGTGTGAGTGTGTGTGTGTGTGCGCGCGTGTGTGTGTGTGTGCGCAGCTGCTTGCCAAGGGTTGTCTTTTGTTTCCCACTCTGCCATTGTCAACTTGTGCCTTCATGGCTCAAGCCTATGGTTGGGCTGTGTCTGTGTGTGTCTGTGTGTGTGTGTGGGTGGGTTGGTGGGTGGGTGGGTGTGTTGGGTGGGTGGATGGAGTTTGTGTGTGAGAGAGAGAGTGAGAGAGAGAGAGAGAGAGAGAGAGAGAGAGAGAGAGAGGGGTTCAAAGTGGGAGTGTAGAGGGGGTGGACTTATCCTAGCTTATCTGACTGTCCCTTTTTAGTGGGTGGAGAGGTGTCTGATTGGTTTGTGTAGAGAAGAGGTTTTGCTGAAGACAGGAAAGTGAGACGTGTGTGTCACTGGTCAATGAGGAGTGTGATGAGGATATAGTTGATGTCTTCCACTCCATCTGTTGACAGTCACACTGCTGAAACTGCAGCTTCAGGACACTGTACTCTGCCTCTCTACCAAAAGGGAAAAGCTTTAGATTGCTCCTTTATGAATTCAACTACCGGACTTCCGTTTTGCTCAGGCATTCCTCGGACTAGAAGCTTTACCCCCTCCAGTTCTTAAGTGGATACTGAGAATTTCGTTTTTGCTTTAAAAGGGAATTTCATCACTTATCCTGAGGGTTTTATTCAGTAAGCACTGCTTTGGTACTTCCCCCTGAAGTTTTCCTACTTGTTGTGTTTGGGAGAGAATCAGTAGGAGTTATCGCCTTGGCTCTCAGTTGCTGCTCTCTTCTTTCCCCTGAGGTTGTCTGGTAAGTGCTTTTCAGTTATTTTTTGTCATTATTAATTTTGCACCTTAAGGAAAATTCAAACCACTGTTAACGTCTTTTCCTGTCAGCTGCGATGTTTCGGTCTTGATTGTATTATATTTCTCATCACAAAACTTTCTTGATCCCATGACACAACTAAAACAAAGAATGCATAAAGCTTTCGTTCAAAAATTATAAAAACAACAAGAATAAACTTAAAAAATAAAATAAAAATTCTTGTTTGAGTGGAAGAAGCACATTCTTATCTTGTCCTAAACCTGTCCCTTACAGCTCCATAAAGCATGGAACCTCTGCTTCTGTGTCCATCTGAGAAACTGAGTACTAATGGAAGCTTATCATGATATGTGTTTTGATCTGATTGGAAACCATTTTTAACATACAATTTAAGATATAACAAAATTAGTAATGACTGTTCTTTTGTCTTATGCTGATAACTGTTTCACACAATAAAGTTGCATAAATGGACTGCTGCTTAACTTAAAGACACAATATTTTTTTTGAAGTTGGAAGGAATTTATTGCTCAGTTTTGAGGGTTTTTTTTTTGTAAATAAATAGCTTGAGGTTTTTCAGTGAGAGGAAATAAGACACACACAAAGGCTTAACTTGGTTCTGAATGAGAACTCTTGGAATTTTCCTACAAGGAATAGGAACAGGAATATGTGACCTAAAATTTCAGAGATCTAATGGCAACATATGTGTTACGTCTGATCCTGAGGTGGGCACAGGGGTTTAGTTAGGAACGGAGAGGAAGAAGGAGATGAACGTATCTGAGAGCCAGACAGAGGCGATATGTTTTGCGGAGGATGATTCTGGATACCACCAGTTGCAGGAGAGCAGAACGGGAGGATGGGAGACAGGGATGCTGGTAGGAAAATCCCTTGTGGCTTCAGTAGGCATCTGTTGCCCCCAACCCCCACCCCTTCCCATACAACCTTTGCCCCCCTCCCAGCCGGTCGCCGGGGTGGCAGACTGGCTCACTGTCAGGCTCAGCCAACAAATGGCAGCCGTTCAGCAGCCCATAGGGACTGGTCAGGGTCTGGCCTCAGGGGAGCTCATCCCTCCTTACACCCCCAGGGGAGATAACCTAGGATCATCAGAGATCCACATGGTGCAGCAGAGGCCGGCAGCTTGGGTCACTGAGGTGGCGGCTGCAGCATCTGCTCACTGTGGAGACACTCAGCCCCCTCTTCCTCCCAAAACTCACACACCAAAATTATTTATCAGATGAGTTATTCTTTATTTAGACATTTACTGTGACAGAATTAGATTTGGAGTCCTGGAAAGCCAGTAAAACGCTGTTTACTGTGACGTGGTTCCCAGTTAAGGAGCAATTCTCATCACTCAAAACTGAGGCTGCATTGCTCTGCTTCAGGTGTATCAGACACACACAACAACAAAATAGCCCCTCTTTGATTTTTGATCTCTCATAACCTCCATTTATTTGACAAAGAAAATGTTTTAAGTCAGTCGTGACTGATTGACAGTAAACCCATGCTCCTCTAATATATCATCTATTAATAAATCTATTCATATGTCAACTACAGTCAAGTTGATATTTTCCGAAACATCCAGACACGTGGATGGATTTGGCTTTGTATTGTGATATTTTAAACCATGGTAACATTACTGATCTTGCAAATTTTTTTAAAATTTATATATTTTTTTCCAAAGAAGCGTTTATATGAAATAAATGTGTGTCAAGCTGAAACTTGGACTGCATCGATCACACAGACTTGACTTGACTGCTTCTGACCCAGCAGCTTTCACTTGCTGCGTCACTGTTACATTTCTGCTGACTCCTCAGTGATTCCGTCTGGCATCATGTGACTTAGGCTGCTGCATTACTGAGCATTTGTTTGTGTGTGTGTGTGTGTGTGCGTGTGTGTGTGTGAGAGAGAGAGAGAGAGAGAGAGAGAGAGATGATGGGGGTGAATGGGTTTAAAAGGCCCCAGCCTCCGTCTGTGCATGCCGCCCAGGCTGAGAGAACAATACTCCCGTCACAGAAGGACAGATTGGGTGGCAGCTGCATTGTTGAGGAACGGCAAGCCAGACACACTTCTCCCCTCCACCCACCCCCCCCATCACACACACACACACACACACACACACACACACACACACACACACACACACACACACACACACAAAAACACTCTCACTCTTTCCATTTGGGGCTCTTTTGTTGTTGGTGGACTAAATTATTCCAGCTCTCTTGTGGCATTCAGGGTGACAAACAGTAGGGGGGGTAACTTGGGCATTAAGGGGCCCCTGCTTTCCGGTACTTCGGCCCCAGATCCAAGAGCCTCCTGGATCAAATAGAAACGTTACACAAGGCACACCATGTCTGAACTGAGCACCCTTGCAAAGATTAACATTTAAGTGTCCAAATGAACACCATGAACATCAGTGGTGTAACACCACCTCATGCTCAGGTGCTGTTATACATCATTATTATTCTAACATTACATCCTCGTCTTACGGTTATGAAAACTCCTGAACAATGAATTACACTTAAACTCAGTTGTGCTGACGCAACGTCATTTGGTTTGGTAAGATTGGTGTCTCGTAGTGGTCGGCAAACACTTGAGAGTCCACACTTCATTCGGTGCATCTGTGATGAGAGAATCAAGCCCAGTCACACTGGCATTCCATTCAAACAGCAGTTCAACCGAGTCTGAGGTGCTTCCACTCTGCACACACACACTGACGCTGCCAACACAGTCACTTGTGTGCGCAAGCCCTCAAGTATTGCATTGGAAATGGTTGATGGAAATGACAAATATCAATGATGTTTTTTTTTCCGCTGTTTGAGAGATGGAGACCCTCCTGATGAATTAGTTCTGATGGAGCCGATCTGACCAGCTGCTGCCGCCTGCGTCTTCGTCTCTGGACAGCATGCACCATGGCCCATACTGGCTGGCTCCTAACAACTTACACTACTCAAAGTCCTTCCCCACAATGTCTCTCCATGTTTTGCTGCTAGACACTGGTAGGCGGCCTCGGTGGGCTCATCTACTCTTTGTTACAGCCATAAATTAAATACAGCCTGATGTATTTGATCAAAGCAGCCAATGAAAACGGGCTTAATTTGCATTTTTGTTTACGGCGTTCACAAGCTCAAAGACACAGATTAACAACATCACTTTGGAGAAACTCAAACTGACAAAAGGTTCCTTTGATTAAGAGGTTCTTTATTCTCAGATGTGGTTCAGTTTTGCTGTGATTGCATGAATTCACTCCAGTGAAGCAGCAGGGCTTTTGTTCATCCAGATTAGCAACAAAGGGGAAGAACAAAACAGTGATCAATGGAGAGATGAACTCTGATGGAGCTGTTATAGGAGTCGCATCAGAAACTGTAATTTCTGGTGCATTGTCACCAGAGCTGCCGCTGCCGTATGCCGGCCTGTTTGTGACACCATTACACGCCACAAACATCATGCTTGTGTGTGGAAATACCCGTGAAGGGGTCTTCCAAAGCATCCTCACAGCCTTGTGGTCAAAAAAGGATTTGTTGAGTCAACTCTGCTCAGGCAAGTCATCTCGGTGCTTTGCTGAGTTCAATCTTGATATATGATGTGTTCCCATTACAGGGGTCACTAAGCAATCTCTCATCACAACAGATCTGTGTTTACTTGAACGCATCTATCGACGATTTAAAAGCTTTTGGTGGAACTTTGAAATGGTTGTCAGTGCAATTCAGACCATTGACATGGCTGCATGAGTTCCCCGCCCGGTTTGAGAATTTTTTTCAGTCAGATCTGATCTCACTCCCTGCTCCTCATGCAAATGCACAAGTGCAAACTTTTCCTTTGTACATACCAAATTTATTCTTTGTTTTTAACCGGAGAGATGCAGCTCTGCACACCTATGCCTTGTCTGTCGGACATTCGGATGACAAAACAAAAGGTCTCCAAATGAGGCCTAAGCTGTGAGCAGGCAAAGCAAATAGCCCTAAGCTGTTAGACGCGCTAGTAATGAATAACTGGGGAGTGCAGGGAGAGAAACAGAGCCATGAGTAAATCTGAACTCTTGTCTGGTCAAATCTCTCCGTATACTTTAGAAATAAAGCTCTCTGTTCTCTGCCCATTGCTTTTTGCAATCTTTTCTGAAGGAGTCGTAAAACTGATGGTGGTGTGGGCCGATGTGTTCCGCTCACTCTGTTGTCCCGGCAGGCCCCGGGGGGCCCCTCACTGTGGGCTTTTTGAAAACACATTTTGTACTAATAATAATATGTGTCAACAGACACGGACACACACTTTGTCTGTTCCCTGCTGCCAATGGAGTCGCTTCCCCAGGGATGTAGGCATCGTTTCAGAAGTGAGGGGGAGAGATTGTTCAGGAGTCATGATTTATGATTCAAATCTAAAGTTTTAGCTGCTGAGCTCTGGTTGAGTCGACACAGAATGACCCTAAAGCATCTCCAGGGTTACGTAGCCAAATAATTAAGTGACAAATGACTTCAATCACTCCTGTTTGAAAATTAATGGCACACACAATGGAAAAAAAACATGTGCAGTACTTGTCATCATTTAGCAAACACGAACAGCAGACAACAACATTACTCAATTTACACGGTTTGTTCGGAAGGAGTGCAAAGGTTCGGCTGTATGACTGGTTGTCATCCCCTGCCTCATCAGCTTGGACGTGTTTGAACTGAACTGAAGTGAACGGTTGTTCCAGCTGTAACGAGTGCGGGGGATAGAGGGCACAGACACAGGAAGTGCGGGGGACATGTTCCACTTGTGCCCTGTGTCACATGTGGAGGTCAAATCTCCCACTGCATCTGTAGGCGGTGCTGCTTGGATTGAAAGAGCAGCAAGGCTGGAACTGGTAGAGTTACTTGAACTCTTTATCGCCCATTCACTGCTAAAATATACACCTACAGCTGGAAACAAGCCACATTTAACTCTGAAATTTTAATTTCGCACACCTTCAGAAAACTTCTCTTATTTTAAGACTTGTTTCTGTTGATGATATGAGTTGGTGAAGAGAAAGCCACTGTAGAAACAAGGCCCACAGCTCCAGCACCTGTGCTGCATTCACAATGTTAAAACTTCTTTTTGTGTCATGGTTAAAATATAAGCAGATTGAGATGTCTCTGTTCGAATCCCTTTCAGTGTCATTCAGTAAATGGAACTGTTGTTCAGCTTGTACAACTTTAGGGGTTCCTTGGCAGAGGTCTGTTCCTTCTAGGTGTACATTTCATTAACCACGGTAAAGGTTTGCCATTCGCTCACAAGAATGTTTCCTTCCTTTCTGCATTGCTTTTTTTTTTTTGTAACTCCAGAGTGCAGAAAGAGCCAGTCTTTTCTATTTGGCTTGGATTTATTAGAGACTGACAGCCAAGCCCATCGTCTGGAATAATCTTCATTTTAGCATCACGTTACTCGTAGATTTGAGTAAAAAAACAACAACTCTTACCCTTCCAGTTTGGTACTACCATGAGTGAGCGTCTGAAAGCATGAAGCCGTGCCCAACTTGAAGGGCTGGAGTTGGTTTGTTTTAGCTGAAAGCCAAGTCTTTGAGGATTACTGAGTTTATGGCTGGATAAAGAAGATGTGAATCATATCAGACGATGAGCTGGAGAGTTTGGAAACAGATGTTTTTGGCCAACTTTGCTGTTATTAATCATCAATCACCATTAGCTTCAAGCTGGATATCTGTGCCTGCCTATCTGCTTGTCTTCTGGAGTCACAAAGAAGCTTTTTGAGCCAAGGATTTGTGAGTGCTTGAAAGGCGAACACCTCACACCTCTGCCAAAGAGCTTCTTGCTTGAAGAGAGTTTTGAAGAGAGATTCTTGGCTGTCCTTTTTAGTAATTCCATGCATTCGATCGGCATCAGGTCTTTGCTCAGGTGTTTGGTATTTGGCCTTGAGTCTAATTAAAAGCTGCTAAAATGCAAATGAGTGGATGTGGAGAGGCAGGTGAGAGGTGCCATTTGTGTCAACACAAGCATTTTGGAACGTGACATAATCACATGTGCCAATGAGTGTTGCATTCACCACCTGTCATTAATAATGCCTCCTTCAGCGGTGACATTTCAACATGCAAATTTGGTGGGTGGGGCTGCCTCACTTATCACAACAAGTGAAGTGAGGTGGTGCACACTCTGCTTGTCGTCGAGAAGGTGAAAGTTATCCGCACGCTGTTTTCTTTCTTGAAATGCTGAGGTAGAATTCGGATGAATTATTGGGAGGATTTAGACTGGATCAATGAGGAGGGATGGCCCAAAGGTTTGCGGGCAGCCTGCCGCAGTCGTGGCTCGTGTTTGGCATCTTCACGTTTCTTCCAGAGGAACTGCAGATTTTCATTTTTGGAACGTGACCATATGCCTGGTCAAGGTCCAATCACTGACGTGTTTTTCCTTATTCAGGTAAGATATCCAGATAGAGAGTGAATGTAACTGTTGTTCTAAATCAGGTCAAAGAAATGCATACTGTTTAAATTGTACAGCAAAAGTGCCAAAACCTTCTCAGTTCATCCTTCAGTCCCAGTGGATGGTTTGAAGAAACTCTGTCACGGCATCCCTGAGGTATGAGGTTAACAAGAATGAAACAGATATAGCATGTGTGTCAGCTCACAGTGACCTCAATCATGAAACACCAAGATCTTTTCAGTTCATCCCTGAGTGTAAATGGACATTTGTGCTAAACGTGAAGAAATTCCCTCAAGGCACTCCTAGATTTTGTGTTGCTTCTGGCCCACAGCTGTTAGTGAGCAGGGCAGCTGTATGCTCTTTAACAGGTCTCGCTCATTCCAGCATATTTAAGACTCAAAGAGACACACTTTTCATTCAGCAGCAAAATGATAACCACTTGCTTTTGTTTCTCTCACAAGCTTCCGTCCTACCACCAGCCGCTGAGCTGCTGTCAGCTGTGACAGTGGGGTCTGTCAGGTGCTCTGGAGGTCACGGAGGGTGTGGAGCTGGATGTATGAGAAGGCTTCATGGGCCTGAGGGACCATCTGGAGGATGGGACAGGCCACATCCTCAGCTTGGGGCTGGATCTGGACTATCTCCATGTGGAGAGTGCTGAGCGGCAGGCAGGACTGAGCACCGTTAAGGGCACTGGGAACGTGGCGGAGCAGGTCAGAGCTGGTCCCCTTAACAGCAGCACTAACAGTATAGGAAGCAGCACCACTAGTTTTAGCACACATTCGAGCTACAGCAGCGGTAGTAGTTGCAGCAACTTCTCTGACAGTGAAGATGAACGACTCCAGAATGGCTCAGAGTCTCACAACCCACATCAAGCCCCGCCTCTGCATCAGGACTCCCACTGTCGACCAGTCAGGCTGGACCTGGCGCCAAACCAATCCTCTGGAGACCCCCCACAACCAGATACACCCCCTCACACTGGCTGCCACTCCAAGGTGGAGTTTGCTCTGAAGCTGGGCTACTCTGAAGAGCTGGTGCTGCTGGTGCTGAGGAAGTTGGGCCCTGATGCGCTAATAAATGACATCTTGGGAGAGCTGGTCAAACTAGGAACGAAGGCCGAGATAGAGCAGCAGAGAGGAGGAGGAGGTGGAGGAAGCTCCCAGTCTCCATCCTCCTGTTCGTCGTCTTCTTTGATGTGCCCCTCCTCCTTCGCCACACCCTCTCTGGGCTCCTATAGGCTGCTCTGCCCATCACAGCTGCTGGACGACAAAGAGAACCTTCGGCCTGTTGTGGTGGACGGGAGCAACGTAGCCATGAGGTGAGGAGGAGACGTCTGCAGACATTGATTCCCGTGATGGCTGCTCTGATGCTTCACCTGTCCACTGTGACTAGGAATCGGATTTGTATTATTAGAACTGGAACACATTAGCCTGCATTTAACGATTTTATCAAATTCAGACCAGTTCTGTTCACGCTCTGAAGCCAGGTGAAACTGGTACTTCTGGCTAAATTCTATCTGACCTAATTAGTCAAAAATTTGGCGCTGGAGAATGTCAACCCTTCAACCAGGATGTCTAGCAAACATCAGATCCCAGCGGAAGTCCAAGTCTGTCTTCTCCCTATGATGTCACCTCTCGCTTTGTTTTTCCTGAACAAATGTCAAGCACAGACAGCCCACAATCCCGAGCAGTTTGGTTCTCCTCCTGCCCCTGGGTCGCACTGTGTTGTCACTGCAGTAGGGTTTGCTTGGGAAAGTTCAAAAAGTTAAGGTGACGTTGGGTCACTTGTTTTGATCCACACCAGAGTACAATTACTTATTTCACAAGTACACAAAAGAACCACGCCAGTCAT
Organism: Aulostomus chinensis; assembly: GCF_037954235.1. Taxonomy (NCBI): domain Eukaryota; kingdom Metazoa; phylum Chordata; class Actinopteri; order Syngnathiformes; family Aulostomidae; genus Aulostomus; species Aulostomus chinensis. Next base: position 25,430,725 of record NC_141331.1, read on the forward strand.
GAACCTCACTATGCTGGGATATTAAATTGTCTTTAGTGATGAATCCATCAGCCGCCAGCTTCAGTCAGTCACTGTATGAGCGCATGAATTCATTTGTATGAAAACAAAAGACAATATGAGTATACTGTATCAGTGCAATCATTGTCAAATCAAATATTCTCTCTTCTGAGTGCCGCCCACCCACCAACACAGTGAACCAGTAGTACCCCCCCCCCCTCCGTCTGCCACTTTGACAAAAAAAAATCTTTTTGCAAGAGGTTGTTGGATAATTAAGGATAATAGTACTACTTTATTAAGGAATTGAAAGCATGAAGTGTAGTGCAATAAATGTTAGTTGTTCTTATCACTGCAGCCACAGATGTCATTAAAGGTAGTGGTTCAACATCTTCAGTAACTGTCTTCCTGACGGTAGCTTTAAGTGGGACTTTAAAAAGACTCAGCCGCCTACAAATGAGCTGTGGGTTGACTATGGCAGCTGTAAACACACACGCCACCAGTCTGGAGGCTGCACATTTTAAAGCTAATGAAACATGCTAACTAGCTGCTAGCCACTGTGCAGGTCTGCTGTGTGGGCTGCTTTCGGGGCCATGAGGTAGAATTTTAAAATACTCGTTTACTGGATAAAGTGACACACATAACCCTCAAAATGTGGCTAAAGAGATGCTACCGTAATGTGACACACCAGGGAAAACAAAGAAAAATGGCTCTGCTAGCAGCCAAGGCAACGTGAAATAGCTTTTTATAAGTTTATTAATCTTTAAAAAACTAATATGCATGCCGGTTTTGGTGTTGAAATTGTATTGGCTTAGTGTGTTTCAAAGTTTTAAACTTAAACTTATAGAAGGTAGAAAGGCTGCACTCACTGGCATCCCATTCTGCTTCTTTTAAATGTAGTGAGGACACAAACAGCCAAAGCCACCTGTCTTTTTTAACTTTTGGAGTTTGCTAAAGCCGACGGACTCTTTTGATAAAGCCTTAGTCATGCATGAAAACTACTGAAATATGAGAGAAAGTGTGGTTTAGTTTCAGTTTATTTTGACTGCGGATTTAAAAAAGGAAGTACATTTTTACAAAAATACTGATGTGTAATAAAATCATCCATCATACTTTTCCTCTGTGTAAAGAATTTATTTGAAAAGTGAGACTTGAGGGATAATCAGCATTGTCTCAGAAATGATTAACAGAATGCGTTCGTGCCAGGAAATAATCAGGCCATTCAGGTGATGACACTCATCCTGAATAACTTGTTTCATAAAACTGGATGCCAACTGACACAAAGGTCTTTATTACAAGCCAATCATGTGGCAGATTAAGAGATAAGTATTTAAAATGAAACACTAAAGTTCTATTTAGTGCACTTAAAACATAGTATAAACACAACTGGAAAAAGTAATATTTATAACTATTAAAAACTTTAAAAGTCTGTCTAAAGGGTACAAGTATCTGATGTCTGTCTGTCAACAGATTGTACTGATACAAGGTTTCTACTCTTGTCATGTGAGTATCTTTATGTTTATGTCTCTGACTTAATCTTTTCTTCTTTTTTCTTTTTTTTTTGCTCTTGCAGTCATGGAAATAAAGAGGTGTTCTCCTGTCAAGGCATCCAGCTGGCTGTTGATTGGTTCTTGGGTCGAGGTCACCGTGACATCACAGTTTTTGTCCCTGCATGGAGAAAAGAGCAGTCTCGACCTGATGCTCTCATCACAGGTAACAGCATTTCTAAAGCGACCCTGACCAGTGATGGCGTCAGGGCTTAACTTTATTCTCCCGTGTTTCCTCCAGACCAGGAAATCCTACGAAGATTGGAGAAGGAGAAGATTCTGGTTTTCACTCCATCTCGCCGTGTGCAGGGACGCCGTGTCGTTTGCTATGATGACCGTTTCATCGTCAAACTGGCCTATGAGTCTGATGGCATCATCGTCTCCAATGACAACTACCGTGATCTTGCCAATGAGAAGCCAGAATGGAAGAAATTCATCGATGAGCGCCTGCTGATGTACTCCTTTGTAAACGACAAGTAAGCAAAGGAGAACTGATACTGAAGCAAATGAATAAAGCGGGTTGCTTTAGCGTTGTTATGAAAGACAAGTGAGTTTAGTTCATTGGGATGAGTGGCCTGAAGGACCTCCTGTGGTCCAGAGAACACACGGGAATCTTAACATTCCTGACAGGGGATCCATTGGTTGTCCAAGTTACTGAATCCTCAATGAAGCAGGACTTCTACCAAAGACTCAGGTGGTGTGAATTCTTCTTAGAACCCTTTTAACAGTTTTTTTTCTATTTAGGTTCATGCCACCAGATGACCCGCTTGGACGCCATGGACCGAGTCTGGAGAACTTCCTCAGGAAGAGGCCTGTTATTCCTGAACACAGGAAGCAGCCATGTCCTTATGGTACATTTTTAGTTTCTTCTCGCTCAGTGGAGCACTTCAGGTCTTTGACTGAACGATATTATTTTGACTGCTTGTACCTGTGACCCATATTTCATGACCGAAGCTGAGAGTAGAATGGAAGACCGGATAGATCAAGAGCTTTGTCTTCTACTGAGCCTCAAATATATAATACATCCATCTTATTCTGGCAGTAGTGACACTGATTGCTGTAGTGCGGTTAAGTTACAACAATTCTAAATTTTCTTTTAAAACAACCAAATCTAGAATAATATATAGGAATAATCTAAAATGATACATAATTCCAGATGTTAATCTATCTTTTTCCCCAGCCCATTAATAAGATCTGTATTCCTTTTTACTGCCCTCAGGGAAGAAGTGCACGTATGGACACAAGTGCAAGTTTTACCACCCTGAGAGGGGCAGCCAGCCTCAGCGTTCTGTGGCTGATGAGCTCCGTGCCAGTGCCAAAATGTCATTAGTTGCTTCCAAAGGTCAGTGGGAGGATGCCCTGATGTCGAAGAGCCAAAGTTCTGGCCAACCAGAAGGAATAGCTGAGGACAAGCCCAGTCAGGGCACTCCAAAGAAACAACCAAATCCCAGCCCTCAAAGGTCCTTCACTGCCCTCCTGGTGGAGGACAGGCTTCGAGTCAAAGGGGAACCATGTAGGGGAAGCCCCAGCAGCAGTGGCTGTAACAGCAGTGGGCACCCTGCTCCGGGTGGGCCTCCTTCATCAGGAAGCCTGGAGCAATGGGAGCACCCAGGGATAAGTGTTGGGGGCAGCGTTTGGGCTACTGGCACCTCCAGACAAAGCCAGTCTGACAGTCACCCCAGATGTGAGTCACCGGTGGTGAGCTACAGTTCGTTAGTGAAGGCCTACTCTGGCCTCAATCTGCTTGTTCCTGAGAGCACCGAATGCTTCTTCCCTGCTAATCTGCGAGCTCGGTCTCTCCCGTCAGACTGCAGCAGTGAAAGCAGCATTAGCTCGGAATCTTTCTCCCCAGACCCCATGTTAGATGATGGCCCCAAGTGCCACCATCACCATCCCCACCATCTTCAACTCCCTAATCACTGCTCTAGCCAGTATGTCCAACCTGTAGGCCGCAGTCCTCCTGGACTGGGCCAGCATGTTTCTTCCAGGTATTCTCTTCCTCAACCACATCGGAGACAGTATGGTTTAGATGCGGAAGACCTTCCATCCTCTTTGACCTCTCATGCACCTCACAGACCTTTCAAACCTCCATCAAGCTACATCCAACCCCATCTTCAGCACTCTTTGCCAAATTTTCCACAAACAACCCCTTCTCATCCCTTCTCTCAGAGCTCCCTCTTGGGTCACAATCTGACAGGTTCCCACTGGCAGGAAGGAGGGCTGCAGGATTCCAGAGTGTATGAAGGATCACCGCTTCCTTCCAGTAGGAACTACCCAGGGCTAAGACAACAGCATCAGATGAACTGGGGCCTGCACTACCAACAGACCTCCAAGCCCTGTTACGATCCATTTGCCACCCAGATTCCTCCTGAAGTTCATGACAAGGCCTGGCAATCTCTTTGGGACAGGCCAGCTCACTCATCCCCCCGACATCTATCAGGATCAACTCTTCCGCTGTCTCCACAGCCATCCTTTCCCTCCTTCAGCACCCAGAAAAGCCACCCATCTTTAATGCCCCAGTACCAGGTGCTGAGGGAGCGAGTGTTCATCAAGTTGTGTGGCATCTTCCCTCCAGATTTAGTGAGGATGGTGATGACCAGGAACCCTCACCTGATGGATGCTCAGGAGCTGGCAGCTGCTATCTTGATGGAGAAATCGCAGGACAGTTCTTGAGCAGTCGGCTGCGTCGTAACGGAGCTCATACTGTAGCTGCAGGTCTACACACACAAACCAAAAGCACAAGCTAACATGTGCTACTGAAATGCGTATTTTTACTGCAGGGGAGTTGTCTCGTTCATTTTAATTGTATTTCTGTAAAAGAAAATCCCAGTCGCCGTAGTTTTCTATAAATATGCTATTGCAGCACTTAAGATCAGGCTTGGGGTTTGAACAGGCCTGACTGAGTCAAGATGCCTGAGTGAAGCTTTTAATGTGTTTCAGGGGAAACCGCATTGTGTATTTTCAGTGTATTTATTTGTTACATTTTAAGTTATTTACATAATTTTAATATGATTCTGTTTTGGCACTTTTTGTTGTTGTCATGTTTTTTCTTGAGTTTTTTTTCCTCCTTTTCTTCTTTTTTCATTTTTGGCAATCATATCAGGGTATAGAGACATACATTCATGCCATCTGGGATATTGAAATCCGCAAATTTCACTGCCATGACAAAGATAAATTCCCACTGTCCTGAGGGGGTTGCTTTTGTACTCGCAGGTGGTTGACCAGAGATTTTTTTATGGATTTCCCCCAACAGAGAAGTGAAACTCAAATGGCGCCCGCAGAGGAAGACAGTAAAAACTCCAGTCAAAAACCCCAGTGTTGACTAAGAGTTTCAGCTGCTACTGGTGTCCATCAGCTTCCTGTATCCTGTGTTGATACTGTTCTCTTTTTGGTCTTCAGTATCGAATCCAGGTGGTGGCTGAGATCATCATAAATCTGTGCATGGGAGGAAGATTGATAGTGTCATTTTTATTTAAAGTTATGTGTTAATTTATTGACTTTTGATACGTGTAAATGTCTTTGGTGCATGAGGCACAGGGTCTCCTTTGTCAGTGGTGTCACCACTTGAGAGGGTTCAGCCAACAGGGAACACCTTCGTTTGTACCCTTTATTTGAGATACAAAGATATCCACACTTTTGCAGTGCAAGTCAGGAAGACACCGCGTTAGAAAACATGTTCTCAATAGAAATATCTTTCAGAAGACACTTTCATTGAAGCGTGTCCATCAAGTCGTGACGGCGGCGTTTTAGAGCTACAAAATCTTCTAAGAGGCTCTCATGATTTCATTGGTTGAATCCAAACTCAGTTTTTGTACCCGCGCGTTGACCTTCAGCCGACCAAACATCAGCATGATAATAAAACTTCCAATTTTCATTTGTTTTGCCTGACCAACCGTAAGAAAAAGAAATCAGCGTAATAAACTTCTCTGGAAATATCCCATTTACCGCGGAGGAGACATCTGGTCTAGATATTGTTTTATTGAGAAATGAAATTGTTCAATTTCATATGAATATAACATGGATATACTAGTCGTCGTTTGCTCAGCCTCCACATGAAGAGGAACATTCAGGTCCTGGCTCAGGACCTGCAGGTCCCATCCACTGAGTTTAGCCTCCAGTGGAATCATTCGATGCCTGAGAAGCGCTGGTCAACCTCAAACGTTCGCCTTCGTTTCCCGTAGCCACATGACGCCTGTTTTGTTGATACAAATTGTATCCTAATAACAATATCATTGTTTTATATGAGAATGTTTAAACAAAGAAAATATTTCGAGTTGAATATTTTGAGTATTTGTGATAAACTTTGTCACCTTTGATATATTTATGTGGGGGGGGGGTCTGTATGCATTCTTTTAAACTGTTACAAAGTTTATATTGAAGGCATGGCACTGTGTTGCTCTCTCTCTCTCACACACACACACACACACACACACACTGCTTCAGTTAGTGACACTGGATGTTGCAGTGTGTAAAGGCTGTTTCAGTCGCAGGCTGTGTTGTGATCCAAACGTCATGTGTGTCACAGCAGCGTCCAGCTGGACAGCGAGGGCGGGCGCTGACACCTCTCCCAGGAGTTCTTGAGTAGAAACATTCCATTTTTGTTGTCTTGTACCTCACTTACTTGAAGAGCTTTCTTTTTAAGGGCTGTAACTGGAGTGGTTCCTCTGAGACTGGTGTGGTCAGAGGCTGAGGCGCTCTGGCACCATGTGCTGATGTTTGTTCGTCATTCCACAGTCAGAGCAAATCCCTCTGTGGGTGTTAAAAAAACAACAACTATGAAATGTATGAGGGCAAAACTTATTTTTCTATTGTCATGAACTTGTTGAAATGCTATTTTTCTAATTTTGGGTCATATTTATCGTCAAGAAGAGATTGTAGCCAGTGTCAGTGTTGCTGCAGAGGGGGATGTGCATGTGGGTCATGTATGTTGTGCTGAGATTTGTCAAATGTTCCTGGACCAGGTGCTTTCAGACCGCACATGAAGCCAGTTTGCTTTATTAATGTGAATTTCTGTGTCTTTTGTTCCCTATTTTTCACTGTTAACAGGCATTTTTAAGTGAATGGCTCCTACTGAGGAAAATGTTTACTGTGGCAATAAATCAGCCTTTTTTAACTACCAGTGGAGTCGCCCCCTGATGGCCATTTAAGACGTGTCTGATGATTTCACTTTTCCTACCTGGTTGGTCTCAGTTAATGCTTCCACATGGTCTTCTCTGTCTAGGAGGCAGAATAAACTTTCCTGTGATTTTCCCCAAACGTTTCTACACGTCAAGGACATCACGCCATCAGCAAACTGCAGCTAGCGTGACTTTACGGTCTCAACTGTTAGTTTCAAGTGTTCACCAGGAGACCAGCAGGCCCTGCAATCATGAAGCGAGAGAAGAAGCTCAAGAGCACGAGGATGAAGAGTGCAGCACAGTCGTTGATACACCAGCACGGCTCCTCCACTCTTAGCCTGGTTGTTACTTTTATTACGTTTATTTCTTCCGCCAACTGAATGTTAAGTATCTGCTTAACACTATCTGTTAAGTATCTGAGTATCTAAGAAAGCGTGTCAACACAGACGTCATCCATTAACATGCAGCATTAATCTGCTCCCACCAACCAGCTCTTCTTTCTCCACCAGATGTGGACTGTTCAGGATAGAGACACAGGAAGTTCAAGCTTCCAGGGTGACGAGGTGGCAGAAGCCCAACAGCGGCCGTTTTTGGTAGAATCACTCAAAGTAACTTCCCAGAGCAGGCCTAGCACTCGGAGCACAGACTGGGCTGCAGCGCCGCAGGGGCCCATAGGGGAGCACGAGGGGCTTCGAATGAGCCAGCAGGGTAAAAGTCACGGCGGTGGATGCGTGATGACTGTTCCATTCAAGTGTCACAGTAATAAGTACAAGGTGAAGAGTGACTGAAGCCATGAGAGCGTGGATGAACATTCCTGTAGGCTCGCACGCATACTGTCCAGTAGGGAGTTCTTCCAGGAGGGGGCTGCGCTTTGGTTTGGACCTGGTATCCCAGAGACCAGGTTGTGGAACCAAACCACAAATCTCTCACCTCTTTGTCTCAGTGTTTCTGGTAAATCCCATCTCTTTCACCTTCCTATGATTCCTTACAAGCCGCTTCGGACTAAACACTTCTGAACATACGTGTGTACGGGTTCTAAACGGATGAAATGCTCCTCTGGAACTTCTTGCCCATTTGCTAAAAAAATTAAAAAATAAATAAATTGAATATCAACAATGTTACTTCTGTATCAGTTTATTCCCACTGTTACTGAAACTGTAATGTGATTTAATACAGCTTCACTTCTGCTACACAGGACCAAAGCCAAGTGAAAGGACTGTTATGCTTTCCAGTCAGTCCCAACACTCAGGGGCCCGAGAGTGAAGCTTTAGTGAGGGCTCAGCGTTTCACCGCCGCGGACGGAGCTGTCAACAGCGTACAGCACCGACACAAAAGTATTGCTTTAAGCCTGCAAACTGGCCCAGACGGAGCTCCAACAACCACATCAACACGACTGATGTCCTTTCATTCATAGCTCCGTCCTCGGCTGATGTTCAAACAGTTTAAGCAGGATTGTGGCGTGAGTCTAAAACAGAGGCACACCAGAACAACCCGTCGTACCTTCAGAAGCCAAATGGTTGACAGCTAGTGTGCAACGTAAAAGTGAGATCCCTCGTTGTTGATATGTTTGGTCTGTCTGAGTTCCCTTACAGCTCCAGATCAGAAGGAGGGAGGGAGGGGGAGAGAGAGAGAGAGAGAGAGAGAGGGAGAGGGAGGGAGAGAGAGAGAGAGAGAGCAGATCTACACACTCAAATCCCTGTTACAGCATAATTTGCATTTAGGTTGCTGGGCCCCTCCAACAGGGGACAACTGCCCTTGGCCTCCATGAAGAAAACACACATTTTAAAAGTCGCATGCTTGTTGTCTCAGGAAGACTTGACAGAGCATAAAGATTATGAAGTGGCCTCATGATGTGTTCTTTCTGCATCATCTTTATTTGTTTTTTGCAATTTAATCACTGCAAAATGGGAAGCAGCAGCCATCAGACGCAGCTCTCGGGTGGCCTGGCATCAGTTCCATCCTCAACCGCTTCCTGATGTCACAGAGCCGACCGACATCAAGGCAGAGGCATCATTTCAGTCAAAGCTGATGTCAGCACGCACGGGTGAGAGGGAAGATGCTGATTCCACCAAAAGTTCTCCTGTGAAAGCTCTACTTCTAAACAGCTGGCGATTGTCCGGTTAGTGACCGCTGCCCTCCGGCATGGAACTTTAAAGGAAAGTTTCAGTAAATTTGCCAGACATGTTCGTTTTATTAATTTGTAACAAACAAACTGCACAAGCATACGACGGTCGCGCCGGCGTAGCTTGACAGACGTTACTTCAATATTTTGAGAACCATAAATAAATCAGTTAATAGTGTTGCCAGTAATAATAATAATGATAAGCAGCAAATGACTTTTCTTTGTCATTTCCTCAAAATGTTTTCTGAGATGTTTGTCGGCAAAAACTAGGGGGGGGGGGGCGGGGGGGGCGCAGCGGAGCAGAGGAAGAGCCCACTGCGCTTTGGTGATTTCTACTACATGGAATTTGGGTTCTGATTCCTTGCTCTGGGTTCGGCTGAGTTTCCCCCTCTAGTTCTTTATATTTCGGGTCTGCTTGTGCGTCTGAGAGACCATCAGGTATTCAAGTCTTCTCGTGTCGACGTGGAGCTTCGTATAAACTCGAGTCAGCACACTGAGTATTGAGTTTTCTGACGACTCGACCGGTCCTTCAGGTCAGATTGTAGCTGCATAGTTGGAAATATAAATTCACTCTTTATTGTGAGGCAAAATATATATTTAAACAAATGTCTCGATGAATGGAGGATGTCAGGACATTAAGAACAGAAAACCAGCAAATTTAGTCGGTCTGCTCACAAGTCTGGGTGAAGCTTTCCAAACATTTGACAGTCAGCTGATGCAACATTCAGATGAACATCTAAGCGCAGAAATGAACGCAAAACCACTAAAGGTTCTACTCCACGGGAAGAAACATGTTGTTTTTTTTTTAAACAAAAGGAATTAAATGGTTCAGATGATGACAGAAGAAGGAAAGTGAGATGTCAAAGCTTCACGGAAAGCGAACCGCATCATCAACAAGCGTCGAATGGCCGTCTGATTTGATTTCTGAGCACAAATCAGCCACCTGTGCTCTTGTTGTTCATCCTTCATGCAGCTTAAACATTGTTCTTATTTTAGAAGGGAGAAGTCAGTGTTGGACAGGATATGTTACTTACTAGTTTTCTCCCTGATAAAAAAAACATGTGCTTTGTTGGGGTGGGGGGGCGGAGCTCTAAAAGCACGTAGCAGTGTGATTGGCCAACCGCTGCTAGGCAGAGCTTTGGCGAGGCTGAAGCTACAAAGCCCAGTGGCCAGTCTTTCTCCCTCATAGTACAAAAGCAGGAGTTTCTGGGGTGGTGGGCTTTAGGAGGAGAGTGAGGCGTTGACATGGCAACGAGACCGACTAGCCCTCTCAGTCGCTCGTCCCGGCTCACATGGACTCAAACTCATCGATGCGCTGCTTGGTGTTGCCCTGGCGGATCTGGCGCAGGGTTTTGTACTTGTCTCTGCCTGCTCTGACGTTCTCGGCGTGCAGCATGTCGTTCTGGGTTTTCTTGCTGTCGTCCCTCGCCTCGGCCAACTCTGAGCTCAGAGCCTGGACGAGCGAGAGAGAGAGAGAGAGAGAGATTTTAAACCACTATTAATTTCTCAATAATGTTACCCAAAAAAAGTACAATACAAATAAAACCTCAACAATGAAATGAAATGTTTATGAAATAAAGGAAACATCTTCAATTGAAAACTGACGCAACCGTTGCTGAAAGCACCAAATCTCGTCAAACGCATCTTCGTTATTTGTCAAAACACAGACGGCAAAATCAGTGTTCAGCCGCACCTCTAACGTACCTCTAAAAACAATCGTCGCGTCAACATCAAACGAGTTTTCAAGTTTGTTGTTCTGGCTGAGATAAATTGCTATTTTGCGCTTGAACCAAACAAAAATCTGAAAGCTGACGTTTGTTTTTCCTCGTCCTGTTGAGCCTGTAGCCTGGTGTGAACATTTGGGGTGAGAAAACTTTATCGAACAGAGCAAACATTGAGACAGAGAGAGGAGACGACCACACTCAGAGAAGCAATGGAAAATTGTCTCTCTGTGGACGGATGGACGGCTGTCGACGTTGGGACTGATCACTTAAACAAAGGCATTGAGAGCAGCAGCGCCGTGTCGAGCCCTCCACTGTAGACCGTCAACCCTCTTTGTTATCGGGGGCCTCTGAGCCTCCGTCAGGGCCAGACAGGCTCTCCATGAGGTGTCAAACCTCTCTTCAGTTTGTTCTGGTTCAAACATTTCACTCCCAAAAAAACCATTGTCTTACCAACCATGGTGCTCAGTTTGTAATCAGTGACTTTAACAGAAAACCCCGCATTTAAAAACAGGAACAAGTTTGGCATTAAGAGAAGGATCGCTACCATTAGGCTGAACCAGTCTGTCACCATAAGCAGCAGTCAGTAACAGTTCAGTCAGTTAGCTGCTGCGTCCAGCCTCTCAACAGGAGGCTGACCACCCTGACCGACCTGATCCCCAGGCGTGAGGCCAGACCTGAGGCATCGTCCAGGTGAGGGCCGGTCACCCCAACAACATGGCCCAATTCCTGCTTCACACTGGACTCGAGTCCCATGAACCACGGCTCGCTAAGAAGCCAGATCACGAGTCACATTGCTTCAGTCTCTCCTTACGGAACGTTCCCCACACTTGGGGCAGTCCTTGATAAAAGCATGGAAGGTTGTCCAACAACAACTAATGAAAGCAGCGACTGAACTTTGAAAAGAGCGCTTGCACCCCCGCTGATCTTGAGTACACTCAGTGTCACTGTACAGGACCTGGATCTGGGCTATGAAACCAGAGCTGAAACCGAAAGCCTGCAGTGTCTACCACGGGTCCTGGCATTCACCTCGGTCCAAAGCCTTTTCTTGACCTAGAGAGGTCCGACTGAGCTCACAGCCCAATGAGCCAGAGAGGATCAGAGTGATGCTATCAGATGTCAACCTGCTGGGCACACAGCATGTTTGGGCCACGTGAGAGACCTGCCCATCACTTTTCTCAGTCTTGTTGCCAACACTTTGGACAGCAGTTTATCGTCCGTGCAGAGTAAGACGCACGACGCCAGCTCTTAACATCCTGCAGGTCTCCTTTCTTCGGGAGGAGGGTGAGGACAGCTCTCCTGCCGTTGAAGGCAACCAACAAATTTCGCCTATGATGGACCAAGAAGCCTGATAAAAATCTGCAGGGAGACCGTTGATCCCAGGGGCCTCCTGCTCTGCAACTCCGGAGCAGGGAGCGGGTCCTCCAGCTCCACGTTATCTTCCTCAGAGACCTCAGGAAGGTCCTCATAGAGGGACAGCGCCACCTCTGGTTCATCCTGAAACTCTGTCCTGAAGAGCTGCTGATAAAAACCAACGGCCCTCGCTGAATTTCAGCTGACTCCTGCAGCAGCTGTCAGACCACAGAGAGCCTATCAGCCTCTCTGGCCATTTTAACAACATTCTGAAAAGGTGATCTAACCAAAGCCCCCTGAGCAGAAATACCCAGCAGGTCAGACACAACGGATCTCTTGTTTTTGAAAACTTCAGTGTATTCTCGTTCTTCCGTGGAGTCTGCAAAAAAAAAAAAAAACACAAAAACCCTGCATCTCCACCACTTCTCTCTCCAGCTCTCATAGCTCTGGCCATCTTTGACCCATCTAAGAACAGCGCTCCCTCTGAAGCCACAGCTGGAGCGCATGCACATTTACAAAAAGCATTTGTGCTTTTTCAAATTCAGCACAGTTTCAACAGCCGACCTGGAACGATTTCACTGACAGTGCAAGAAGGGAGAAGCTCTCCTCTCAGCGCCACTGATGTTTAAAGGACCCCACTTTATGTCACATATATTTCACATAAATCCTAACAACAACGAAGCAATGAAAGAAAAACACAGCACTCTTATTTCTCACTGACTACTTGGGCTCCAACCTTCAGCAACAGTGTCTTTAACATGAAAATCTCGCTCTCAGGCTTCCTGTGTTCATGAAGAACCGGACTGAGTCATGCAGAGTCATGATCTTCAACCGTCACAGCCCTCAGCCCCTGAGTTTCTTTCAGAAAAGTTCAGGAAAGAATCCCCACTGTGCACTTCAACCTGCCAGTGGTTGGGATCTGTGGGTTCTCCCCTGACTGAGAACCCTGTGGGCCTGTCTTTGATGCCCTCTCAGTTTTTGCAGCATTATCTTGAACTCTTTCTGTTTGTTTCGCTTTCACGGGCAGCTTCATTAACTCACTGTCCATCACTCTCTTCTTCTGACGCAGCAGCAGCCACTCAGGTTGCGTCACGTCTGCTCCTCCAACTCAGCCTGAACACGGAGCGCATCCCCATCACTCCGCTCCTCATCCTCCTCATCTTGTGCAACGCTGTGGTCTCTGTCTGCTCTGTTCTCTGCCCCCTGTGTGTCATGTCTCTGTTCTCTGCCCCCTGTGTGTCATGTTGTGTGTTCTGTCTAATGTCCTGTGTATCGCTGTGTGTGCAACTCTGTGCGCAGCAGAATGACGGGACGCAGCCTGAGGGTCAGTCGCTCCCTCTGGACAGGAGTGGACCAAATGTCCCTAGGCTCCACATCCTAAAAAAGTGTCATAAGTCACATGAACATCACAGTCAAAATCATCAACACAGAAACCGAAAGCCAAGCTCAGTTCCTCATTTTCCTTGAGGATCATGAACACCTGAAGGACGAGAGGTGTTTGAGGTGCGAAGAGAGGGATCATTTTAATGGGAGACACCAGCGGTCTGTGTCGGGCCAGCTCCTTCTCCAACATCTCATTCCTCAGAAACAGGGGCCCAGTGGAAATGAGCGGGGCTAACAAGATGAAACACGGGAGTCAGTGGGCCCTGAATGACAACTTCGCTACAACATCCCGGTTCACTTCATCTGAGCAGCCCAGGAAAACGACCCCAGCACCGTTCATCCTGGAGGCAGATTTAACGCTGCCAGAACCCACTACTGCACCCACAGCTGAGCTGCCCCCTCCACCGACAGCCGGGCAGTTTGACGGCGTGCCAGCCAGTCAGCCACGCACCGCCGTCCCCAGCTGCGTGGCTGCTGTCACCAAGAAGTCTGTCTCTGGTTTCTTGTGGTGTCATCAGACCAGTCCCTGCATGTGTGTAACCATTACAACCTCTTGTGGGTCCAAAAACCAAACAAGGAGCACATTTTCACCAGGCGGGGACTCGGCTCAGCCTGATTCTGATCACTTCCATTTATGGGCCCAAACTGGTTTGAATCTCACAAAAAAAGTGAAAAGGGACGTTTTCATAACTGCATTATTAAAAATAACAACCAACTTGCTTTTAGAGTTGTGTTCGCATGCTTGTACCTGTAGCTGTTTCTTGACACGTTCGTTCTTCTGTGCCTCAGTGATGCGTTCCTCTTCGCTGCGGTGGCTTGTGACTCCGTCGCTGAGCAGCTCGGCGCTCGCCTCGGCGTTTGTCTCATCCTGCTCGTCGTGTTCTGGCGCTGGAGGAGACATCATGGCGTTCTTCAGCTCCTCCTTGGTCTTCTCCAAGTCCTCTTGTGCAGCTATGGCCTGGCAAGAGCAAAAATTAATATTTACAAACACACACACGTGGTTTAGAGGTGAGACTGCATAGAGGTTATGATTTTCTGGGGTTCTAGGTGCCATGTTGTCAGCAGAAGGCAGGAGGAGATGAATTTTCTCTCTAATTAGTAGAATTTGTCATTAAAGAAGTCCATGAAATCATCCCTACCAAGGGAGGGAGTACTTGGTTCAGTAGAGCTGTGGCTCTCTTCCAGTTTGGCTACGGCACTGAAGAGGAACCTGGGGTTGTTCTTGTGTTCCTCTGTCAATGCAGAGTAGTCGGCTGCTCTAGTTTTATGAAGGGCTTTCTTACAGGTTCTAAGCAGGGGTGAAAGTGGCTTAAAAGTCTTGCTGGAACTGTACGCACGCCCTTTGCCAAAGCAGGTCGCCAGCAGCCGAGTTCTTTGATTTTGCCCTCTGTTTTGTTTTCTTTCTCTTTTTTTCGTTCCGTGAAAGCAGAACGTGTGGTTTTAACCAATCAAAGCTAACAATGCTGGTAACGTGACCCACGTGTCGTCTGTCAGCCAACCAGAAACGCCTCGCATGCGGAGATGCGCTCATGGGCACGACTCCGTGTCAAGGCGGTTTCACACTGAACGCGCAAGGCGCAGGCTGCGCGGGGGAAGTCCATTCATTGTGTATGTGGGCGCGCTGTGACGTCACATGAGCGCAAACCAAGCCCAGCACCTCTGTAGTGCTGCGCGTGCTTGCGCCCCACCCCGCGCAGCGCGGCGCGTCTGCCACGTTCAGTGTGAAACCGACTTCAGACGTTGTTTCCTTTATTTAATATGGGATTTTGACAGCTCCCTTCTCCTCCTTTTTTTACTGGAACTGCGTTCCGGCTCACTTTCACCCCTGGTTCTAAGCCCATTTGACGGTGAGTCGGTTCATGAACAGACTGATGGAAACCAATTGAGTCTAGAAGAGAGAGAAATGCAGCACCCAGACTGTCGTTATCAACATCCACATGAATATTGAAGCCACCTACAATAATGACTTCATCTGATTTGAGAACTAAACTGGTTATGAACTCTTTTCCTATGATTGTGTGCAGCCTTCAGGTCATGTGATCTCCAGACTTAAAAGCCAAAGCCATGCAAGCATGGTTTCAAAACAGAGCATCAGAAATGCTGCTGTTCTCTGCTGGTGCTGAACTGCACAGCTCAGCACTTCAGTTTCTGTAGTGTTGCTGTAGCGTAGCATTTGCTGCGTGCCTTTTGTCTAATGTGTGTTTTCTGCATGTCTGCCTCGATGTGTGTGTCTGCTCCCAGCGTCTTGTTGCTCGCTGACATCTGTTAACCACCGGCCCCTGCCTGCAGTGCTCTCCTCAAAAGGCTCTTTCCTCATGGTTCTTAATGCCTGGTTAAATAAAGGTCAAATAAAAGGAAGCAACCTGCAGTCCTGGGCAGGCAGCCTGGAGCGAGCAGGACATTTCCGTGCTTCTGATGTGTCACAAGTCACATTTGCAGCTTCACCCAACTGCTGATGAATAAGTGCTGAGCAGCTAATTCAAGATCTAACCTGCAAACCAGAGCTGAGGTTTCCACTGGGACAGAGGAAGATGGGAGTTAGAGAAGAACCAGACTACGGACGTGAGTTTGTCAGCGCCTGAGAGTCGAGCAGCAGCTGCTGATCGGGATTCAACATGACTTTACTTCTGGTTTCCAAATTACAAAATGATATTCATAAAATGAAAAATGATGATTTGTTCCTGAAGGTTTGAGCTTGGGGGCCGCACGGTGGTGCAGTGCTCAGCACTGTTGCCTCACAGCAAGAAGGTCCCAGGTTCAAGCCTTGAACTGACCACTGCACCACCGCGACGCTGACGGAGAAACCCAAAATATCCCAAATTACAACATAGACACCCGTGTCCCACACAGACAGGTGCACATGCAGGAACATTACTTTGTGCTGCCATTCTGTTGCATCCTCCTCCTTTTTCCTCTTGGCCTCCTCAAGCAGAGCGATTTTGGCTGTAAACTCTGCTAATTCAGCCGCCTGTAAACAGAACACAACTCACCACCAGTCCAACAAGACACCGGCATACAAGAAACATTCACGTCGACATGTTGTGATCCAAATTAGCACAACCAGACCAGAGTATTAAAAATATGATTCCACTCGTGTCGGTTTGCCTGTTAGGAGAAATAAGTAAAAAAACTACCAAGTCCAGTTTCACGAGCCTAAAAAGAGATGCAAAGACCCTGTTTCATTTTGGGCAATAACATAAAAGCCAATTGTATCTGTAAAAGAGAATGAATGCAATAGAGCAAGTATTTAATACAATGTTTGATGAAAATGAAATTAAAAATACATTTATGGGAAAGCAGGAAAAGCCTGGACAGAAGACCTGAACAAGCACTGAAGTGTCAGTAAGCGCATCAGTGAGTGAGTGTGGTACCAGCTGCTCCTGGGTCTTCATCTGGTCGGCGGCCTGTTGAGCCAGCGCTGCCTTGGCTTCCTCTGCAGCCTGCCTCTCCCTCTCAAGCCGCTCCGCCTCCTCCTTGGCCCGCTTCCTCTCCTGCTCCAGCTCCAGGGCCTTACGAGTCTGCTCCTCCAGCTCTGTACGCACAGGCCAACATATGTGAGCGTCAGAACACACGCCCTCTTGTGTCTGCACTCACAGTGCATCGGTGGAGCGGCACCTTTCTGAGCTCTCTGTGTCTGCTCTTCAATCTGCCTCAGTCTCTCAATCAGCTCGTCCTTCTCTCGCTCTATCCGCTCCTTCTCCTTCTCTGCCAGCTCTCGTTTCTTCTTCTCGTTCTCCAGCTGTGCTCTGTCAGAAAGATACAGAAATCATCGATTCACAACATGAGCGTGTACTCAGCCTGAAGAAAGCTCTGTCAGCATTGTCAGATTTCCTCTATGAGTCTGGCATGTCAACATCTGAACAGGATGAACAAGCACTCAGCCCCCACTGTAGAAAATAAAAGTTACTGTTCTGTTTGTGTCGGAGAGCTTAATTCTATATAGATGCAAATGACTGACAGTTATCTTCAATGTGTCCCATCTCCCATGATGCACTGGGCTTCTCTCTCCTCCTCCTGTCCTCATACGTGTTACTAACTCCTCTTCTTCTCCTCACTTCCCAGATCCCGGTGCTGCTGGAGGAGGCTCCAGACCTGAAGAGGCTCCAGCTGCCACCCGTAGCTCCACCTGCTCACGTCCCCGTCTGTCCATCAGTCTCTCCTCCTTTCTCTCTCTCTTTATCTCTGTCCCTCTCTCTCCTTCTGTCTCTCTGTCTTCCTCCATTCTCTCTCTTTGTCTCTGTCCATCAGTCTCTCCTCCTTTCTCTCTCTCTTTATCTCTGTCCCTCTCTTTCCTTCTGTCTCTCTGTCTTCCTCCATTCTCTGTCTTTGTCTCTGTCCATCAGTCTCTCCTTCTTTCTCTCTCTCTCTTTATCTCTGTCCCTCTCTTTCCTTCTTTCTCCGTGTCTTCCTCCATTCTCTGTCTTTGTCTCTGTCCTGCTCTCCTGCTCTCTCTCCGTCCCCACTGATCCTGGATCTGCTCCACCTTCCTGCCTGGTAAAGGAAGGTTCTGGTGGCTGCTGTTGCAGGATGTGCTGCTGATGGAGAATTGTTGGGTGGAGGTTCATTGAAGGAGGGAGGTGCTGGACCTGCTCTACTTGGACAGAGTCAGGAGGGAACTTTGGTAATGGACTCATGGACTCAATTTTATATAGCGCTTTTCTACCTTCGCGGCACTCAAAGCTCTTTACAGTGTCGTCTCATTCACCCGTTCACTCACACACTGATGGTGGAGGCTGCCATGCAAGGCGCCAACCTATTCATCAGGAGCAATTATGGGTCCAGTATCTTGCTCAAGGACACTTTGACATGGTCACCAAGGTCGAGGATCGAACCAGCGACCCTTTGGTTGCTAGACGGCCACTCTACCCCTGAGCCATGCCGCCATCCCATGGTAGGGATTTGGCGCCGTACAAATAAACCTGACTTGACTTGTTATATTGCTTTTAAAAGTCATTTGTTAGTTTTTCATGTTACTTTGCTCAAGGTTCATGTCCAGGAGACACACTACTGAACAGAGGAATATTTCACTCATCACAATCCATTGCAATATAACTTCTTAAAATACTTTATAGCCATAGGTGCATTCAGGGGCCCAGTACAAATTTAATCTGTTGTTACCAACAATGGAACAAGATGTTGTGTTTTAATATATGAATAGAGGTGACGTGCTTCTGATGTGACAACATGTCCTGCATGAAAAGATGAAGTCCTGCATCCCTGCCTGTAGAGACATGAGCATGGTAACAGCTCAACACTGCCCCCTATAATCCACAAAGTGCTACTGACCTCGTTCTAATAGAATATCACAGAATGATTGCTAATTCAAAACACTAAGCTATGCAGGAGCAGAACAACAGGAGTGATGTCAACTCTGTAGACTGAACACACTATTGTTCTTCTGGGCGGCACGGGGTCTTTCTGGGTGAGTCTCCATGTTCTCCCTGTTCCTGCTGGGTTCTCTCTGGTACTCCAGCTTCCTCCACAGTCCAAAGACATCAAGAGGGACCAGGTTAATCCAGACTCTAAATTGACCGTAGGCGTGGCTGGGAGAGCCAATGGTTGTCTGTCTCTATGTGTTGGCCCTGCCATGGACTGGTGACCTGTCCAGGGGGAAGGGTCCACCCCCACCACCCTTAACAGGATAAGAGGTAGAAAATGGATGGATGGAAAATGTTCTTCCCTTCTCTATGTATTTATATATATATATATATATATATATATATATATATATATATATATATATATATATATATATATATATATATATATATATATGAATGCTTATATATACACACACATGCATACACACATATGTAGAGAGAGAAAGAGAGAGATATTCCAAGTTTTTACGACCCAAGTGTGCACCCCATGTCAGACAAATAAACAGATACTTACTTACTCCCACCTCTTAACAATGTTTTGGTATATTATATATATGCTATATATACATATATATTATATATTTTTTGATCAATATTTGTTTTAACTCCCATGTATGACTGCAACAGTCACACATGGGCTTTTCTTCATTGCATTGTTTGTTATTTCTTTCTTTGTCTTTTTAAATTAAATTATCCCTTTAAATAAGACATAACACAAACTGGCCCAACAAGTAAGACCAGGTTTCAGGCCAAACATTGAAAGTCTTCTACCAAACCAGCAGCAGCATCATCAGCGGTGAGAGTGGGCTCTGAGCTGTGAGGTGTTACAGGCGTAAAACCAAAACAATTCAACGCCACGTGAGCAGAGGCCTGAGTGGGACCCTCAGAGAAGCCTCCGCTGCAGAACAGCAGCGTCAGCATTGCAGCTTACACATTGTTATGATAATCAACTTTACTTTCCTCAATGTCAGAACCCTCAAACAGCCACGTTTCTGCTGTAAGTCCTCGACATGTTCAGGAAGCTGTCGTCCTTCTCAAGAAGAATTTGTTCTTGATGACTTTCCTGTTCCAATAAAGTTAAATCAAAAAAACAAAACCTGTTCCACTCGTCCATTTCAGTGTTTGTGTTATCCGTTTGTTGTCCTTGGGTTACTTGAGCGACGCTGCATAAGCCTTAGTTATTATCATGGTCATAACTACCATTGCTATCAACCTGCTGGACCTCTGGCTCACTCCTAACTCCGCCTAAACATTTCTACCAGCGAGTCCTAGTTTAGGAGTGACTTAGGAAGGGTCTGAGCACAACTCAGACCAAAGGCAGTGTTTGTTGGAGTGTACCTCTCCATCTGTTTGTGGTGCTTCTCCTCTCTGGCTTGGGCCTTCATCTGCTGCACCTCGATGGTGTCTGGCTTCCTCCTCCTCATGTAGAGTTCATGGTTCCCCATGCATAACGCCAGGATGCGCTTATTGATACGCAACCGTGGGGCGTAGAACACAAAGTCCTGTGGGACACCCAGAAGAACACCATAAGAACCACAAACTCGTTTAAAAAAGACAAAGCAAAGCATCTCTGGAAAAGCATCCCGTTACTCACTGGAGCTTTCTTGTCTATGGGCTTGATGACAAACTTCTTGTCGTTGAAGGAGATGTTTCGGATCTCACTCCAGGGGAAACCGATCTTTGGTGATAACCTGAGGAGGCGGGGAGGCACCTAAGCTTTGATGTGCTCACATAAGTAGTTTCAAAAATGTTGTTTTCGCATTTTGGGGGCAGGCAAGAAAAATGCTTTCAGCTTGTACTTGATTAGAAATGTGTTCATCTGCTGTTCTGTTCACACACCAGTAGAGGGCACCCTTGTCCAACAGAAGCTGCTGTACTTGTAGCTGCATTACTGGTTAGTTCTGTTTTAATATTTTATTTATATTTAACAAACACAAACGCCCCAGAAAACAAAAGAGAAAGGCAACTTCTCATCTACTTGCAATGGGAACCGTCTGTGTCAGCAGAGTTACTGATTCAAGTTAAAGATGGACAGTGGTTAACTAACACGAAGGACGCTTGTGACCTACAAAACCCCACAAGCATGTTTCTATGTATGAGCGTGTGTTCGAGTGTGTGTGTGTGTGTTAGTTACTTGTCTTCGTGTTCGTAGATGTTTAGCCCGAGTGCGTCCACCCCCAGCCACAGTTCTGTGCCTTTCTTGTTTTTAATTTCAAAGTAGTTGACGCCGTACATCTCCAGGTCCTGAGCGATCTTCAAATACTCCATCATTGCATCCTCCCTACACACACACACACACACCAGATTAACACACAGTTTGGCGTGCTTCTTGTCTGTAAGACTACATTGAGGGCTATTAAAGTCATTTAGTGCCGTGTGTATGTTTTTTTTTAATCCTTCAGCATTTAATTGAAAGGACCAATGTTGAAGATATCATAGGTCAGCCGTAGCGAACACGTGCACACGCTCACCGGAGCATGCTTCTGTGCTCCTCGTGCCAGGTCTGTATTCTGTCCTCCCACTGTTCCTTTGTCAGCTTGTGTTGCTCCAGAACTCTACAAGACAAACACAAAAAGGAAAAGACTGACATGTTAAACATGAATAAACACATATAACCGTATGACTGAATGGTGCATTTGTAGGAGCAGCAAACAGCCGTAGCGTTTGAGACCATAAATTGCTCGTGTATTGACAAAATCATCCAGGCTACATAATTCAGATTAGACATTTTAAGCTAGTTTACATAAAGAGAAACCAGGGTTTGCATGCCTGTGTGTGTGTGTGTAACAGGTTGTTTCACTCTCCAGCTCAATCACACACTCATGAAAGTGAGTAATGGTGTGTGGTGATCTATCTATGTTCCCAAAAGAGTGTGTCTCACGACCAGCACCCTATGACACATCGTCATACTACGTTATGCTGACTATTTTTTTAATCAAGTGAACTCATGGAGGGAAAAAAAAAACCTGGTGCTGACAAGCTGTAAAATGTCACATCCCAATTTATTCTTCTGTAGTGTGTGTGTGTGTGTGTGTGTGTGTGTGTACCTCTGTGGCAGCAGCCGGTCTGATGCCAGGTAGCCAGGCTTATGAACATTTTTGTTGTAGTCACCATACTTGGCCTGGACAGCGTAGGAGGCCAATAGTACTGCTGTCTCGGGAGGACAGTAGTTCTCATCATTCAGAATAGCTTCCTTCACCTGCAGGAAGGACACACACACACACACACACACACACACACACGCACAGTTTGACATGGGTAGTGTTTTGCCATCACACCTAAAACCAATCATCATTACATAAAAACTGAAGATTCCACGACAGAAGCTTGTGTTACTGTCAGCTCAGTACAAACACAAACATGTTCCGTGTTGAGTACCTGTAAAAAGAAGAGTTTCTGCGTGATTTCCTGGATGAGTTCCTCAGAAACGTCCTCTGGAAAGAACTTTGCTCTGAACTTGAACTGCAGAGGATTCTCCTTCTTCACGTCCTGCTGTGTCACCTGGAATAATCACCCAAACATAGCATTTGACCTCTAACCTCTGCCCTAAAACTGGGCTATCAAAAACACCCCGCCAGCAATTTAAATGGGAAACGTGATTCATCATTAAATAAGAGTAAAAATCTTTTGGTCAAAATGTATACATAAATATTCACCAAAGTTGTAGAGGGGAATTTTGTATTTAAGCATTTAGCAAACAGAAAACTTAGGAAATAATACATGAACAGGTTTTGTAGCATGAAGTCATGACTGGAGGAGGACGAGTGTGTGCAGCTCAAGGTGGTGCATGCTCAACAGACCTGTGAAGAGAGAGGGTGAGAGTTGCTCATGTTCGCACCTTCACGCCCTTCAGGTGAGCTCTTTTTTTGCATGACTACCGTCTCCATGGGGGCACAGGTACATGCTTGTGTTACACCATTCAAGCTCTGACCAGCACTTACCTGTGGTCGACCAGTTGTAATAAAATACGGTGAAATTATTATTCCAAACATCAGCATCAATGCTTTGAGGGACACATTTATGGACAGGAAATTTAGCAGATACAAATCATGAAGCGGTCTGCAGTCTATAATTCGTCGCACACGTGTGCTATCAAACACGTAGTTTCCACATCTGATGTTGTTATGATGGGCTGCACGGTGGAGCAGTGGTCAGCACTGTGGCCTCCCAGCAAGAAGGTTCTGGGTTCAAGTCCCGGCTCGGGCGTGGGATCTTTCTGTGTGAGTCTCCATGTTCTCCCTGTTCCTGCTGGGTTCTCTCTGGTACTCCAGCTTCCTCCACAGTCCAAAGACATCAATTTGGGGACGAGGCTGATTGATTCTCTAAATTGACCGTAGGTATGAATGTGAGTGTGAATGGTTGTTCGTCTCTATGTTGGCCCTGTGATGGACTGGCGACCTGTCCAGGGTGAACCCCGCCTCTCGCCTGTAGATGCTGGGATAGGCTCCACCCCCCGCGACCCTTAATGTGCAGGAATAAGTGGAAGATGACGATGGATGGATGTTGTTATGATAGTAAGAGCACAGTTTTCCTTCTTCTTCTCTTTCGTCAAATTCACGCAACAGTAGTTAACAATATAATCTCAAATATATTATGAGACTTTTGACAGTGATTTACGAAAGAAATCATACAATCGAGGCGGCACGGTGGAGCAGTGGTCCTCACTGTGGCCCCCCAGCAAGAAGGTTGTGGGTGGAGCCCCGGCTGGAGCGGCACGGGGTCTTTCTGGGTGGAGTCTGCATGTTCTCCCTGTTCCTGCTGGGTTCTCTCTGGTACTCCAGCTTCCTCCACAGTCCAAAGACATCAAGAGGGGACCAGGTTAATCCAGACTCTAAATTGACCGTAGGCGTGGCTGGGAGAGCCAATGGTTGTCTGTCTCTATGTGTTGGCCCTGCCATGGACTGGTGACCTGTCCAGGGGGAAGGCTGCTGGGATAGTGATTTTGGTCAACGTGTCTCAGTTTTCTGCTCACCAGCACTGATGTACCATTTCCTCAGTAAAGTGTTTTCACCCAGAAAGATGTGATGGCTCCAGAGACTTGCCTAATAATGACTCAAACAACTGGTCGTGGTCGTCCAAATGCATGAGTTTTAGAGTCTTCCCTCACCACTCAGGTAACACAACCTGCATGCAACCTCTTTCAGAACACCCACAGGTGCCCTCATCTTCGTTGTTGTTCCTGTGACATGCTGAAATAGTGGTTCGCTGAGGCTGGTGAGAGTTTTCTCATCATTCCTGTGGGAAACAGGAATGCCGTTTTCCCACCAGTCGGGGGTTCTTCCTGGTCTCACCCTAAATCGGTGCTTAGTGTAGAGCTGATTACAGCGGTGGGCGCAGGATTGTCTGCTTCACTCATAGCTTGTTTCCCTGCACATGCAGGCAGTGGTTACATTAACAAATGCAGACCTTAACTGCATTCCTGCAGCAAGCAGAGACTACAAGGCCATAGCAACATGAATTAACCGCTGACCGTCACTGCTGATAGAACATTTCATTTTCAAGGAAGGAGTCACGTGACGCAGCTGTGAAGAGCATGACTGGACACTAAAAGTGTGGTTTCTGCGGATGCATTCTGAAACCAAACCTTGTCAGTGTGGATGTAGTTTAAGTCACAGCGACGGACTCAAAGTGTCTGTGGTTGAGTTCCGAGTCTCTCACCTTCTTGTTGAGTTTCAGCCATGTGATGTAGCCTTTACTGTCCGTGTACTGCAGGCCAAAGAACCACACCTCCCTCAGTCCCACCGTCTTCACCACCTGAAAGCACACACATACTTCTGTTTTCCCTACTGACTACTTTAAAAACACACACTGACGGTTTTCCAGCTGCCTCCAGTTGTATTTTGTGCATATATTGTGACCCACATAAAGAAGAAAAAGACACTGCGTGAGATGTTTGCTTCTTACAGCAACAAAGGATCTCCACTGGTGTCTGTTTCTGGGGGAGCAGCATGTGGTGGGGGCCATTTCTCAGCTCCACTTGGGTGATGATACGTTGGATTACGACACCAGAGGCCAAATATTGAATTGTGTTATAGTGGACAACAGAAGCAAGTGTGTGCAAGGCTGAGCATTCATCATCCGCATGTGCTGGTTCACGTCTTATAGCAAAATGAGGGAGTCATCATCTGCAGCTCTTAAGGCTTCACAGCATTGGTTTACAACACACACACACACACACACACACACACACACTCACACACAGCAGCCTCACAAGGGGTTGAGAATGCAGTATGCAGAGAAAGCTAAGCAGATGCAGAAAACTCCAAAGGCAGCTTTGAAGTAGATGAGTAGTTCTAATAAGTGGAAGAGATGATTTTTGTAACTTCATATCACTGTCACCGTACAAATCTGGAGTCTTTATTTTTCCTGTAAATTCAATCATGAAATTGTTTCAAATAACTTTTCATCAGATTTGATTCTTTTTTTCTTTCTCTTGTTTGGTAAAAGTGATGAGCACAAACATGTTGAGGGCGACAGCGACAGCTCATGCGAGTGCTTCCTGGTGCGTCCCAGTGTTCCCATCCCCCGCCGGCCTTGTTTGACTCTATTTTACTCAGAAACTTCGCTAACCCTTTCACCACTTCTCTTTGACTGAGTGAGCTCATGGATGAGTGTAGCTCGGGAGCCTCTCTATCAATGAACCCTCTCTTCATTCATCCGATCGCCTACTAATTATGAATGAAACAGTTTCCAGAATTCACTGAAAGCATATTTTTGTTGTTGATTCTTTTTTTGCAGAATGAACGACCGCAGAGTAAACCCCTCACTGCTGGGACACGAATTCCTGGATGGAACCTTAACACACGGCAAACAAATTACGTCAACGAGATCCCATAACACTCAGGTGCACGTGATGAAGCCGATCCCGAGGTGTAAGCATCACATTCAGCATCAGTACCGTATCCCTTGTTACGTTTAAATCAGTAAAGCGATGGAAATCCTACCGTCAAAGGCTTTCACAGACCACATGTACACTGCACCACTGTTAACACAAACAATCATCTATAATCCTACTTATCGGTCAGTGCATGTGTGCGTGCGTGCACACACACACACGCGCGCGCGCGCAAACGCAGTGGGACAGCAAGTGCGTGTATGCAGACTCACAGCTAAAGTAAGCAAACATATGCTGACTCAGCATCCGTGTGAGTGCCTCAGGAAGAAAGGAGAAATGAACTGTAGTGAGTTTGAGTGTATGGGGGGGGGTCAGAGGAGAATAAGAGTGTCTCTCTCAGGACAGTGAATGCAGCATAGACAGAGCACTGGTGTTTGATAGAATTATTACTGCACATCCTTTCAGTAGGGGCCGTGTCAACGTTGCTCTGCAGACACTCACACTTGGATTATTCTGAGCCACCATGGTCCCTCCTGCCCACTCCCTCGCTGGCCTGCCCTCACACTGCCCCGGGTTATCACCCAGTGTGTAAAGGTGACAAAACAAATTAACAAAGGACCCAAATTACAAACAGACATTTCCTCACTGATACCTGATCATAATTAAGCGAGGTTTTGCCTCCACGCAAAGCAACAGAGTTGAACGCCATTTCATTTTTTGTTCAACGTAATGAAAACTGACATTTAGTTTGGTCCATTAAACGCTGATTAAAGCTCCCTTGACCATAAAGTGTATATAAAGATGGATGCCAGCCACCAGGGGGCGCTCCCTGGTGCCCTTCTCAGTCTAAACTATGACGTGACCAGATATAACAGACGTATATGACAGGCCTTTGACTGCAGGCTGTACAACAACAACCAAAAACTCTCTTTGATATTTGCTGTTTGCGTTCCCCTGCAGCACTGAAACCCCTGAAACCTTTACAGCCGGACATGAAACGGGGCTGAAAGCTGCCCTTTCACTTCCCAGACAGTGCACACACACACAGCAGACAAAGAGATCCTTGTCTTATCTGTGCAGAACTAGAACCGACCCAAACCAAGCCAAGCACCTACTGGCACACGCGCACGCACGGAGTGATGTCACGCACAATAAAAGATGTGATTCTCTTCATAGGTCCCAGAGTTCACTTCAAAAGATCAAATGAGAAGTCCTTCACCATCCCGTGCATGTTTTTCCACCCCAGCAGCTGTCGTCTCATCGCGTGTACTCTGTGTGTGTCTGTGTGTGTCTCTTACCTGGTCAAAGAGCTGTTTGCCTGTTGTGTTGGGCTGGATGGCAAACTCCAGCTCAGCGTCCATGGTGGTGACGCGAACATTGATCTATGAAACAAAGAAACCGCAGTCATCGTTACATAATCATCGTCACTCCGTTATAAAGTTAAGAACTTGAAGACACTCAATTACACAAACTGCAGATTGTCATCACTTCTGGAACAGAGAGCGGCCTGTATGTGTATGTATGTATGAGTGGACAAAAGTTGTACTGGGACTTCATTGCAGTGTCGATTTATTTTGAAGAGCTCAACAAACCTGTATTCAGCTGATTATTACAAACAGGCAGAGCAGACACGTAGGAGGATCCACTGGCTATGAACCTTGTGAACTTGTCACAGCTGACAGCGTCAGGCACTCTTCCTGAGTCCAAATGGCAGGGACTGACTGGATAAAATATTGTGAGCTTTTACATCACAGAACCCTGTCCAGAAACTAAATGAGGGGAATGTGGTAGGAAAGGTGCAAAAGAAATTGTGAAATAAATGGCAATACAAAATATGCTAAGGTGCAAATAAAAGACAAACACGCAGAGGTGATGTGAGGGTTGAAGGAAGATGTGAAAGTGCTCATGAGAGCGTCAAAGTCAAAACATTTGACTAATTTACCAAAAAAGAAGAAAGTTGGCGAGCGACAAAGCCAGTGACCTACGGTGACCCTCTACTACAGTTATTGGGACAGCCTGTGCCAGCTGTGTGTGTGTCCACCTATCAGGGTCTATAAATACTCTTCGCACATAGAGCGCACGCACGCACGCACACACACACACACACACACACACACACACACACACACACACACACACACACACACACACACACACACACACACACACACAGTCTGTATTACAGCCAGTGTCCATATAAGGTGCAGGCTGTTTACTCTGCTCATCGTCCTGCCAGGAAGCCACAGAGAGGAGACAGTTTCCACTCCACTTTAATGAGGGATCATCATTTCATTAGAAAACGATGTCACAGTTCAGTTCCAGCTGCTTCTATTTAACCACATGTTAACAGTTATTAAGTTTATCTTTATATATATATATATATACATACGTATATATATGTGTGTGAGTGTGTGTTTGTGAATGAACATATGTGTGTGAATGACGCAAAGATAGGAGAATGGAGAAAAGCGCTATGTAGATGTGACGTAAATTGTAAATTCGTGTAAATTCATTGAAGGACTGTGGTTCTAGACCTGCTCTACCTGTAAAGTGTCATGAGATAACTTCTGTTGTGATTTGGCGCTACACAAATAAAATGGACTTGACTTGACCTGACTAGATGCATGATTAATAGGCGGGGCAATGGCAATGACATGGCGGGCAATGGAATGGACGGCCCTCCCAGTAATCTTCCAGTTTTCCCGACACAGCCTTCCCAGCATGTTCCCTGGATTATTATTAGGTCTTGAGGTGAGAAATTACCAGTGCGGATTTCCCAGGAAATCCACTCTGGTTCCCGTTCATACATGACCTCTTTCTGGCAAAGCGCTGGGCACCTCCAGGAACGGCTGCATGTGTG
Organism: Aulostomus chinensis; assembly: GCF_037954235.1. Taxonomy (NCBI): domain Eukaryota; kingdom Metazoa; phylum Chordata; class Actinopteri; order Syngnathiformes; family Aulostomidae; genus Aulostomus; species Aulostomus chinensis. The sequence continues at coordinate 25,459,038 of NC_141331.1, forward strand.
AGTGAGGCCTCAAATGTTGGACTGATCACTTTCCACAGAGTTCTTAGGCCATGGGAAGGCTGTTCACTGCCTCAGTAAATAGAACACATCACAGATACCACACGGCAACAGGAGGTAATTCAGCTGTGAGCCAGGCAGCTAGCACTATGCTAGCACGATTCAAAGATTCAATGGAGAACAAAATGTTGCATAAGAAGAGTTGTTTCATCAGCGATCCACTGAGATCTCTGTCCCAAATCCACATCGAGGCGTTTCCAGCCCATATGTGCACAAGCTGAACAGCAACAGTCCCTCTCATCCTGTGCTGCGTAGACTGGAAGTGTTGTAAATGAGATCTTTTCTGCTCAGTGCATTCATGACGTTGAGGGGTCTGCAGCAGCTGATGTCAATCAACAGAGCCCCGCCTGCTCTGTCCTCTGACGCATCCTCACAGTTGTCATATTCACTAATTGGTAAACAAACAGATTGAAGCCACTCGGTGTTGCAATTAGATGCCAACTTTAATAAACATAAAAAGCTTCGATTGTTGCTATGGTTGTTCCTAAACAGTCATAACATTAAACCACTTTACTGTAGCTATGCAGTGTCAGTCTATCACCTATCACTTGCCAATCGGAGCGCAGAATTCATCCAGGCCATGATATCAAACTGAGGTGATGAATAAGTTATTCTTTTGGTTTCCTCTCTGCATCAAATTTTCTGTAACATTTATGCTTTTTAAACTGGTGCAACTAAACTCAACTCCATATAGGCGCAAAACTTTGAATTATTCATGGTGATAATAAAATAAATGTTTCATCGCCACTGGGGAGGCAGCAGTGGGGAGGCAGCAGTGGGGTGCAGCGCAGCAGCAAAATTAAAAGAGAACTGTCACAAGAAGGACGCTGGCATAGAGAGGGACTCTGGGAGTTGTGCAGTCGGCTTTCAAAGGCAAACATTTGCATCTGGAAACAAATTCAGGGAGGCCATCACGTCAACTCCTCTGCCACTTTGATACAAAACTACAACAAAAGTTAAGAACACGCGATTAAAACTGAGAAATTAAATCAAGAGGGTGTGTCCAGTCTCGACCAGGAATCAAGTTTCAATAGTCGTGATCTCAGTAATGACCTTTTTGACATGACAAAACGGCGATAGCGTGTTGAGGAGGTGCGTGTTCAAGCTTCAACTCGGTAGAGGAGCCAATAGAAACCAGACGTTTCTAACGGGGGATCCTAGTTGAGGCCCGAGGTAGGAGTGTGGGCCTGCACGTGTGCCCACGCGTTAACTACACATTTAGTAATTTATTTTATAATATCACAGTATAAAGTGCAAACAAAAATAAATGAAATAAGCTTTTTTATGCAGGTTCCAGGTTCGAGTCTCGGCTCAGGCGTGTCCATGTTCTCCCTGTTCCTGCTGGGTTCTCTCTGGTACTCCAGCTTCCTCCACAGTCCAAAGACATCAAGAGGGACCAGGTTAATCCAGACTCTAAATTGACCGTAGGTGTGACTGTGAGAGCCAATGGTTGTTCGTCTCTGAATGTTGGCCCTGTGATGGACTGGCGACCTGTCCAGGGGGAACCCCGCCTCTCACCCGTAGATGCTGGGATAGGCTCCACCCCCCGCGACCCTTAACAGGAATAAGTGGAAGACGATGAATGAATGAAGCTTCTTTATGCAAACTATTTCGATGATAAAACTGTGCAAGACTTAAAACGCGCAGCAGTCTAGTTGGTCGTTTCAGCCGTGTTGCGTTTTGTTAACTTTTGTTATCTGCTGACGAGGTCATTGTCTCTCTGTGTGATTTCCACGTGCAGATGGAGAATATTTGTGCACAAACTGTGCACTTTTCTGTCTGTTTTTACAAACGGGGGTCAGCAGATCATGTTTTATTTAGAAAACTGACCAGATTGGGTGGCGTGGCTCAGAGGTAGAGGGACCGTCTAGCAACTGAAGGGTCGCTGGTTCGATCCCCACTTCCCCCCGTGACCATGTACCAGTATACTTGAGCAAGATACTGAACCCCTAATTGCTCCTGTTGGCCCTGCGACGGACTGGCGACCCGCCCAGGTTGAACCCTGCCTCTCACCCAATGTCAGCTGGGATAGGCCACGCCCCTGAAAACCAAACTTGCATCTTTATGTTATCTGGGGCCTGTTCAGATTAGGGATGCAAAACGGAACAGTTAAAAAAAAAAAAATTTAAAAAAAAAAAAAAATATATATATATATATATATATATATAAAACCCTTCAATACTCTACTCAATTTGAATACGTGAACCTTTGGGTTCCACAAGAAAACAGAAGTTGTGTATTCAATGCATTTGCAGGGTGCACACACACTCTTATAAATTGACAATCACACATTTGTCTGAGTTTGGATCCCTGTCACTTCCTGTTGTTGGAAGCAGAATACATGACAAAGAGCTGCTGTGGCACTGCTTGCTGCAGTGAGCAGCTGCACTGAGACCAGCTGTCCTACAGTAACCCTGACTGAGACCGAGAGACCAACCCAAGATCTCAGCAGGTAGCAGCGGTACAGTAGCAACTGGCAACCTACCACAGGGATGCAACTGCTGCCATATCAGAATGTGTGTGTGTGTGTGTGTGTGTGTGTGTGTGTGTGTGTGTGTGTGTGTGTGTGTGTGAAAGCAGGCAAGAGAGAGAGCAGGAGCGAGAGAGAAATGCCTGAGGTAAAAACAGAGCATCAGTCAGACAACACAAGACTCTCCGACCTGAAAAGGTATACACAATAGAACCCCCCAACCATGCATGTGTGCATCACACACGCACACACACACACACACACACACACACACACACACACACACTGCTCTGCAGACAAAAGTGAAAACCCCCAACACGGCCTTCTCCTTTGTACAGACACGTGGTGCAAACACATTTTAACAATAGACTACAGCTGATACAGAATCTGGAATATCGCCTGACAAGATCAGCCTCAGCATGAAACCAAAGCACTGAGATTCCAGTCATTGTTCATGTTTTCTGCGGTACATGGACAGACTGGAGCCTGTGTACTGGCTTCCACCTCAATGTGAGGAGGATCTTTTGAAAGTTCACCAAAAAAAAAGGAATGCAAATTAGGTATGTTTCCATCTGGCAGTTGGAGCAGATAAACATCATCAGTATTATCAGTAGATGGCGCTAAAGGCAACGCACCTTAACAGGGCTGTAATAACAAGTGGAAGAAGTAGAGGTTACAACCTGGAAACAAAACAAGTAGTCACTCTGGCATCATACATATTATTACGCTAAATTTCCTCATGGGGAGACCAAGGAATATTCTGGTCATGTTGAGGCGCGTTATGAAGAAACTAGAAAGACGCCATCAGGGGGAGCAGCCATCACAAGTTCAATACTCGCTACCTCAGAACTTATTCATCAAACGTCGTTCCATCTCCCGGTTCGCACGATGTCAAAAACGACCTCAAGTGAAAGTGGAACCTTTTGTTTTTGTGCATTAGAAGATTTTCTTTTGAATTTTAGCGTTTCTGTCCCTCTTTTCCAATGTGGTACTAAAAAATACACATAAAAACTGTGATGGAAACCCAGTTTGTGTCATCCCAGACTTACTGAAGTAATCATAGTGACTTACTGAAGTTCCTGTGCAGAGCTGCAAATATGTAACAATATTTATCATGGGTATCATCTTTGGATAGTTATCCCCTCCCATCTAATTGAAGTGAAAGCTGGTGCAAACGACTCATGCTCTGTGAGCTCTCAATGCCTCATCAACCTTCTTCTTGAGGCAAGCAGCAGGTTAGCAGCAACCAGACATGGTGGTGATGGAAAAGAGGAGCAGTAGAGACTTGCAATGATTTCTGCAGCAATCCTGAGAGACAGAGGAATTCAATCTACCAAGGGCTTGTGGAAGGACTGCTGTGTGGTAAGGCAACCACGTGTGCCTCTGAGTGTACATGGGAATGCATCCATCTGTTGGCTTTACACAGTATGGTCATTCTTGTATGTACACATCACTTCATGCCATGTCTGTGTTCTGGCTGATAAGGTTTCCACAGCAACGCCCTTTTAGGGTTGGGTCAACAGAGCTACCGCCTGCACCAGCACCCCGGTTGCAGTTTACTGTCAAGATTGTCCAAACTCATAACAAACTCATAACGTACTGGATGTGGTGCTGATTTTAAACAAGGGAACGACGATATAACGTTTAATATGGCCAGAATAAATCGCTGTTTTTCTTATTACGATGAAAACTTGAGCTGACCTTGTGGATCTGAAACGTGTTACTGTCAGTCCTGGTCAGGACTGTGCCAGGTGTACGGCCTCTGCAGTAGAGATGCTCTGGGCAGAAGAGCGGGTAGACACCTGAGGTCATTATGCTTGAATCAAGTCCTGATCCTCCCACAACTAGACTGAGTGTTTGCCAGAGAGCCACGGGAAAAGAACAACAAAACCATCACCCGGCCCGGCCTTCGACTCCCGGCCCACAAGCACGGGACGTACGTGGGAAGTCTTCTCTTATCTTGACCTTTGACCACCAAAACCTTTTCAGTTCATCCTCAAGTTCATTGCGCTGAATACTTTCTGAAGGAGGCAGACCATGAAATGAGCAACACTTCAAAGAAAACGTGGTTGATGGTGATGGTTTTTGTCTTTGCTTGCAGAAACTAGAACATGAGCTGGAACACTGAAGTGTGTGGGCCTCTGCTGGGGGAAGATTGACACAGAGAATCTTTCAGAACAGGTCCTTCAGCTGACCGCTTTGATTGGAGGATTTGAGGAAGGGATGAGGAAAAATGAAAGGTGAAGAATTTCCTTTTTTTGTTTTGGTCATGCGCTTCGAGAAACAGGTGTAAATGTCGGGAAAAAAGAGTCGGACCAATTCAGCAGAGGTTTTTTCCAGCCTTGGTAACAAAGAACTTCTTTCTCTTGTAACCCATAAACACAGTGTAGCTGTCAGGATGAGGACAGAAGAGATGGTGCTAAAAACCGCATCTGTTCAGAAGGAAAAAAATAAATAACACCATCTTGGAGGAGGTGGCCTCTTGTTGACTTTCTTCTCAGCATTTGAATTTTCCTCTCAGAGTACAAAATTACGAATATACTCTCCCTCTTCTGATTCAATTCGACTTAATTCTCGACATTTTGTCTTTTTTCCTCGACATTTCGAGCTTTTTTTTGCGGGGGGGTGGGGGTGTGATGAAACAAATCTTCCTTCCCTCACTTTTTCTTCTTCGCCAGCCCTCATCATCCTTCATGGAGCCTGCTGCTGCTGCTGCTGCTGCTGCTGCTGCTGCTGCTGCTCAAGGCCGAGTGGCATTTGTCTCGTTTTGTGCCACAGAGAAGCATCTCGACCAGATTTATTCATGTAAGAGCAGAACAAAGAGGCAGCACCATTGGTTGCGATAGTGATATCAGTAATACTCACACAACTACTAATACACGTACTGAACAACAAAGTAGCTGCAGTATACAGTACAGACTTACAACTGTTTTAATACAAACTGAAAGGTGCAGCTCTAATCAGCTTCTGTGCGAGCGGCCGAGTGCACCTTTAATCTGCGTCGTGTTCTGTGCTTAATCGATGTTGGCGTTTACGTTCCGACACCAAACTTTCCTCCCCAATACAGATTCACATACTTGAAGATCAAGTACGTGAATCTGTATTGTACTTGATCTTCAAGTATCTGCAGATACTGAGCAACAATCTGATACTGGCACATTAAAACCATTTATATACTTTAACATTTGCAATAGCTGTAAACTACCAACCCTGCATTGATGTGATAATATCACCATCCCTTGTAAAAAAAAAAACACATACAGAGAATTAACGCCATGGAGTGACTGTCTCGTTTTGAAGGCAGTCATGCATGAAAATACAACACAAATCTTGGAATAAATGACATCCCCTCGAGCGAACTCTCAGGGAAGCCACACGGACAAATTGAAGATTTCTATACTTTTATTGTCAAAGATGAAGACGCGAAAAGAATTGAGGGAAAAAAAAGGAGGATGCTTAACAAAAGGCAGTCTGTGGAATTCATTGCATCGTGTTTGCTGCTTGAACTCGCCGTGTTCGTCGGCGTTCCGTGTGTCTTCAAACGCTTGACAAGTTTGCTGGTGTTGAACCTCAACAGGTTGGTGCCATCCCTCCAAACTAAACCTCACACACTGAACACGTCGCTTTTTTACTGCTGGGACTTTCTTATGAAAAGCACTCCCACACGGCTGACTTGGTTCTTGGTGCTCTTCAACAGCGATGTGCTGCTCCTGATTTTAAGGCAGCAAACACAGTTAAAACAGTACTTGCAAAGGCGACCTCCTGCGTTGGTTTTTAGAGCGGTAAAGACTTCCCCCGCTGGTTTTGAAAGCTAAGCAGAGCTAGCAGAGCTAATGGGGAGTGTTTTTTCCTTCTGATAAAAATGTGTTATCGGATTGGCATGGACTCAAGTAATCGATGTTTGCGATGCCAGAATTGTTCACCACAATCTGCAGCATATCAATACTAGTATAGGTCGGAACAGCTCTAGTTCATTTACTAGATCATAGAAACTAATATAACAGTTAACCTGGTGCTCTTTTTGTGTGTCAGGGATGATGCACTCTCCAATTTAGTCTATTTTTCTTCTTAGAAATATTCAGTTCAAGTTATTTTCAAATACATTGATGTACTTGATATTACATTTTCTGCAGTGATTCTTGCTAAAGCTGTTTATGCTGCAGTCCATGTGGCTCTTAACTATGTCAAAAACAATTTTGATGGCATTGCAATCGAATGGTAATTGACACCATACATTTACACCCGATAACAATATAATATTCAAGTCTCTGGTGACCTCACTGAGATCCAATTGTGATCTTTCCCACACAGCCAAACATGCAGTCTTCTTGTCATGGATGTCTGCAGAAGAACATCCAGCAGCAGGCTACACCCTCACCTCGTTTCCAGTGCAGTGCAAGAACATTAAAAGAAAAAAATGACAACCACTGGTTCTCCCAGCCACGCCTACGGTCAATTTAGAGTCTGGATTAACCTGGTCCCTCTTGATGTCTTTGGACTGTGGAGGAAGCTGGAGTACCAGAGAGAACCCAGCAGGAACAGGGAGAACATGGAGACTCACCCAGAAAGACCCCGTGCTGCAGCCGGGGCTGGAACCCAGGACCTTCTTGCTGGGAGGGGACAGTGCTGACCACCGGGCCACCCAAGATTCATTCCTATTCATGCTTTTGTTTAAAGAGGTAAGACTGCTTCCCAGACCTCCTTCAAAGGTTGTCTGGTAGATCAGATCAGAATCCAACCTCAGTGTGTCTGCATTTACAACTTGTCTCCTCATGCGCTCAAAAAGTGACTTTGATGGACTGCTACCCAACAATCTGGAATCCCGTCAGTGTCCCACCTCATCCTGACTGAAGAAGCTGAACATCATTTGATGACTTTATGGTCTCTGCAACAAATTACCCAGCTACACGGGGGGACAACGACCAGAAACTTTAAAGAGACTGTGCAGCCTCTATAATCAGAGAGATCCTGTTACTGAATATTCTAATTAAGATACAAGTATACAGTATTAGGGGTACAGCTGGTGTAATTACCGTGTTTCCCTGGGAAAGCTGTGTACCCCGTGATTTTTGAGCAGCACTTCTATTCAAATCCTTGCTCACGGGGCTCGGTGTCTGTCAGTTCAGTTGGTTGTGTTTACCAGCAGCCTGTAGTACATCCCTGTGATTCATAACAAGTAGTGACAGCTAAATAGCAAGCCTGCATGTGCAGGCTGAGGCCTCCCACACAGTACAGCCCACCTGTTGACACTGGCTGGCGTGAAACAGCCAGACATCCATAACTGAAAACTGTGAGTAGCTACGCTGGTTTGCCGACTGTTCCAGTCAACCAGGGCCACCCCGCCACAGTCACCTCAGCTTTACTCGCTTTCACATCACCACCCCCACTTTCCACTCATCTCCTTAACGTTTCCTCTGAGACACTCCAGTGTCCTCCTCCACTCTTTCACTCTCCACCTCTCCTCCTTTCTTCTTCCAAACCTCTATCCCCTCTCTGATGACTTGGTTCTTTTCCAGTAACCCTCATGCACAATACTTGGGTGCCGATTTCATCAGTCACAATTCTTTAGAACTACAGCAACTGTGTATCAGTGTCAGAATTTATTTTGATTTTTGACACTTCAACATTAGTTCAAGTTGATTCACACACGAAATCATTCTAGATGACTTTCACAAGTTGGGCCACATGTTTTGTGTGTGTGTGTGTGTGTGTGTGTGTGTGTGTGTGTGTGTGTGTGTGTGTGTATACACATATACACTTTTTTAATTATTTGTTTTCTTACAATTGTTGTCTCTTGCTTCTAAACGTTGTGTGATGTCAAACTCAACCATACTTAAAAATTAACAAAATATCCACAACAAACGATGCTACTTGGTGTGTGAGTTGGTGAAGTACACAGCTTGAGTGTAAATGTACAGCAGGGCAGTGACTGTGCTCTCCAGCATTCCAGGTCAAAGTCGCCATCAGACGTTAGCCTGACACGGAATTCTAGTCACCTGACGTCAAAACTTACGTTCAACCAAATGTCAAAGTCTCAGCAGCGTCAGCGAGCAGCTGGGGGCCTGCTATTTATCAGTCATGCTTTCTCTTCATTCTAACAGGATTAGTGCCCCCCCCCGCTGGTGTATTCAAATGTCATGTATTAAGGTCATATGTTAGAGGACCCGTACATCAGCGCGGCGTCAAGCCACCTTGGTGGTCCTGGAACTGAGGCTGGAAGCATAAAAAGATCAGAATTACGTAGCGCTCAGACGGCTGCTGATAGACAGGACTTCAAGTCTCACACACAGCTCTGACTTCATCGCCTCAGTGAGATTGAAATGGTATTCTTGCTCAAGCCATCACAAATATTTAGGAATCAATTAATTCATGTATTGTGTAAGGCTGTAACAGTCTCTGACTGATTCCACACGACTAAAACGATACACAACATTAAAATGTATAAAGGACAATGGTTACGGAGGAAAAAAGAAAGTATCGTGACTTCTTTAAGCTGTGATTTGTTCCTGAATTGATAGATGGAAACCAGCTGGGATTCAGTCGCTTCGTGCTTGCTTTAAGACGTGTTCTGCCACAACTTAAAACTCCTTCAGGCAAGTTTGAGGAAGCTAAGAAGGGAAAGTGGCTAAAGCTGGTGGGCAGAGCTCGGCGCAAAGAAGTGGCCTGCAGCCTCTCCGCTCCTTCGTGGCTGCTGCAGTCAGCTGCTTCTGTTTGATAAATGAGAGCAATGTCACACACAGCTGGACACGCAGCAACTCATTATCAGAAGAACTGTATTTGTTCCTCTTTCCAGGAGAACATTTTAGTTAGTTATTTATGGATATAGAGTTGGTGAGGTAAGAAAAGACCCAGTCACCTGGTGCAGTGTGGGGGAAACCGTTTAAAATAACAGTTTCAGCCGTATTCAGACCAGCGCCTAACTGAGGACACAGGTAGTGACAAGCGGGGAGCGTTTAGCCGCGAAGCAGCCGATGTTTCCCTCAGAAGTTACGCGAGAGGAAGAAAAAGTTTTAAAAGAATGTGAATCTTAGACATTCACCAGTAGGAGTGGGAATCTTTAGGCAGCAGCCAACCCGAGATTTGATTGGAATCTGGATTGGAATTCAGAAGGCTGTAATTCCACGGTAAAATGTTGACAGATGAACCTTGATGCTAACTTTTTTTTAAATTTTAGATGATGTTTTTTCCTTTTTTCTGGGACTACTTGCCGCTATTGAAACATGGTGTGACTAGGAGGAGGGTTACACGCCACGACTATCATAACTGATCATTTCTCTCTGATATCTACTGACCTGCTGCTCTTGAAGTATGCGTGCAGGCCGCATGGACACTTCGGTGAACATGCTGAATCCAGCAGTCCGGGCCAGCTCAAAACGCTACGACGCTTGATAACGCCATATTCGCTTTAACCTTCTGCTTTGCTTAATGGATGGCGGCTGCACTTAGCTCAGTGACCATGAAAGCTGCGGAGAAGCAGGAGAGTGAAAGCACAGAGCTGCATTCACACACGTGCTGCCAGTTCTGTCAAGAATTGTCTTTTAAATCCTTTCACTTTTTGAATCAAGAAATTGTGCTTGAGAGAGGAGTGCGATGCGTGGAAGAATCAAGTCCCCCCCCAAAGTCTCCACTTGCTGGATGTTTAGATAAGCAGCTGTTTGCTAACAGGTTCCTAAACGTGCAGGTGAATCTGGTTCCACTTCATCACAAAGCTGTCGGGAGGCGCTCCAGGTCACTTGGCTCAACCATTCCCTTCTCCTGCTTTCTAAAACTACCCATGTGTCCACATGAGGTACCTTTGGTCATATTGTGCAGTTGCGTAAATCAATTGTTATAAATAATACTGACCAACTAGAGCCTTAGAAATTGTTCACCATGGTGGTTTAACACACGTTCACGGCAGAAGAGGTGGGGGAGCGGTGAACTTCACACTCTCCCTCTAATTAGATTTAGCGACTTGGATAATTCCCATTATGTAAATGAAAATGGCCCTCTGAAATATTTAAAGCCTTCAGCGCAGGCTTGCACCTTGCAACCCCCCCGGGACCTCCCCCCACCGGCACACCATCATCAGGATGAGCAACATGTGCAACACGCAGCGATAAATCAATAATGTAGAATGTCTCACTGCATCTCACACCCTCGATTAACAAGCCTAAAGGATGTATGCGCGTACACACACACACACACACACACACACACACACACACACACACACACACACACACACACACACACACACACACACACACACACACACACCACTGACCCAAACATATTGGAAATCAATAGGTCTTTTAAGAATCCTCCAGCAACATTTAACCCTCCAGGGTGTGGTGAAAGATTTTGGTCCTCTTTTGTCTGTGCGCTTGCACCTTCTTTCATTCTCCCGTGTTTCCTGTCTTTGTCTTGTCGCTCTGGTCTACAGGAATCAAACACTTGGCACCAGCAGGCCCGAACACTTCAATACCCTCATCAAATCTGCTGCTGTTGTCAAAACATCTCCAGATGAATTAAACAAAAAGAAATCAGGTCTCATATCAGCTTCTTAATAAAAAAACTTCAAAGGTGCCACAGGACGGATCGTACGCCGCGGTCTCCAGAGCTCTGTCCTATTTCACGTGTCATGCACTACTCAAATACACGTCTAAGGCTTTTTCCCAGCTTGGTTGTTGAATGCAAAGAGATCAGAACAAATGAGGAAATGCAAATGTGTCTAGAGCCCATGTTTACGCGTGCATGGCCTTCCAGCCTGATTGATTGCTCCCCTTGACATCTGACCCTGCAGAGAGCAGGATTTCTGGCACTTTCAGAGGGACGCCACCTGACTCGGTTTCAATTTCCTCCTCACTGATATCGAACTTTTTTGTTCACTGAGACACTGATGACGTTTTGAAGAATTAATCAGTCATAATCGTACTGCCAACCGTTTTGACAATGAGTGAATTCAGTCTTTTTTCAAGCAACAATGTTAAACTTTTGCTGCTTCCAGACTTGGACGGACAGGGGAAGAAATTTGATTGCGTCACTTTGAGGGCTGGAAAGTTGTGACAAGCATTTTTCAGATTTTTCCCAACACTTTATTGACTACGCAGTTCAGCAACTAATCATGAAAATAAGCTTTCTTTTCACTTTTATTACTGATGACATGTTTTGGGACGGTCACCGTTTGGCTGATGCAGGACAGATTTCTTCTAAGTTGAAGGGATCAGTGCTGACAACAGTTTCCCAGTCGCAGGAATCAACTTGTGGTGATGGTGGCAGGCAGCAGGGCTGTGTGATACGAGATAAAGGATGATAGACGACACCACTAATTACGTCTAGAATTGTGCTGTTTTATGTCTTTGGATGACGCTCTAAATCCCAAGAACACAACTGCAGACTCCTGCCACACAAAAACTGCAGTAAATTTGTGACCGTAGTGTCAGTCTGGGTCAGTAACTGCAGGACTGGCATCCACAGGCACTGAACGAAAACGGGAGAAGAAGAGGAAAGACATCAACTCAAAAAGGAAGGTAAAATGTTCCAGAGCTAACATGTTGCTTTCAGTACATCAAAATAAGTATTCTCTCAAAGAAATAATTCAAATACAGACGATGTACTTCAATTGAACTGCAGTATTCAAAGGGAAAAGCACTGGATGTAGACAACAGGTTCGACAAAACCCACCAAAGCACATTTCTCTGGGGATTTTGCACGTTGGAGAAAGCTCTTTTGTTTCCCATCAAAGATAAAAATAAGGGTTGAGAAAATATCGAGTTCCCCCCCCCCTTTTTTTTTTTGTCTGACATCGCAATACAGGGTTTTGAAATACTTGTTCAGCCTGGTGAAACGTGAGATTACAGAGGAGGGTGTTTAGTGGCATTTTCTCTTTTAATGTGATTAAATTACCTCCTAATTGTCCGGCGACATTCACCCGCTAGCCCCCTGGTACCACCCTGCTTTGAACAACATGAAAGAACGGCATACCAAGGGACACCCATGTAGTCAAGGGAGTGTGTACAAGTACACCACTACAACTCGGCCTTAAAGGAAGGTACGCTCCTGACCAAATTCACTTTTTAATGGCCTGCCTGGGATCGCTGGTGCTTCACATTTAGTGTTTCTTTGTAGCTCGACAAAGTCTGTATGAGATCTTTCTGGCTGTAGTGGGTGGTTTGCTTGCTAAATTGTGTGTGTTTTTATCTCTTCTTCTACTCCTTCAGATCTTCAACGCTGAAGGCTGAAGGAGCCGAGGTATCCTACTTGTCCAGTGTTTATCAACCCTGCAGGGGCCACTCAGCTTTAGCTTCCCAGCCTGTGTGACACTGAAGTGTTTTCACGGTAAAAACTGACACGTAATGCACGGAGCAGGCAGTGAAAGGGCCGGTGTGTTTGGTGCCAGGCCTCAGGTCAAAGCATGCAGCCTAATGTAACCAGAGTGGGAGTTTCCCTTGAGGGCAGCTTGGGTGTCGTTTTCCTAGACTGGATATGAACAAAGTACCTGCCACTCATTGCTCCCTTAAATCGTCTCCCCTTGGTTTTTCTCCCCTGCAGAAGTTTTAATAATCTCTCTTTTCCGTCTCACTCCCTTCAGAGATTACATTCAGAGGACTCTTTGAAGGGTTAATGCAGACAAATCAGTTTACGAAGGGAAAACCCTAAATGTGATATTCCTTCAGCTGCTGTGTATATAAAGCAAGCATCTTTATCACGTCAAGAAAGAGGACAGATTTATCTTTGTTGAATGCTCCTTGTTTGAGGAGACCCAGTGATACTGATCTTTTTTTTTTTATTTCCTCTTTGATCAATGCTGATATTTGAAGACTCGTATAATTTGAAACAACCAGCCATCAGATGATTTGATGTTAACTTCTTAAGCAGAGACCAAGTGATACTGGATTTTTGGTTTGTTGCTGTCAGTCAGGTACTGTCACGTTACGTCCACAGGAGAAACCACTGACTGGGGCGCCATGTTTCTCTTTTTGGAGTCGATGAATATTTTTATTGGTTAGTCATATTGGCGATAATTTGAAGCCAGATGCTTTTTTTTAAAAGCCAATATCAGCCAATAAATATCACACATCCTTACTTATAAATGTGAGTAAATTAAAATTTAGCTCAACCGATAGGGAAGTAGCCACAAGGTTAGCAAGCAGTTTGACTGAAGAACCAACGTTCAAGGCACGAGCGTATGAGACTCGTTCGACAATCCCTCGACCCAACTTGTTTGAAATCCATCTCTTTTTTGGTTTTAATCATTCACCTCCCCTTTCCGTTTCATCACATTCTCTCTTCATCTTCAATCCATCCCTCACCCCTTTCCAGGAATTAGACCTGGCCTAATTCCCCATTACTAAGATTGATGGACCACGGCACAATCACTGGCAGCTGTAGATTCCCTCTATTGGCAGCCAGCCTGCGCAGGCAGTGGGATTATAAACTACAAGCTTACTTCTGTCGTTTTCACTGACCTCTTTTAGCCTATTTTTAGTTGAATGGGGTTGCTTACATATGTTTTTCACATTTCCTTTGTTTTCTACCCACTGAATCCTAGCATCTGTGGATGCTACCATTTCCAAGTCTCCTCCAATAATTTGACCGTGATGATGGTTGTGGTTCTGATTTGTTATTTTGTGATACTATTATTCCTACTACTAATAAACCACTAGGGGTGAGTATTGGCAAGAATCTGGCGATACGATACGTATCACGATACAGGGGTAACGATATGATATATTGCGATATATTGCGATGCTGTAGGAACAACGACATATTGAGTTTCTTTAAAATAATTTGATGGTGGGAAAACTGTCATAGCACACACAATGCTGTTACACGCTTAACATCAGCTTACTGAATTCGAACAGAGGGATCTATATTTGTATTTCACAAGAGAAGAAATACAAGGATTTGCCGGATTTTTTGGATAAACAAATGAAAAAAATAAATTAATAGATTTCTTGTCTGTTAAAAGGTTATCCCTTAACTGTAAAAAGCAGGTTCAAATTTCTGAAGCTGAAAAAGAAAATGCAAAGTCACCGGAACATCTGCTCTTTATGTGCAGGCTTAAGAAATTAATATCTGCCTTTCAGTAAAAGTCTCACACACTTGCAAATATATGCAGTCCCTGTATAATCTAACATAATACTTTTTGGGGGATTTATTTTATTGGCTCTTTGGGCTAATCTCGGGGATATAACGAGGCTCCAGTGTTGTCGTCATATTAAGGAATCCCTCATTCTCCACAACACTCAGAGGGCGCATGTCTTTACAAATAAAAGAAAGTACTGACTGTGTTATCTTGGTTGCGTGAGTCGAGGTCGCTGGTAGTCCTGAAAAGTTGAATAGTTCGTTGAGCAGAATCCACTCGTTTCACGTTAACCTGTAATGCTACGTTGTCATGGTGTCTCGCAACATGTGATCGTAAATTTGTGGTATTGCCCGAGTACTTGACTCTGGCGTTGCAGAGTTTACCGACCGCATGGCTCTTGTCAAAGTCGCAACTGCCTTCCTTTGTTTTGAAACCAAAATATGCCCAAGCACCAGCTTTAAAAGCTGCTGGAGCTGGCTGGAGCCTCTCGTCCTCAGCCATCGCCGGTGAACTGTGCTAATTTAGCGGTTAGCATGCAGTTTGCTGGCGCTCTCGCGGGATCACGCAGAATGTCATTGCTCCTTTGGCGCGGAGGACGTAATGACTGGGCGGCATGGCTCAGGGGTAGAGTGGCCGTCTAGCAACCAAAGGGTCTCTGGTTCGATCCTCAACCCTGGTGACCATGTCCAAGTGTCCTTGAGCAAGATACTGAACCCATAATTGCTCCTGATGAGTAGGTTGGCGCCTTGCATGGTAGCCTCCACCATCAGTGTGTGAGTGTGTGTGTGAACGGGTGAATGAGACGACACTGTAAAGAGCTTTGAGTGCCGCTAAGGTAGAGAAGCGCTCTATAAAATTGAGTCCATTTAGCATTTACTGCTGCCAATTAGCGGCCAGTGGTTTAATTACAACACAAAAATGAACAAACGCCGTGAATATTTGCATGTTAAATGTTAATAAATAAATCAATACAGTGCTGTTAAATATCGATACGGTATCGTCAAATAAAATATTGTGATATTTGAGTGTATCGATATTTTCTTACACCCCTATAAACTACTACAGAAAATGTGGACAGTACCATTTGTATAGCTATTGATAGAACTGATAGAACCTGGTGATTTACAAAAAATAGGAATCAGTCTGGCCCAATACAAGTTTGTTAAAATCAGGGTCCTCCACTTGATCAGCCGACACTGTTCTTGATCAATACTGATTGGCCGCAAATGAATAACATAAAAAGTCACTGTACATGTGAAAGGACACAAAGGCCGAGAAATCTGTGTGACCCCATGTCAAACGTACTGAAGATGATTGGATATTGAAGCCACTCAGACAACAAGCAGAGAATCTGGGAGTCTGGAGAATCTCACCCAACTGTCTGCATTAGTAGTCAGAGTGAATCACTTTTCACATCGCTGAACGAAAATCAACTGAGGAACAGACTGAATGCAAAGACAGTTCCTGCTACAGTCTGAATTAAAAGTCATGTTAGCTCCTGTTCTGTCACGTCATGTTACAACAAGTCCCTCTCACGCACGGACCGTATTGGTTGCCAGCAGATCCGTGTATGCTGTGAAATCATGTTCCAGTAGCTGTACAGAGATGTGAGCTGGTGGGGTCATTTCTCTTGTGTCGCATGAGCCAACACCTCTAGTGAGGGAGATCAGGATCCTGCCTGCACTCCTCAACTTCCAGTGAAGAGCAAACTTTAACATTCAGTGCAGAGACTTGTTTCCATGGAGAGAGAGAGAGAGAGAGAGGGAGAGATCTCCCTTGCACTCAAACACCACAATTTTTGTTGTTGTTTCTTACCAAACAAAGGTTTAGAGCAAGGGCCTGAACCACAAACCAGGGAGGGCATGACCAAGCTCTTCTCCATTTGCAAACTTTGGCAAAGTCACACAACCGTCATCAGGTGTAAGTGGTACCATGACGGTGGTTCACAACTTTCTTGATCGAGCCAACATCTTGTGTGTACGTTTACACAAAAGTGGCAGCAGCAGAATAAGAAGAGCAATCGCATTCACGCATTTCACTCAAGAGGCGCAAACTATAACCCTTCACAAACATGGAACACAGACCCACACTGCACAGTAGCTGCAGCTAAAGGAGGAAGGCAAGCTGGCCCAAAAAATGAAGGCACCTGCAGCTCTGACTACAGTCACCAACGATTGACCTTAAAGCATTGGTTGGCGTAGGTCTTCATCTCTCCGCCACAGTGATTCGTTGATTTGCATATCTTATTTGGCACAGGTTTCTACACCTGACGCCATTCACCACACACCACTGACCCCTATTTATTTATCAGGGTTTGAGCAATCAGGGCTGCAGTATCTTGCTCAACATGATCCCTGGGGGAAGCGGGGATCGAACCAGTGACCCTTCTGCTACTAGACAGCTACTCTATCCTCAATCCTCGTGCTGATGTCATCAATAGAATGAGTGGCAACGACACTGTGCATGACCCCAATTGGTCAGTGGGCGGTGTTTGTATATGATCTGACCTCATATCTCACCTGTTAACCTGCTTTGCAGCATACGCTACCAAGGTGACACACTCCACTGGGAAGTCAACCAGCTTCGTAGTACAGAAAATCCCAAGTTGACCCTGAAGTTACCTCACTAACCCTCTAATCCTGGTTTATAGCACAGGCCCCAGGTCTTTATTCATTTGCTGCAGTGCTGCAAGCAAGCTTAAGGTTTGTTCTGCAAATGTGTCTCCCAAAAAAAAGTACGCGTGTGAATTGAGCCTGCTGAGTGAACCTGGAAACAAAAGTGAGGATGCAGAAGGACACAACCCATCTGTTTGACAGCGTTATGATGATCACGATAGAGCACTGACTTAGAATGTAGTTGGTTCAGCGTTAACAAAAATATGAAGCAAGATCAGAAATGGGTTTGCTTAGCTTGTTTCATTTCTCTGGGGAGAGCCTGAGTGTAGTGAAGCTTCACTTATTGTCGAGTCACTTGTAGCGTATCTTGCTACAGTCGCAAGCCAAACACTGCACTCACGTACACTGTCAAATAAATCTATCTCTATAATATTTCCAAATCTTTTTTCCTAAATAGTAAATGCAATGTTATGGCTCCAAAGTAGGTCTTCAGACCACTTTCAGTTCAAAGCGTCTGATTAAAATTATAATAAAGATGATGTAATAAATGCTGCACAACCATCCAACAATAATCCTGTTCAGCCTGCATGCACATGGTGAGATGAAAGCTCCCAGTGTCCTGCAGTCCAAAAATAGAGCAGAGAAAGCCCTCTTTGTATTTGCTCTTTTCAAAAGACAGGACAGTCCCACAAAGTGATTGCCTGTTTTCCAAAACTCTGCAGCCACACATCACCTCTGTCCAGGAGAGCTGATGACAGAAGCTCGGCTCACTGAGCAGGTACGTCTGCTAAGGCCTTCGTGCAGCAATCCAGGTACACACATCAAATCTATTTTTAATATTTTTCCGCTGTTACTTTGAATCAGTAACCGAAATCCATCCTGCATTTTCATTTAACTTCTTTCTTCGCCACAAAAGCGTAACCTCAAAAGATTCAATGTAGCCAAAACCAAAACAGTGCATGGTTACGGTTTCAATCTGAAATGAGCTGTTGAGCTTCATGAAGAAATCTTAGGTCCCATTCGTGGGTAGACCACACAGGTTAAACTGCCAAACGGCCATCCCTACTGCAGTAACTGAGGTATCTGGTGGCTGACAAACAACTTTATCAAAACACAACATTTGCACACGCACGCTATTAATTTCATCATCAGCGGGCAGCTTCCAAGAGCAATGTACTAGCACTAACTCTGGCACTTTGAGGAAGGTCAAAAGTCTCTTTTTCAATGAATATGCGAAATGCACATGTTGAGGTTGACAAACTCCCCTGAAGCTTCATCATTAGAGGAGCCTCTGGTGCAAAAGAATTCAATGCAATAACAATGAACTGATGACCTCAGTCCTGAAGTCCTGCAGTCCGACACTGAAAACTACAACAGCTATTCGGGATCTGTTGAGACAGCAAATGGCTGATTAGCTACTAACCGGTTTGGGCATCTTTCTCCTCTCTCCGCCCGTCCCCTGCTGATGAGAAAACAGAAAGAAGTCGTCCTCCGTCTTCCTGCCTCTCTCTGGGGCACCAGCGCCTGGGACACAGCAACAAGAGAAACAGACATCAACAAACAAGTAACACTATCATTAGATGCATGTACCCTTTAGGCTGTCTGCTTTTCTGTATCTCTCCAGCTATGCGTTTCCATGTCTCTCTCTCTCCATGTCTTTCTTTATCGCTGTGAAAAGACATGATGACAATGGCGAGACTCAAAGGCTGGAGTTAAGAATGACAGAAAAGTGGCAAAATAGTGGAAAACAAAGCAGCATAAAAGGACGAGACATAGATAAAGCAAAACTAAAAGGACAGAAGACCCCTCTGCCATTTCCATGTCTTGTGCCTCTCAGGCAGAACGATACAGAATAGGACAATTTGAAACAGTCTGACCTTGATTGATGGACATGACAAACAGGAATTTCACTATCAGCTGGAAGTGAAGGGGCGCTGAAGGAGAAAAGAAGAGTGTGTTTATTGTATTTATCCCAATTACAATGAAATTCCTGCTCTGCATTTCACCCATCCTCTACGGAGAAGTGAGTAGCTGCACGCTAAACCCAGTTCCTTCTACCAGTGACTGGGTCAGGAGCACCCATGGGAGTATAACCCAGTGAGGCAGCGAGAGCAGAAGTTGGGAGCTGAGACATCGAATCCCTTCAGCACAGCACTTCAGCGAACCTCCATAACAAGACTACAAAACCAGGCCTGAGAAATCAGGCTCTTCTTATTCATCAAGATCACATTTGGCTCAGGGTTTGTTGTCACAGGCGTTCATGGAGGTCTGCATTTGAAGCAATTAATGAAATAAACATTCTAGAAACCAATTATCTTTTTACTCTTGATGAGGTGTGTTGCTGGGACATATTGTTACCGTCTTATCTGGACAGTGTGGGTTGATTCTGAACAGGACTGCTTAATGACGAGAATATCAAATAGAGAGGGCAGTTGGTGGGTGTCCCATTTGTGCCAGATCTTTGTGATGTGTGAGGCCAGAAATAGACCTTCCTCCAGTGTCAGTGGCACAGAGAACGAAACCAGGCTCAGTCCGAGGGCGGAAACCTAGACCTAAAGACTCACTGGAACACTTGGTGGACAAATCAGATAGAAGATGGAGCTGCCCTGCACTGTGTGATGGACGGCTCGTTGATCAAAACCTCATTCAGGAGAAGTTTCTTCAGTTTATTTCTACTTCCAAAATGATGCGGTGTGGTCAAGAACCTTTAGAAACCAACTTTCTGAAAAATTCTCAGTGCAGTTTGTGGCGAGTGCTTCATCAGTAAAGAGACGGTCAGATCTAAAAAAGGGGAGTTGGTATTTTCGACATCCATCCCTGTGGCTTCTCCCAGGATTGGGGTTAGTAATTTGCTTCAAATTCCTTGAAGATGAATACTGGACATGACAGATGATGTAAACAGCAGTCTGAACTTGCAGGGCCATAAGAACATCCTGTTAGCGATGATACTGAACCAGGGTTAGGGTGGCAGTCTGCTCGAATCCAGATTGATCAGCCACTGCATTTGTTCGTGTCACACTGTAATGCAGGATAAATCTTGTATGAATTGATGTGTTAATTCATTAATGTGCGAGTGTCACAAGTTGTTTGAGGACATTTTCTTTTCAAGTTTGTACGAAGCCTAATTTATACCCTCAATGGTATCGAGGTCATCCTGTGTGAAACAAGCATGGTGGGAACGTCCATGTGCTGACATGCACACGCCAACGATGTCAACTGGAGTATTTGCTTTGACAAAGACTTCTGTACACAAACCCACTTTTCTAGCTTTCCTGGGAATATCTCATATGTTGTGTAAGACATTTTGGGATTATGTTCATTTTTATAAAAATTAACAAGACAAAGACAGAAGAGGTGGGAACAAATGCCAGTGTGGCAACACATAATCACACTTTTTTCCTGATAAAATATTGATGCTCCAGCTCTTGATTGATTTTTGTTCAAACAATCATTGACGTTTGAGGCAGATTATTTATACAATATGACGGTCACGCTTGTTCTTCAGGAGCTACGGCGCTGTTTCCTGGAGTAGTGAGTGATTGGGTCAAGGAAGCGGCCAGTGAGGAAACTTAAAACACCTTGAAACTTTGAAGCAGACATTTGACATCTGACGTACATGCACACAGGAAATTGTAGCTCTATTTTTTATTTTGCATATTGTATGGTGAGGTCCCTCCAATCCCAGCCGATCCCAGCTGACACTGGGCTTGAGAGGCGGGGTTCACCCT
Source organism: Aulostomus chinensis (assembly GCF_037954235.1). Classification (NCBI taxonomy): domain Eukaryota; kingdom Metazoa; phylum Chordata; class Actinopteri; order Syngnathiformes; family Aulostomidae; genus Aulostomus; species Aulostomus chinensis. Next base: position 25,479,978 of record NC_141331.1, read on the forward strand.
GGACGGGTCGTCAGTTCTTCGCAGCGATAGCTTGAACGTGCACAATTTTAATTCATGCTTCGGTGCAAGCCAGGGTCGAGGCTTTTATCAGTGCAAGTCTCTCGGTGAACACCCTTCGTCTAAAGCAGGTGGACTCAAAAGAACTGCAGCCAGGGGTGAATTCATCAGCTGGGTCTAACTTCCCTCCAACTCTGAATTTCATCTTATGTGCATAATCCTTCTATTTCACCTTATCTACACTGGGAGACAGCAAGAGAATGAAGAGTGACACAAATTCAAAGCACGTCTTGACCCATATACCTGCAGCCAGGAGATAGTTATTTTAATATTCAGTGTCTTCAACTAACAGACTTTCTGTCTCACTGCTTTCCTCAGAAAAGAACCACGCAGAGAGTTGGCGATGGCGATTCTTGCTTTATGAAGAGAATACGCAGGCTTTACTCATCCATACAGCACCCCTTAAAACTCAGTAATGAGTAAATATCTGTTGTTCTGACTGATTTTTATGGTTTCATACTGAAGCTGTTGAAACTGAAAAACCACCAGAGTGATATAATCAGCTTTGTTCTCTATTCAGCAACATGAAAGTAACTGCATCTGCAAAATCTAATGAATTTAACGGCCCCAGGCTTTATAGGAACACATGACCCCACAGGTCAACACACACACACACACACACACACACACACACACACACACACACACACACACACACACACACAAGAACCAGGTCTGTTCTGTTTGTAGCCTCCAACCTTGTAAATCTGGCTGTATGCTGAGAGTGTTTTTGTCAGTGGATTCAGAAAAGAAAGAGAGTCCCTTCATTCAGTGAAACCAAAGTGTTGCTCCCAAGTGGATTCAACTTCCAGGTCACCATTCATGCAGGAAGAGGCTTCGCTCTGTGTTCATTTCTCTCTCTTATATATCTTGTCCTGTCTTTGGTGTGTTTGTTCCACATTGATGGTTGAGTTTCACAGGCTACGCCAAAGTGTTCTCAGCTCACACATTTTTCATTGTGGATTCTTTGCCCAAGCCCCACATAGTCCTCCTCCTCCTCCTCCATATTTCATTTCCTCCCTTTACATAATATGAAGAAGACCTGCAGAGGTACAGTGTTTACTCTACTGAGCCAATATGCTGCTAATTTTATTTTAAAAAGGTTATTTTTTCTTCAAGATGTATGAATAATTCTTCAGTGTCTTTTACGTTGGTGCTGTAACTCCATTCTAGAGGAATCACTGGACCACCAAAGGAAGGCAACACTGCCGTGCTGCCTTTGTAAAAACAAGTGCGCTTGCGGTCTTTGCAAACAGAAAAAAATGTCCCGTGAACTCTCATACACACCAGAGGGGTGAGACTGAATCACAAGTGGCCACCTGAGAAGAACCGGGATGGCAGGTGTGAACCCAGGTAGTCTGAGCTGTCTGCCGAGGATCAGATCCCTCAGTCAGGACGCGTGTTAATAGCCCGGGACAGGGAAGAGACTTGGTGGGAGGAGAACATGTTGCACAACTGGCAACATTTAAAGTGATGGGTACGAGTCATTGCACAGCAGGTTGATTGAAATGTTTGAAATCGTTTCTTTTGAGCTCCGTCTGTTACACTGAGTAGGGCTGCACTCAGGAGTATTTGCATCATTTCAGTCAAATCCAGTACAGTTCAACACTGCAGCCTTCAAATGGCCGTTAAGATAAATGAACTCTTAGCTTCTTTTTTAACCATTTCCACCCTCACAAAGGGATTTATGGATGAACTGCTGTATTATCCTCAGTACAAAGCTGCCAGTGGCTCACGTATTTTGGCTTTGGGGAGTTTTTAAATGATTGATCAAAGGATGAACCCTTCAGTTGAGAAACTTTGAATCCAAATACTTACGCTTTTGTGCCGTAAATGGAATTTTAAAAAGAACAACTGATTTAAGGAGGTTAGTGTCAAAACACACAAAAAAAACCCCAACAGAATATTTTCAAATGTTCTGTAAAATATCAATAACAACATTTCAGGATTATGTGACTTTTCATGACTTGTCTTGACGCTACTTTTCATTGCTGTTTTGTGTCACTGAAGCTGTTTGTGTGGTCGTAAGCTGTTCTGGAGTCCATAAGTGCCATTTCAGTTGTATGACTTACAAAGAACCAGCTAAACACAGCTCAGCTCATTAGCGCTACACTCTAGCCAGCACTCTTAGGTTTCTGCTGTGCTAACAGATAAAGAAAAACGGTTTAAAAGCAGTCAAAATGGCATCATCACTCTTTTTTTATGAACTGATGAATCATTAAAATCTCCAATTGATAAATGGGGTGGCCGAAAACCATCGTCATTTCAATGCCTCGCCCCCATATATTCGGACTCTGGAAGCCTCATCCCTGGATTCTAAACCATAGAGAAGTTTAATCCAGCAGAGGAACTTCTCTGACCTGGAGATTGAAACTTTCTCATCAGCTGATCAACTGAACCAAATTTAAAAGCTTGAGAGTGAAATAAAATGAAGTGGGAACTTGTGGTTTAGACTGAAATCATCTAGTACAGCCACAGGGTTGCCATCATCAATCGAAAGCCAGTGGATATTTCAATATCTAATAGATCGATGACCCTCGTCACTGAAAGATGATTCATAGAAAGTTGGAGGAGAATGTGGCTGCGCTTATGTCAGTAAGTTGCGGAGGAGACACAGAAGCAGAACATCCAACAACACTCCGATGAGCACAATAATGAGCTTAACCCGCGGGCCTGTCACGTCTCCAGCGTGTAGAGTCGAGCAGGCTCCAGCCTCGCAGGTTCACTGTGCCGCACTGCCATGTGCACACAGGATCTGAGACCTGACGTGAGTGAGAATCACCACAAATGGCGGGGTGAGCCAAAACGTGTGTTTAGACAAATGCAGGGGTGATAATGAGACGAGTCATCTTAACAACGCCACCAAGCCTGCACCGAAAACAGGTTCACACTCTGTTGTGTGGAGGGTTCTTGGATTCAGACAACGGAGCTAAAACATCCCCACAAACTATAACAACTCTACAAAGGCCGAGGAAAAACAAATGCAGAAAAGCACTTGCGCTCGGCCACGAAGGCATCAAGACAAGAGACTGAAGTTGATCGCCTCCGTGTCAAAACGAGAGCGTTGCCTGTCAGAGCTGCTGCGCCAGTCCTCCGTCTGTGCCATCATATTTCCTTCAAGTTTCCTTCAGCATCAAGTAAATGAGTGCACCGCAAACATGTGAGCACAAGTGTGAGGGACAGTGATATCTATTTCGAAGCAGAAAAAACTGTGGCTCTCATTTTATCTAGAATCACACAACTTGAATGAATGGAGGATCCATCCAGATCCAAGATGGCGCCGCGTGAGTGGCTGCCTGTTCCAGTAGCTCCCGCTGTGCCAATTTCCCCACTGAGGGACGGATGAAGGTTTATCCTATCTTATCTTTTCTTATCCAGGCATGAGGGTCAGCTGCGTCCACAGAATTTTAATTCTAACAACTGAACTTTTTTCCCCCTTCAGCCTGGCCTACTTGCCAGGATATCCCAAACATGTTGGTAGGTTGCTCTGAGGTACCTGAGGTCTCACCGAGGAGGAATCCCTGGATTCCTACAAGATTCATGAGATGATGCAAGAAGCCAGCTTGCCAACATCAGCAACACGCGGCAGCCGATGAAGAGGTAAGCGCAGACGCTCCTATAGCATCAGCTTGATCAGAACTGGTCTTCACATGGCAGTGAGGCTTTTCTTGTCAGGAAAAATCGTTTCTCCTGGCGTTTGCTAGTGGTACGTTCTTCATCCCATCATCACCACCCAGGGACTTCTTTTTTGTTTGTGTGTGTCTGTTCTCTTCCAGAAGAAACATTGTCCAAGGACAACTACATATAATAAAATGTCTGCCTTTCTTGCTGTGCACATCAATAAAAGTTGTGAAATAATAAAAATCTAAATTTGATTCAAAGAATTTATGCAATGCAGAGGAAAATCAACACTTCCAGGAGACCATATGCTCAAAAACGCCTGCACAGTGCTTCCTTGGAACGCCGTTATTCCAAATTCCTGCATCCAGTCATGATCCTGATTCCTTCCGGATGACTCAAACTCAATTTCCTCCTTGGCGTGATTGCTTTAGGCAGGTGTTTAACTACTGCTCAGTGGCCAGCAGCTCAGACTTCGGTTGTGCTGAGCTGGATCGAGGTGTGTATGTGAACGGGGCGTCTCTGCCAAATAGAGAACCAATCCTGGAGAAATAAAAGGCATAAAAAAAACAAAAAAGCAGTAACATTTATGAGCTTTAAAAAAAAATACATGAATGGGATGAGACCATGAGGAAGAGGTTGTCCTGGTCTGGTTAAATTTGGTACATTTTTTTCGCGCTGTGTTTTTGTGTGTCGTATCCAAGTATATAATGCTTTTATTTTGAAACGACCTCTTTAAATCATTTGTTCAAACCGTGCATTTCAAGCCCACTGCAGTACAGAGGCAACTCCCAGCTGAACTTTGACCTACTGTACTTATTTGTTATGCATGCACGCACTCTGAAAATACAGTGGATGACTGTAACAGACACTTCCAGTGCATTCACTTTTGTTTCACACCTGCTGGGTACGCAGATGCGAACAAAAAAACATGTCTATAAAAAAACAAAAGCAACATTAAAAGATGCAAACATAAATTGACACAACTGACAGAAACATGAAGGCACATGCAGATTCCTGGGAGGAGCCGAGCCTCCTAAGCTGACCAGGCATCCCCACCAACACTCTCAGCGCAGCAGTCAGAAACAGCCTCCCAGTGGCAGCTGGTGTGTGAGGAAATCATCAGATTCGGCCAAATGGCCTAACAGACCTGCAAGGCAAATTCAGAGATTGCCTCCACCGATTATTTGTTTCAGTAAACTGGTTCAAACGCGTCTGCGTTGCATTAACTATTTCATGTGTGGTCTTGTTTGTCGTGGTCAGGCTACAAATAAGACTTCCTCCTGAGAACTTGAGGCTTTCCTGCCGAATCCTGGCACTGCAAAATTGTTCATCTTTAAATGCTCCAACAGCATGAAATATTTTCTTTTGGTCTTCCTTGGGAAACCGTGCACTAACGAGGTACAACGCCAGGTCTATTTTGAGTCACTCACACGACTGAGGGTCTGGCCACAGTGAGACAACGCTGTCCTTTGCTAATCCTGCACTATGGGATTATTCAACAGGTTCCAAAGGAGAAAAAAAAACAAAACAGTGCAGCTGAGAAACCTTAAACCAGCCAGCAGAGGTATCTCATGTCATGATGCAGGGAGCCTCTCTCTCAAATGAGCTGTAATTTGGTCCAAGAGGGGGGCGGAGACGAGAGCAACAGGAGGATTTGAGCGACAAGACAAACAGCCAATTAGGTCACTTCCCCCTCTGTGAAGTAGCCAATCAGCGACTCGTAAGCCTCCGGAGCATCTGTTTGTGCCAGATGGACCGCAAGTGGCAACATCGGTAGGCGCAAATGTTGGCGCACTCAGGACAGCTGTTCAGGTGCTAAGCCAACAAACAGGAGCGGTGCAATTCAGTGCGTCGTCCCTCGCCAGATAAACTCTCACAAGTGTGGGAAGGTGGTAGAATCAGACCAAACAGGAACTATCGCTGTGACAAACCGACAGTTTCATATGCGCGCGAATAACATCGGACATTGGAGACATGCGCAGAAAACAGCGGATTTTAAAAGACCGTAAGGGCTAAAACTCCGTCGACCGAGAGGAGCCAGCAGGCTGTCGAGAGGTCCAAACACTTCCAGTCCAACAACTTGCTGAAGTTCTAGCAGCCGTTGCAAAAGTCAGGAGGCGCCAGCCGCACTCGCGGTTGAAGCGGCTCACGGCGCGAGAAACGGCGTTTCCGCGGTGAGCCCTCAAACACGAAGACCCCGGCACCACTAAACCCACCGAACACGAACGCGTTCATACACTGAAGCGTCCCGAAGTGCTTCTGTAAAAACACTTTGAACGCGCTTCTGGGAACGGGGGCACGCATCTAATTACTCCGGCTGCTCGCTGTCCCGTTGCATAACAGAACCGACACACAGCGCCAAGTGTCACCGGTTTACTCACCCGTTCTCCCCTCCAGAAATATGAAGCAAGCCTGTGTGACACGGCGATGGGGCTAAATATGAGCGGAGCACGCCGTCTCTACCCTGCCTGTCTGATGGGTCTGCGACGTGGAAGAAGTTGGACGCGCTGCGGCTCGTTGGCTCTCCAGCCCGGAGAGGAAAATAAATCCCCCCCTCGTTTGAACGGCTTAAAGGACGGCAGGCGGGGATGTAGGTGCTCCAACTCACCTCTGACGGCTGGCTGCGCTTAAGGATGCCTCCAACTGTCACCCCCTCCGGCTGGCAGCAGTACTTTTTATATCCACAGCGAGTAAAAATAGCGGGTTTCACCTTCCCGTCCTCTGCGCTGGTTCCCGGACACGCTGCGTAGCTACCGCGGGTGCACAGAGATCCAGAGAGACTCCACAGCCAGCCTCCCACCACCGGAGAAGTGGTACAGACAGTCAATATGGCTGACGAACTTACCGTACTGAGGCGTGGTGGTGGTGGTGAGCCCAGTCCCGCAGATTCGCCTCCCCCCTCCTCCTCCTCCTCCTCCTCCTCCTCCATTCTGCAGATCCGTCTGCCGCGGGGCACGAACAGGGGTCGCAAACTTTTTCATACCTTATAAAGCTTGGAGACGTTGCCCCAGATGTCTCCCTGGTTTTATGCGAGATCGAGATTTTATTCTTCATACAAAGTTTAAATGCATGAAGTCTGACATTTTTATTCTGTTCATATATTTTAGTTAATGGTTTGAGGAGAATTAGAATACACAAAGTAAACAATTACCCCCCCCCCCCAAAAAAAAAACCCCAACGTAAACCAGAGTAACTTCCATCCAAACATGGTGTGTTTGAGCTTGAAAAGACTAAAAGCATCCCCTTGTCAGCCTTCACTCCCTCTGCTGGGTAGTGGAGGTGCAAAGGAAACAATAACAGGTTGTTTCACTCTCCAGCTCAATCACACACTCATGAAAGTGAGTAATGGTGTGTGGTGATCTATGTTCCCAAAAGAGTGTGTCTCACGACCAGCACCCCATGACACGTCGTCATACTACGTTATGCTGACTATTTTTTTAATCAAGTGAACTCATGGAGGGGAAAAAAAAAACCTGGTGCTGACAAGCTGTAAAATGTCACATCCCAATTTATTCTTCTGTAGTGTGTGTGTGTGTGTGTGTGTGTGTGTGTGTGTGTGTGTGTGTGTGTGTGTGTGTGTGTGTGTGTGTGTGTGTGTGTGGTCGATGAAACGTTTTCAGATCCACCGTGAGTCCAGTGAACATTTGTGACAAGTCTGAAGAGCTTCCGTTGCCGCTTCCCGGAGAGATGGCAGTAACAGACGGAGATCTCAAGCGTCTCACCTCCTGGTCTACGGCTGCTGCCTGATGTGCCGGGTCACATTTAAAAGATGCCGTGACTCACGCGACTCACAGCAAGGACGTCGCTTTCATAAACGTTTGAATGTGCCACCCTCATGTGTTTGCGGTATACGCTGCTGTTCTATTTACATTCCAGCTGCGAGTATATATTGAGGTGGTGTTGCAACATGGATGTAAGGAGCCGATGTGGGTTTCCTCAGGAAGTTGCTGGCATCTTTAGGGATGAAAAAGGAAGTCCCACCATCTGTGAGAGATTGAGAGTAGACCTCCTTTGTACTCCTTTGCATGTAGGAGCATGCTGGAGCCAGCAGAGGAGGCTCGGGTATCTTGTTGGGACATCAACCAGAATGTGCTGCAGGGAGGAGGCCACAGAGCAAGCTGAGACGCAGGAGGAGGGGTTACAGCTTCATGCTGGCCTGGGAACACCTCAGAGTTCCCCGGGCTGAGCTGCCTAGTGTGGCCAATCAGAAGTCTGGGGTCCTCTGCTACTGTACCTCCATGAGCACTGACTCAAGTATATCCCAGTCCAACCTGCTGCCTTGTACAAACATCAGCCACACTCAGTTAACATAGAGCAACGCATGAACAGTCACTCACGACCGCACTCTCATGTTAGGACTATTGCTGCAATGACACGTCACACTGTATGGTCATGAGAAACCCAGCCAGGTGTACAATGCAGAAATCACATGCCTCAAATAAGCATTCAACAAATAATCATGTCTCTTTACACACCTATGTTGGTTAATGCATGCATGCGAGCACACACACACACACACACACACACACACACACACACACACACACACACACACACACACACACACACTCTAACACACAAACATTATTTAGCTCTTTTTTTCCCCAACCAGGAAGTTAGCATCCCCCTGGGTTCCCTCATCCAAAAGTCAACAGGATCCATACTGATTTTTGATCACTGCGTAAAATCAGCTCAAACAGAAGTGTATGAGCCTTCCATGTTTTCTTGGTAAGGATAAACCTCACAAAAGAACGTCACTTTAGGATTTTTAAAGAATAAATGCATTCGTTAGAAGTGTGAAGCTGTGAGCGAACTAGACCGCAGCCACAAGCTCAGTGTTGACTGACATGTTTTATTTTATATGTTAAAATAGCTTAAGTCAATGTCAGACTAAAACCCAAGTTCAGAAATCCCTTCGACTTGGAGACGAGGGAACCAGACATTCAGCAACGCAAACTTATTCCAGTTCCAAGGTGGAGGACTCGTTCCCTCTCTGGGTATTAAAGTTCATAAAACAGCCTCCTCCTGGCTTCATGCAATGGAAGAGCAGAAGAGCTCAGTCACTCATCAGTGTCAAGAGTCTGTAGTGTCCCACTGTGAGAGGGGGGTGCAGATGTGGAGGATTTTCAGACGTCTCCTTGACCTTTTGGCTTGTTGGAACTCGAAAATGTCCCGCCTGCTAGGGATTCTTTTGTAAAAAGGTGTGCTCCCCACTGCTCTGTCCCTCACTGGTTTTGGGGCTTTTTTTGTTTTATACAGTTGTTCAAATGTAATGCCAGGCTTCCTTATCACTCAGGTGCCAAAACCAAAACAAACTGGAAAAAGAACTTGAAGACACAGCCATCATGAAAGTTACATCCATCCCTTTTATTATAGTATCACATGTGTTCACACCACATTGAGAGACCTTCAGAAAGACTCATTTTACACCAACCATCCCCCGCACTTCATCTCCCATGACTCCATTCATCATCATCTCTACATGAAAATAGTTGTGTTGTGGAACAGAGCCCATGTGGCTCAGCGGGGGAGAGATGTGTCATCGTGGAGCTGTGAGTCACTGGTATGTAGCTCGCCTTAACATGAAGTCATAGTGAGAACCCACACCAAGACATCAGTGGTGTATAATCCACTCTGACTGACGGGGTTCCTCCAGTTATGTTCATATTTTAGGAAGTGATTCTCGATAGACGCCTGAAAATGTCAGCTGTCTCATCACACCAGCTCATACAGTATGTGACAGACTTACATAAATGATTCGTAATCCCTGGGTCTCCTTGGCAGGTTCTTCTCATGAACAACACGCGTCTTCAGCGCTGGTTGTATTTTCTTGAAAACATCACCGCACTATAGTGCTCAACTGTACAGGGCGCATGAGTGTCAGACCTGGACCGATGAGCAAAGGTGGCCTGGTCTGATGAGTCACGTTTTCTTTGAGCTCATGTGGATGGACAGGTGTGTGGGCAGGGCTACCCAGAGAAAGAGGTGACACCAGGACCTACAGTGAACCAGCAGGCCAAAAGGAAACACACACACACACACACACACACACACACACACACACACACACACACATGCAGACACAGACCCACACACTGTGTTGCAGAAATGCAAAACAGTACCAAGATCCCAAGTTTCCCAAATTAATCAATAATGGGTTTTTTTTACATGGTTAAACAAAAGGTTACCACAACATTTTAAATTGACAATAACATGTATGTTTTTATGGTGCTTTAATGACTCGGGGGAAGGACAGTTAAACTAGAAACTAAGCTAGGAGCTAAGCTAGGAGCTAAGCTAGGAACTAAGGCAGAGGTGCCGCAGGTCCAGTTCAACCTTGCAGTTCAAGTCAATTTTATTTCTATAGAACCAAATCCCTACCAAAGTTCCCTCCTGACTCTGTCCAAGTAGAGCAGGTCCAGCACCTCCCTCCTTCAATGAACCTCCACCCAACAATTCTCCATCAGCAAGCACATCCTGCAACAGCAGCCACCAGAACCTTCCTTTACCAGCAGGAAGGTGGAGCAGATCCAGGATCAGTGGGGACGGAGAGAGAGCAGGAGAGCAGGACAGCGACAAAGACAGAGAATGGAGGAAGACAGAGAGACAGAAGGAAAGAGAGGGACAGAGATAAAGAGAGAGAGAAAGGGAAGAGTACCCGTACCTGTACCCGTACCCGTACCCGTACCTGTACCTGTACCTGTACCTGTACCCGTACCTGTACCTGTACCCGTACCTATACCTGTACCTGTACCTGTACCCCTACCTGTACCCGTACCCGTACCCATACCTGTACCTGTACCTGTACCCGTACCTATACCTGTACCTGTACCTGTACCCGTACCTGTACCTGTACCTGTACCTATACCTGTACCTGTACCTGTACCCGTACCTATACCTGTACCTGTACCTGTACCCGTACATGTACCTATACCTGTAGCATGCGCACTGAGAACTTGCGTGTTGACGCGAAAACGCGCCGCGAGTTATTTGCGTCGTTCGCGTTGCAAGTGAAATGTGTCCTCATGTTCTGTTAATGTTTGCAAAAACTATGTGAAATCCAGTTGATTGGAATAAGAGGTGTAGTTTGTACTGTCATTTTTATCATTATTTTATTAAACTGTATTATGGAACTTCTGTTTTTGGATTATCATTCGTACCTCTGTGTTTGCCAGATAGAGGGATCCAAATATTGAATTGAAAAATAAAAATGAAACCTTTTTTTGACGCATCATAACAGACTAATATTCAGATGTTTTATTAAGGAATAAGTATTTTAAACTTACATGGTGGACCAGAGTCCATGGTGTGGTGATTAAGTGACCCAGAGGATCAAATTATAGGTATTCTGCATAATTCAGGGGGCAACGACAAGAAATAACATTTGTGACACTGTTGGTCACACCTGTGACAATACAAAGAAGAATTTGGGACAGTTGAGGCACACTGAGGAAAAAAGTTAATTTCGAGCCCTGGAGGCAGAAATGTTTTATTATTAGTGAGTTCTGTGATAGGTTCCAGCCCCCCCCCCCCCCCCCCCGGAAGGATGGAGTTCTGTGAGATTTTATGATTGACACCTCGCTCAGCAGCATGTGTGGAACGGTTCACTTGTTACTCAGAGTGATGTTGTTATCTTATCTCAGTGGTGCAAGCTTTTATTTCAGAAATGCATAAATCACAACTTAAGTATAACTAATTTTGAGCTTGATTATAACTTCGCTGAACTAAGTTTGAACTTACACACAGCTGGTGCAGCAGGATGCAGTGGTTACTTGTTCCACTCTGCAGCTCCATGTTTTTGCTTGCAGTAGGCCAGTATCCACCCTCTAACTGCCCAGATGCACTCAGGGAACATCTGCAGAAGAAACATCTGATCTCCCACCGACACCCCCCTCTGAAGCAGCTCAGTTCAGATGAGTTCACTTGTGGTCTCTGTGTAAGTTAATTGACAGCGCTGCTATGTGACAGTTTCAGTGACAGTTGCTGCTGCAGAGAAGCTAATAAAAACCTACCTGAGGTCTACGACGGGCCAGGAGCGTCTCGAGGGCCTGCACTGATCAGCATGGATAGTGAGGTTTCTAGTCAGATAGCGTTTGACGACATCATAGATGACGTGTCAGATTTTAAGATATGTACCAGAAACATGGAAGATTGCAGTTTTATGTGCTAGTCTTCTGTGTTTTCTTTTTTGCATTTTTTGATTCTTTGAGGCCCACAGTATTACAGGGAACCAAATACTTGAAGTATTAACTGATTCTGTTCAACGTAGCACCTTTTCAGTACATGTTGTTGAAGCAAAAATATTCGCTGTCACTTGGAGGACTGAGTGACTTTGTTAATAATGTTGATATTATCTTAATAATAATGTTTCCAAAAGGGCAGGTAGTTGTTAATATTTAAAAATGTATTCATTCCTTGATATGTTTCATCCATCCCTCCATCCATCCATCATCCATCCATCCATCCATCCATCCATCCATCCATCCCTCCATGTTCCCCCTCTTCTCCTGTTGAGGGTGGTGGGGGTGGAGCCTATCCCAGCAGCCTTCCCCCTGGACAGGTCACCAGTCCATGGCAGGGCCAACACATAGAGACAGACAACCATTGGCTCTCCCAGCCACGCCTACGGTCAATTTAGAGTCTGGATTAACCTGGTCCCTCTTGATGTCTTTGGACTGTGGAGGAAGCTGGAGTACCAGAGAGAACCCAGCAGGAACAGGGAGAACATGGAGACTCACCCAGAAAGACCCCGTGCTGCAGCCGGGGCTCCACCCTCAACCTTCTTGCTGGGGGGCCACAGTGCTGACCACTGCTCCACGTGCCCCCATTTGACATGTTCCTTGGTTTGTATAAAAATTATACTTTTTGTCTTCAAACCAGTGTGGTCCCTGATGTTTCTGTGTGTGTGTGGGGGGCACCACATCCCACATCCCAGGCAGAAAGAGGCAGAACAGGCAGATTTCCATCTGCGAGCAAAGGGTTTTGACTCACAAAAAAAGCTGTGATTTGCAAAAGAATTTTAAGATAATTATAAATTAATTTGACTTGAAGAAGAAGAGAAAGAGGAATTAAGTCATGAAAGTTTTGCTCTCAACCCTGTTTTGTTTGATTGCTCAATAAAGATGTGAATTAACCTCCATCTATATGGACCTACACTTTATGGTCAGAACAGTGTTGCTGCATTCAGAGGTCCTCCACAAGTACTTAAGTTAAAGTTACATAAACCTAATTCCTGCTGAGGACCAGGATACCAGGTCCCCCGGGGCGCCCTGGACCCCACTTTGAGAACCGTAAGTTTGCCAACGCTCACAAGACTACAGAAGCTGTAGCGCTGGAAAGATACACCTCACTCCTCAGTGGATACGATCACAATACTGGATATGTATTTTAAAATGAATTGTGATGGGTTATTGTGTTTCATTGCAGACTCGGCCTGAGACAGTCACAACCACCAGGCTCCTTTTAGCTAATTTCACAATTTATGAGGTGGTGAGCGATGTGACGCAGCTCCTGCTCCACGTTTCATACCAGCGTTTCTGAATAAATGTCTCCTCCTACAGGCGAGTGTTGGGTACAACGATCTTGTCACAGCCCTGGTGATCCAGTGCGACCCAAAGCCTCTTTTCCTGAAGGGGTTCTTGAGAGTGGTTAATTGTTCCTGAACATCCTCGTCACTGCTGCAAATCTGTTTGATGGAGATTTTTCTCCTCTGCTTTTAATTTCTGACTAAGAAAGATGAAAAAACTATGTTTGCTGTCTGTGCTGCTCAGTTGTCCTTTGGTTCCTTTGAACACAAAACAGACATCATGCAGGTTAGAGCTTAGATCCGGCCCTAAAATTCAGCCCGATCCTGTGCATGGTCTCTCTGAGCCCAGCCTGGTCCATCTCATTAACTGTGTTTGTTGGCATGAGCCTGTTTTAACCCCTAGGTTTTCACTAAGTTGGATTTTGTCCACCCGGACCGCAGAAGTGTGAGACGAGGTTTGTGTAGTCACGGACCTCTGCCTTCACAGATGTGCAGTGCAAACGGCTGGACAAGCTATGGCGCTCATTTTCTCCCAGGAGAGAGCTCGCTGGCTCAACCTCTCAGGCCTGTCTCACGAGGAGAAAAGAAACAGGAAGGTGAGGCACTCCAGCTGTGTCTACCCAGAAAGACGTCCCCCTGCTCCTCAAGCATTGAGGAGGACGCTCACCGAGGCAGCAGCGCACCCGCCACCCTGCCACATTCTGAAGCGTCAAGCCCTCAATCCAACAGCCCCTCAGAGAAATGGCAAGGGCCTGGAGCTCAAGGGCTTCTCACTGGGCTTCTCTCTCCTCCTCCTGTCCTCAGACGTGTTACTAACTCCTCTTCTTCTCCCCTCATCCCAGATCCCAGGTGCTGCTGGAGGAGGCTACAGACCCGAAGAGGCTCCAGCTGCCACCCGTAGCTCCACCTGCTCACGTCCCCGTCTGTCCATCAGTCTCTTCCCTTTCTCTCCCTCTTTATCTCTGTCCCTCTCTCTCCTTCTGTTTCTCTGTCTTCCTCCATTCTCTGTCTTTGTCTCTGTCCATCAGTCTCTTCTCCTTTCTCTCTCTCTTTATCTCTGTCCCTCTCTTTTCTTCTGTCTCTCTGTCTTCCTCCATTCTCTCTCTTTGTCTCTGTCCTGCTCTCCTGCTCTCTCTCCGTCCCCACTGATCCTGGATCTGCTCCACCTTCCTGCTGGTAAAGGAAGGTTCTGGTGGCTGCTGTTGCAGGATGTGCTTGCTGATGGAGAATTGTTGGGTGGAGGTTCATTGAAGGAGGGAGATGCTGGACCTGCTCTACTTGGAAAGAGTCAGGACAGAACTTTGGTAGGGATTTGGTGCCGTACAAATAAAACTGACATGACTTGACTTCTCTGAGTCGTATGAGTGAGGTTTCTCACCGAGCCACCCTCCTTGCTGAGTTGGATGAGTAGAGGTTGGTTAGCTAGACTGAAGCGATGACAATGCGCCGTGCTTATATAAGGCAGGAGGAAGTACTGCCTTCAACACATTACATACGTCATACATGTGGCTGGCGTAGTGTAACATGGCTTCTGGGGAACCCGCTTGAGTTGCGTGTCCCACAGTAAGGCACACACTCAGAGAACTGGGGTTATGAAAATAACCTTTAGTTTGTTTGTGTCCGGGCAACAAGAGCAGCACGTGCACTCTATGATGTGGACATATTGTGCTTCCAATCAAGTACCGACAGGAAATATTTCCACAAGTATAAATCATTTTTCCTGTCAACCAGTGTTGTTGTGTGCCAGACGAACTGGACCAGCAGGGGGCAGAATGGAAGGAACCATGTTTTATGTTGCAGTCCACTGTGGAAGCTGCATGACAGACAAGAACAGATTCTGTCCTCACGGGTGACTGTGGAGGATGGTTCTGGCTCTGCGGGATGTCAGCCGCTCTCTCAGCAACTCTTGACTTGAGGCGCGAGACAAATGCTAATTAGCTGTATCCAAATCTCAACAAAGGAAGCTCTGCTGTCAGAGACACAAACTCCTGAGTGGAAGGTGCCACTCTTAAAGTAGCTGACAGGTATTGACCCATCAGGGCTGTTTGCTGAGAAAACCCTGCATTTTCAACAATGGTCTTGTTTTTCTGATTCCTTTTTAGATTATTTTAAGATTCTGGACCTGTTGAGTCACCATGGGAATCCTCTCCAACACGTGATGCACAAAGTAGAAAAGTTGATACGAGTGAAATCTGCAAGTGAAACTATGTTGTGCACCCTTATGAGCTTAGAACTTTTTAAGGTGTTTACGCAATCCACACATGTCCCAGAGCGATAAAAGTCAACAAAACCCAACTATTTAACACCCACAACATTCCAGCAGTGAGGGGGACTTTGGAGAAGGACGGTGTCAGGAGAGGTGTCACAGTCAGGCTCCACTCAGCTGACGCGCCTCCTCAGAGAGGCTGGAGGCCATTTAAGTTCAAAGATAATCAGGAATCTTCTCCAAGCAACGCAGGTTTTACAACAAGTACTTTGCAGAATAAAAAAAAAAAAAGCAAAAATATGGAGAAAAAAAATTCCATCTGGTTTGTGCCCTATATGCACATGATTAGCATTATCTGGTGACGTCACGTAATTTAGATTTACCTCAGGATCAGCAAAGTCCATTATTTACTTGAATTTACTGCCATAGAATTTGTACTACGGGTTCTACGAAGCAGAACAGTGACACATAGGAAACACTGTATATCTACTACTTCAATATCCCACATCTGTACTCTGTGCGCAGCACGGTGGAGCAGTGGTCAGCACTGTCCCCTCACAGCAAGAAGGTTGTGGGTCGAGCCCCGGCTCCATCACGGGGTCTTTCTGTGCGAGTCTCCAAGTTCTCCCTGTGCCTGCTGGGTTCTCTCTGGTACTCCAGCTTCCTCCACAGTCCAAAGACATCAAGAGGGACCAGGTTAATCCAGACTCTAAATTGACCGTAGGCGTGGCTGGGAGAGCCGATGGTTGTCTGTCTCTATGTGTTGGCCCTGCCATGGACTGGTGACCTGTCCAGGGGGAAGGCTGCCTCTCACCTGAAGGCTGCTGGGATAGGCTCTTTTTGGAATTTATAGATCTTTTGTACAATACTTGCATGTCTGAGATAATATACACACTTGAAACATGATTGCACATTTAAATATTCATATCAACATTTAAACATGGGAGGTGAATCATTTAAAACTTTTTTTTTTTTTTACACAACAGATGGTAGTTTCCTCTGTGGCCACACGGGGGCAGCAAATCACCGATGGATGTCGCAGGAACCAACCTGAGCGTCTCTCTGTGCTCTCAAATGTTTAACAAATGGCGCCAGGCAGTTTAACGTTGATGTCTGCACGTGGCATTCTCCATCTAATGAGCCCAGAGGATCGTCTTGTTTGACAGCTGAGTCAGGTGCCATTCTCTCCTCCCTAAGATTGAGGTCTCAGTACAGAGCAGCTGACAATAGCAGGAGTGTTTGCACATGGAGGTGGTTTGACATTGCAGTGGGAGTCAGTTCTCCGTGACCACGATTGAAGTCTTTGCCATTTATACTGTGCAGCAAAATGACAGTGCTGTGAAAAATACAGTGAATGATTTACAGACCTCAGAGCACTCATGGAAACTTTGACAGACTTTGTGTGTCATGTCTGCTGACACTCCTCTCTTTATTTGCCAACTTTTGAAGAAGTACATGTCACTCTGCAGATTACTTTGACCAAGAAAGTGATCCACTGTATGTTGTGACCTTTCAGACAAATTATCAAGGGTTTTTAGACTCTGGAACACAAGATTAATACAAAAATCTGAAAGGGTTCACCTTTCCTCATGCTTTAATTTATTTTCATGTTTGCTGGAATCACACCACTTTACCTCGAGACCCTCCCACCGAGAGGCGATGATTTAACCTGTCAACATCCCACAATACCAGCACATTTCTTTTATGTAGTTTGTCTCCAGCTTTACTCACCTTCCACTGAGGTACTTTGATCCTGTCTGATGCCGCAATGCTCAGCAGTCTCAGTAGGTGGCACTGTTGAATTCGTTTGTTCAACCATTGGCGATCAGTACTCATACTAATGTATGTTCATTTCTTTTAAAAACAGTAAGAATCAATATTTGGCAGGATTTTTGATAATGAATAAACGCGTCAAAAGTAATTTTCCTGTAAATTCGCTGTTGTTTTAATGTCCTAACGTGGAATATTGGCCTGGATATTCGTCGGAACTTTGAAGACTTACTTATAAGACACGTTTTACTTGTGAACATGACATACATTGAATGAATTCAGTGCATCAAGGTGGCACTCTATCAGTGAGTCCATTCTGGTGCGTCTACATTTTTTAGTTTGAACATTTAAAGATCAAACAAGCCCAACCAGCGTCCGAGTGCTGAGATTGTGAGGAGGAAGCCATCTTTGGAGTTCTTTGGGAACGGTGAACCCACTCAAGAACATATTAGGTTGGCCCCCATTCAGTCCCAACACTGAGTCATCACCAAGGAGCTGTAAAGTTGGATTGCATGTAACAATCACGGAACACGACAGATACAGCGGTGGAAGCTCAAACCCAGAGGCCTTACAGGGACACTCCCACTACTCCCACTACTCCCACTACTCCCACTTTCCTACTTTTCATCTCAAGTATTGAGTCAGTGAATCTCTATGAGAAAGATTCAGATAAAGGCCTTCATGTTGATTTATTTGTGATCATGGAATCAGAATTAGCATGAATCTGTCACGAAAGAGAAAGGTTTCCTCTTAACGGACTCTGAATTAATCTGAGCTCTGGATCTTTTCTTATCGTACCTTATCAATATACTCCACCCTTCAAGAATCTGCAGTGAACGTCATGTATACGCTCACTGAGCACAGCAAACCCTGTGGCCCTTCGCTAACGTCGTCTACTGTCCCCTGGAAAACTAATTAAGTGACTTCTGTACGAGGCCAGTGACAGTACACCCTGTTCAAGTGAATCCTTAAATACGCAGACGACCTCAAAACTCCAGATCTGACTTTTGTATTTCAGCTGTGAGTTCTTATAAACAATGATGTCACACAAAAAAAAGGGGGGGGGGGACCTGCTTTTCTTAAATTCCTTCAACTAAATGAGATGTACGTTAAACTCTTATCAGACACTCCAGGGCTGCGTACAGATGTCAGGTGTGAGTGCAGTGTTTGGGTGTCTGGCTCCAGCTGTACAAGCTCAGGACGTCAACGCTAAATTTGACTTCTTCGTCTGTAAGGCGGCGTTCTGTTTTCAGCAGAGCAGAGAAGAATCACGAAAAACTGCCGTCATCGGATGCCAGTTGAAACATTATTGCTGCGGAGGACTGAGCTGCTGGCTGGGAAAGCACTGGATAAACAACCTCCAGTCCTCTTGTGAAAATAATGTCATTCACATCATTATTCCTCAGTGCAACAAAGTCACAAAGAAAATCAGCTGAAAAAATTGAAGAGGGCCAGTAAAATGTGGAGGTCCAGTGTTCAGTTTCTCGCTCAGTGGTTTCAGGTTGCAAGTGATTTCAAGAGCGATTCATTGCAAGTTACATATTTGAAGCAGAATCTGCTTCAAGGTCTCCCTTAAAAAACAACAAGATCTCGCCGCCAGCAGGTGAGGTGGTTTCCTTGCTAGAAGGCAGTTCCTGTGAAAGCGTTTGGTTTGCATCTGATTGTCTGGTGGAAAAGTGAGCTTTGTTCCCAGGTTTTGGTCTGGTTTGCACCATGTAAGGCTTCTACTTCTTTCTTCTTGCTCTTGAATTTTGTGCTTGACATCATTTCCTCTCAAGGAGCTAACCCTGACAATTTCAACAATAACAAAAAGACGACAACACCAAAAACAGCTTCCTCTCAGTCCCGCAGTTTCCAAGATTCATAAGCAAAACTCTCCATGTAAATGGAGAGAAACGTGCCGTCGAATTCCGAGTGCAGAGAGCTCACCCACAGCTCCGCGGCGTTTCACTGAGCTTCCTTCAGCCTCCTCTGCTTTTCAAAATATTCATTCTGCTTGGAACACCTTTCACTTTACTTCAGCCATTTGCAGCCTCACAGTCACGTTCCATTTTTTCCATTTCCGGTTTCACTTCCAGTTCAAACAGTGGGGAGACTGATCACATCTGACAGATCTTGATTGCTGAGCCAAGCTGATGCAATGACATCCAGCAATTCTATATTTTTCAAATTGGGAAATATCAAATTTGTTGTGTTACAACACATTACAAGAAGAACTGACTAAATAAACAGGAAGCAGTTATGTTTTTCTTCCATATTAGGCAATATAGGTTTACCGTCTTGTTTTGACTTCACCGATCACTCATGGTGACAAGTGGCACGTGCTGCCTGCAGCCTGGACCCTCAGTGATTCCATGGCTTTATATGGTGGAATCACAACATCGGAGCAGCGGCCAGGAACAGGGAGGCCAGGGGAGGCAGGGAGCCGAGGGAATGAAGACGGGATGAGAAATGGGAATGACACGGATAGTCAAAGTGATGAGAAGCAGATGAGGAAGAGAAAAATAGAGAGTGAGAGCGAAAAAAGCAGGAGAGAACCCTAACCCTTCTCTGTACGTCTTGATGTATCATCCACATAAACATTCTGTAAAAGGAAAGAAAACCTTTTTATATCTTATGGTTAATTTTGATTTATCAGGTCTGATGCTACTTTTTAAAAAAATTATTTTAAGACGAGCAGGTGAAATCAAATCTTATGGCGTGCCAGAGTTGGCCCATGGGCCACACTTTGGTCAGCACTGGTCCAGACAAGCATCTTAGCATCAATAACACATAAAACACTGTTGAAGTAGGTAGATCTCAGTGGTTTTATTATATGGGTGGAAGCCACAGAGGACATATCTGCAGACAGGATGACCCCACCGTGACCCCGCTGTTGATCATATTGGAATGTTTGCGTGGGACAGGACCAACTATTGTCCATGATGTGAGCAAACGGGTATGTGGTCTATGACTGCAGGTGCCAGCTCCCAGTGGTGGCTCTCGTTCGTGAAAGGCACAAACTGATTGGCCAACGTCAAAAAGTCGGTCTGGAGTGAAAAGGAAATATTTCTTTGTCCTCTTTGGTACAGTTGGACGTGACCTCCTATTTTGTTCGGGTCAAAAGGCTCTTTGACAAAAACTGGCAAGCTCAACTTTTAGACATTGAAGAGCAGTCTAGAAGTTGAATATTGCAGTTCCTTCCACGTAGCTGATGCTAGCGAGGCTGTCGACTCACAGCTCAGCAGCTCTGACCAATTTTGGTGTTGAGATGTTGATAACGTCGTGTTTCCCTTGCAGTCTTCAAACAGATTGATTGAGACAGCCTTGTCTCCCTTGTTGACACATGGTTTGAGCTCAGCTGCAGTGCAAGTGTGTGTAGGTGTGCACACACTCTCTGCTCAGAGGTATGACAACTACTGCACTATCTATGATCCAACATCGTTTTTCAAGAAAACCTGTTTTGGTGACATTGTTTTGGAATTGCAAGCAGCGGTGGTGCAGTGGTCATCACTGTGGCCCCCAGCAAGAAGGTTGTGGGTGGAGCCCCGGCTGGAGCACAGGCTCTTTCTGGGTGAGTCTCCATGTTCTCCCTGTTCCTGCTGGGTTCTCTCTGGTACTCCAGCTTCCTCCCACAGTCCAAAGACATCAAGAGGGGACCAGGTTAATCTAGACTCTAAATTGACCGTAGGCGTGGCTGGGAGAGCCAATGGTTGTCTGTCTCTATGTGTTGGCCCTGCCATGGACTGGTGACCTGTCCAGGGGGAAGGCTGCTGGGATAGGCTCCACCCCCCGCGACCCTGAACAGGAGAAGAGGTAGGAAATGGATGGATGGATGGTTTTGAATTGAAATTCTGTTGACGTTGGTTGTAGCAGTTAAAACACAGGTGATGTCATCAGATGTTACAGAGGCTGCCGAAGGAGGATGTCTCATTGCATCTTGATGTCATTTGTGCCTGTGAGGTTCCAGTATTTTTGTAGGGTGAAGAGGATCCAATTCTGTGGGGTGCGTTTGCATGTTCTCCCCATTCCTGACACACAGACAAGGCGGGAATTAACACCAAAACTTTGCTTGTGAGGTTAGTTAGAGACTCTAAATTGTAGGTTTGAGTGTGAATACATTTCTGGCTCTATATGTGGCCCTGCCATGGACTGATGACCGGTCCAGGGTGACCCTGCTTCTCACCCTCTGACAGCTGGGATAGACTCCAGCTTGGATGGATTGATGGAATATTCTGTTGATATTGTGCAGCAAAATACTCCTTCTTGCAGTACAATCATGTAAAGGTGTGTGGAGGAGGCTCCAGACCTGAAGAGGCTCCAGCTGCCACCCGTAGCTCCACCTGCTCACGTCCCCGTCTGTCCATCAGTCTCTCCTCCTTTCTCTCCCTCTTTATCTCTGTCCCTCTCTTTCCTTCTGTCTCTCTGTCTTCCTCCATTCTCTGTCTTTGTCTCTGTCCATCAGTCTCTCCTCCTTTCTCTCTCTTTATCTCTGTCCCTCTCTTTCCTTCTGTCTCTCTGTCTTCCTCCATTCTCTGTCTTTGTCTCTGTCCATCAGTCTCTCCTCCTTTCTCTCTCTCTTTATCTCTGTCCCTCTCTCTCCTTCTGTCTCTCTTTCTTCCTCCATTCTCTCTCTTTGTCTCTGTCCATCAGTCTCTCCTCCTTTCTCTCTCTCTTCATCTCTGTCCCTCTCTTTCCTTCTGTATATCTGTCTTCCTCCATTCTCTGTCTTTGTCTCTGTCCATCAGTCTCTCCTCCTTTCTCTCTCTCTTTATCTCTGTCCCTCTCTTTCCTTCTGTCTCTCTGTCCTCCTCCATTCTCTGTCTTTGTCTCTGTCCTGCTCTCCTGCTCTCTCTCCGTCCCCACTGATCCTGGATCTGCTCCACCTTCCTGCTGGTAAAGGAAGGTTCTGGTGGCTGCTGTTGCAGGATGTGCTGCTGATGGAGAATTTTTGGGTGGAGGTTCATTGAAGGAGGGAGGTGCTGGACCTGCTCTACTTGGACAGAGTCAGGACAGAACTTTGGTTGGGGTTTGGTGCCGCACAAATAAACCTGACTTGACTTGAACAAACAAGGTACCAGGAACATGAGCTCAGACTCCAGGTAAGTAAGTTGGTAACGTGACTGCACACATGAACAGTTTTTGTTTCGAGCTGTTTAAAGATGCTCTCAGGGTGCAGATACTTGTAAAGGAAGGTTTACGTTTTCTCACAATGACACGAAGATGCGGCTCTGCGGGTTACATTCAAGTAATTCTTTCATACACAGGGAATTAAAAGTCATGAAACTTGGATTCTGCATACCAGACAGCTGCTCCACCTGCTGAGCTAAACGTCCGCCTCATTAGAACCTGAGTGATGGAGTCCCTCTAATCACGCAGGCGACAGAGACTGATGTGGCTTTACAGAAATTCTTAAGTAGCAAGCACTCATGTTAAGAATTTCAGCAAAAAAGCAAAAAATAAAATACAGCATTGAAAATCACAATGACCCCCAACCCTCACTCGACCCTAACTTAACCCCGACTCTATTGGTTTAGGTTATAGCTGGTAATTGAAGCAGATTTTAGGAGGAGGAGCAGGAGGAAGATGGTTCCAAGTGTAGATTTTAATGTTACTGGCATGTCAAGTTTGTATGCTACTCAGAATGAGTAGGATCGGTTTTTTTCGAGGATCATTGATTTTGCAGGTTTTTCTCCGTGACACACTGGTATCCTGGTGGCGGTTGTTGCACATCTGGATGAGACATCTGGATGCAGAGCGAGAGAGTAAACATTTTAAATGGGGAGAATGAGAAGTAAAGTAAACGTTTAGAGGCACCACATCAAACCACTGTATATTAGGAAACTGATATTGGGAAAAAAGTCACATCGCACTTGTTTCACCTGCCAAAAATGGTGTCTGACATATGGAGAACAAGATTTGTGAGTCAGAACTACGAATTAATCAGTTGCTCTCAAATAATGCTCAAGAATTTCTCCACACACGTGATGGCAAATGAATTCACAATATCTTGAGACGTACGGAAGTTACGCAATAAAATAACAAAGTTATCATACGAGCATTATTCACACCAAATCAATTATTGTCTAACTGTGAGGATCAATGAATGCGGATTCCCCTGCAGTCATGACTCCAACGCTGTTTGTCACATTGGATCTTTGTTTGCAGAGATTTCACGACTTGGATTTGGTTTGTCAGTGATGGGGTTGTGTGTTGGGATGATGCAATTTATCAAGTAACTTTAGATCAAAGAGTAATAATAGCACATGGAGCATAAGTGGCGCCTCTCTGATACCGACTACAGACGTACATACTCATGACATTCCCATAAATGAGAAACAATGAGCTATTAAGCTCAAACAGAGGGTGAACCCTTCCTGAAAGCGAGCCATCTGAGTGAAGTGAATGAACCTTTATGCTCTGGCCGAATGACAAATTCAGTCTGTCAGTCACTCAAAAGATTCGGCTGGTGAATGAGGCACATCTATGAGCTAGCATTGCTTACGTAATTTCCCAGCATTTGGAAGTTGCTACAACACAGTTCTCCTAGCTTGCACTTGCTATCAGTTAGCCGCTGGATTGAACCGCATGATGTTAGCATCACTGTGAGAGGGACACATTAGAGCTTGTTAGAAACAAGCAGACTGAATTCAGTCAGCAGGGCATTTTGAGTTTGTGACTTTCCGTTGCTCTCCAAGCAACCCCACCATTGCTCCATCGCTCAGGTTTGTTGACAGGAGGTTTGGCGTTTACGTGCTGCGTTTGACTTGGCACACGTGTAGACCCAGCAGACCTTTGAAGTGCCTATAATGAGTTTGCATTTCATGTTCAGGTAGACAAATCTGGGCTTGCTGCCAAGTGTGTGTGTGTACGTGTGTGTGTGTGTGTGTGTGTGTACGTGTGTGTGTGTACGTGTGTGTGTGTACACATGCAGGCTTATGTTGCATGTATAAGTTTAAAACGATATTAAAACAATCAACATTGGAAAGGCGAGCCAACAATCAGCCAAAAACTACATTTGTTCAGCTGCTAAAGCAAGAAATTAACTTCATCTGGGATCCACTGCTTCGGTCCCTGGCTCAGATCTCAGCGTCACTGAGGCACACAAGCGCTCGGCCAGGCAAACACCGATTCTGTGCTATGTTTTTCTTTGTCTGCTGCCTCTGATTAATCTGTCAAAGATTTAGTTTTACTGTTATTTTATCATGTTTCAGGCTCTAGTTTAAATGTTGTGGGTGTGTTTGTCTGGTGCAAAAACTACGATGCTGATTTCCATACAACTGTGTGGATGGGCCGAGGAAGAACCTGGCAAATTTGTATCCAGAGACATGAAAGAAGAATGGACAAAGCAGCTTGCTCTCCCACATAACACCTCGGTAACATCTTTTGCAAGTCAGTGACTCGGAAATCGACTCTAATTTATAATTTATTGGCGTCGATGAATCACAAGTGCATCCGGCCTGTGATGCTAGCTGGACTGTGCAAGTCAACAATGTAACAAGGGTGACGCGAAGTTTCTGAGCAAGCACAACTGGACCGTCTCTGCAGAGCTGTCCCGTCTCAAGCTGTCAACATGAACTTTCCAACTCTCAGTGAAGGAGAGGGTTTTTTTATGAGTTGAACTGCAAATCTCATGTCACGGCGCACAGAGAGTTAAGACGTCACCATTGTCTTTGAAAATCGACAGTCCACAGAGTTCATGGAGTGGGCTGGACATGTCTTCATGAATTATGAGTCCTAAACCTACTGCTTCGTGCGTCACCCATCCCTTAGTAGCCACTCACAATTTTGTTCATTAAAAATATAAATGATAGATTCAAAATATCTTATATCAAGCAATTCAGCTAAAAACTACTGGAATGCTTAGTGATGAATTATGGATATTTATACAGTAAAATATCAAAAAGTATAAAATGTGAAGGACATATGAGTGAACTGCCGTGTAGATTAATACGTTAGTCATTTAACAGATTGTTAATTAACTGCTCCCCATAAGTTGCAGTAAAAATAACAGTGTTGTGTATCATGGAAAAAGCTCCCACTCTTTCAGGGCTGGACGTCTGATCCGGATGAAATGTTTCACAAATATTAAAATCTCGTCATGATACAATCATTCTGATGGGAAGACTGGAAAACTCCTAAAGGAGCGACGCTTGGGTCAAACTGAAAGTGTTGCAGGCTGACAACAAAGTGTGAAACCAATCAGCCTTTAGGTGGCGCATTTTTACAGCATTGAGAAATACGAAAAACCTTTTTAATGGTTGAATTTGGTCAGAAAAACCATCAGACTTCAGTCGCTTTTACACCGGACATCAATGCACTAATTTGCCCGTCTTTTTTGCGGCTCGGTCCGAGGTTTTAGACGGAATGCGGCTAATTGGGGGTCAGTTTTGGCCTGGCGATATTCTTCCTCCGAGGGGTCACTTATTGCTGACTCCATTGTTATGTAAATCCAAGCCGTCACTGTGTGAGGTGGGCGGAGGTGTCGACGATGACGCAAACAGCTGTGTGACCCACGGATGGGAGTCACCGCTGAGAGGACCGATCAGCACCTCACTGAAGGATGGCTTGTTGTATGGAAGGGCCGCGGAGGAGCTTGGTCGACGTGGCTGTCGCCGGATGAAGGAACAGGTCACAGGGTTGAAGATTCTTCTGACGCATGTGTTGTACACCACTGTTCACGCGCAACTTCGTGCTGCACGTCACGCGTTTACGCCCACGCAAGTTGAAAAGAGGAATGTTACGCCTCTATTTCACACAGGCAAGACGGCAAATTCCTCCTCTTCCTGGAGCAGTTTGGCGCATTCTGTGTTCAAAAAAGGCTTTCAACTGATTCTCATGATTGCTGACCCAGAAGAACAGACAGGCCTGGAGAGAAGAGGCAGAACGGCGTCCATAAATGTGTGTGTGAGTTTGAACTGGCCTGCTGTGACAGGACGCTGCGTTCACAAACGCTGTTGAAATTCACAACCCTGAAATAAAAAGACTTGGAATCAGTGAAGGTTCTTTGTCTGTGTCATAGGATATCTCACATCGGGGCACGAGCCTGATCCAGAGCTGCAGTCCTCCAAGAAATGTTGCTTTTTCATACAAGAGAATGTTGTATGTCAGGCAAAATGCATCACAAAGAAGATGCTGGACCTGGTAGAGGGGACCTGCACATAAACACCAGAAATGCATGCACGCATGCAGATAATCTGATCTGCAGCCCTGCACGTAGTTATCATCTGGTGAACCTCGTGCACCCTGACAACAGCTCACATCGAGCTGTAAGTGGGTCATGGTGGGAGACCTACCCCCACCAGGGTTGACCTCACATCTGAATATTCGTCTTCATTTTCTTTTTGATCAGTCAGATATGAACACAAATAGTCCAAAGCCTCTTTAAGCCACTTACAGTGATTATGTTAATCAGATTTGAGGGTATTTATAAATCAAATCCCTCTGACGGTTTATTGAGCTGATGAAAACTGGGAATTATTCGTCTTACTGGGTTAGAAGCTGTGGACGCTAACGGATGATATTCTAACAATTGCTGGAAAAAATAAATAAATAATGGCAACCAATATGTGGGTGACAGTGGAGAAAACTGACACAGGTCACTAAACTGCTTATATTTGGATAACGCAAGCAGCCCTGCTAGCTGATATTTTAATGCAGAGAAAACCAAGACCATGTTGTTCCAACGGTGTCTGTTTTTCGCCCACAGCCTGACTGTGACTTGGAGCCAGCTGGTGGAAGTCTGCAGGGGTGCTCCTCAAATGTGAAGTTTAGTCACAGTTTTGTTTTCTGCGGCTTCACAGTCTTCACTGTAACCCAGCACCCGGTTTTTAAGGCATTTCTGGACAATTTGAGAGCCTAGAAGGAGTACATCCAACTAAAAAAACTATTAAAAAAAAAAAAGAACACACAGTTTCCTGATGCCAACAGGGGCCCGACGACTAAATCACCCCAAATTGTCTTCCTTTGACTTTTCTACACAAGTTCGTTGAAAAATCAGCCTTATAGGTTTGCGTTGTAGTGCTGAAAGACAGACAGACAGACAGACAGACAGACAAATGCCACAAAAACCACTACTTTCTTGTTAGAAGTAATGAACAGTTACGAATCCTCAAATAGGATCTCGTGAGCGTGGAACAGCTTGGAGGCCACCGCAAATCTTGTGAAGATCATCTCTTGTGTCATTTGTGCGCAGGGAACTTTGGCTTGTCTCCTTCTGGGTTTGCTCGTTTTTGTGGCATGGATGGACCGTCTTGGTCTTTTATTTTTGGTATCTGACACAATATAAAGTGCACATCAACACTCCAAACTCCAACTCTGGCCGGTGTTATGCAACCATGATGTCATCCAAAGGGGAGCTTTTGTAGGCTACAAGTATGCTGAACTCTCCCCTACATTCATGAAAATGAGCGCTGTTCTGAACAGAAGCAGCTCACTCGGTCGCATCTCTCAATATCTGACGAGGGATTTGGTGAATGTGGTTTGTGTAAATCATCCTTTACTCTATGACAGCAAAGTTGGTCAGGTAATGAAATCCTTGCAGACAATTCATGTGAAAATGACTTTCCTGTGCCTGGTTAACCAAGCGTAGTAAATTTAGATAGTATTGCAATATAATGGGGTAATGGTCTGCAGCGCTTCAGGAGAGCAGCTCACTTGGTTGTAGACGGAGAGCTCTCGCCTCTCCTCCAACGAGCTTCTTCACTTCCAGAGAATCTCGAGTCTACAGAGTTATGTCATTGATTACCATGTCATTGATTACCATGTCATTGATTACCATGTCATTGATTACCATGTCATTGATTACCAAGTCATTGACTACAATCTCATTGATTACCAGGTCATTGATTACCATGTCATTGATTACCATGTCATTGATTACCATGTCATTGATTACCATCTCATTGATTTCCTTCTCACTGATTACCATCTCATTGATTACCATCTCATTGATTACCATGTCATTGATTACCATCTCATTGATTTCCATCTCATTGATTACCATGTCATTGATTACCATGTCATTGATTACCATGTCATTGATTACCATCTCATTGATTTCCTTCTCACTGATTACCATCTCATTGATTACCATCTCATTGATTACCATGTCATTGATTACCATCTCATTGATTTCCATCTCATTGATTACCATGTCATTGATTACCAAGTCATTGACTACCATGTCATTGATTACCATCTCATTGATTACCAGGTCATTGATTTCCTTCTCACTGATTACCATCTCATTGATTACCATGTCACTGATTACCATCTCATTGATTACCATCTCATTGATTACCATGTCATTGATTACCATGTCATTGACTACCATGTCATTGATTACCATCTCATTGATTTCCATCTCATTGATTACCATGTCATTGATTACCATGTCATTGATTACCAAGTCATTGATTACCATCTCATTGATTACCATCTCATTGATTTCCATCTCATTGATTACCATGTCATTGATTAACATGTCATTGATTACCATCTCATTGATTACCATCTCATTGATTAACATGTCATTGATTACCATCTCATTGATTACCATCTCATTGATTAACATGTCATTGATTACCATCTCATTGATTACCATCTCATTGATTACCATGTCATTGATTAACATCTCATTGATTACCAGGTCATTGATTACCAAGTCATTGATTACCATCTCATTGATTACCAGGTCATTGATTACCATCTCATTGATTACCATGTCATTGATTACCAAGTCATTGATTACCATCTCATTGATTACCATCTCATTGATTACCAAGTCATTGATTACCAAGTCATTGATTACCATGTCGTTGATGCCACTTGGACTAGCAGTCCCCCGAGCTGTAAGAGTCACAATTGTTTGGGTTATTAGAGTGAACGGATGCAAATCACAAGACTGTTTGGGGACAAGAACTGTTTTCTACAGGAACTGGATGCACTCACCAAGTGGTGCTAAAGATGACACCATCAGCTCCTCTGTGTCCGTTCTGGTGC
This sequence comes from Aulostomus chinensis, assembly GCF_037954235.1. Lineage (NCBI taxonomy): Eukaryota > Metazoa > Chordata > Actinopteri > Syngnathiformes > Aulostomidae > Aulostomus > Aulostomus chinensis. The sequence goes on from NC_141331.1 coordinate 25,509,140, forward strand.
TGAGTCATGAGTTCATTTCAAAATTTGTAACGGCTTTTCCCATTGTTTAACTTCTGAGCTCACACAGACAAGAAAAACAAAGTCGAATTTGCCGCTCAGAGAAAGCTGTGGTTGTTGAGCTGAGGGTGCGGACGGAACCATCGGCATCGCTGGTACAGGGCGGTGCCGGCCAGCCCAGCTCTAGCACCTGAATCTGAATGTTTGATCAAAGTGATTCAGGCTCTGGTTCTTGTTTGAAGTTGGATCTCCAATAAACTGATTAATGTCCTTGAGTGTGACAACATAATTAACTCAGGATGAGGAAACTGAAGCAAAAATGGCAGTGCTGCAGCGCTAACAGAAGTACGAGGCTGGTTTGAAAGGGTTCACAAGAATAAGTGCACAACATCGTGCCTTGACGGTGTGACTCAAAGAGCGTCATCATATCAGTAGCTGGCTGGCAGCGAGGGATGCTCATGCCGCTGCTGCCCACTTACAGGAAATGCTACATGCTAATTGATGTCTAAGTTATTAGCAGATTGTACTTTATCTCTTTATGTTTATTTCCACCATTGATTCAAGATGATTCTACACAGATAACGTGATATTTTCATGTCAGACCCTGGTCACAGTACTCTCACTTGAGCACAGATGTTCAGCAGGCTGCTTCTGTCACCTCTGCTCAAACTACAGCAACTTCAGTCACCACTTCAGAAGTTTTCACTGATTTGACTGTGGTTTCTTTCAAGCTTCATTTACTCCTTCAATCCCTCGTCATGTCTTTGAAAAACTACTGGGTCGAGGCCGTCTGTGACCTCATCACATCTTTCCTGCTTGTGTGTGGGAGAGGTCAAAGATTACATTCCCTCATTGTCACTCTTTGGAAAATTAGAAGCAGAAGCAGGGGAAGTCATCGACTGAACCCTGGTAGGAGAGGACTTGAGTGCGAACATCAAAAAACATTCCTGAGATGGAATGTTCCACATTCACAGAAGAGGTCTTTCCAAAGCTTCTGCCAAAAAGATAAATGCGTATACTCTACTGCGTAAGATACAGTGGAAATGTAATACAATATCGAAGTATTGTACTGTAGCGTTGCGGTTAGTCAGGGTGTAAGAGGGCTGGCCATCTTACCTTCACCTCTAATATCCTCACTTCCTCTTCATGACCCCTTCTTAATGTAACATTCACTTTAAATACGCAGTCCTTAACATTTACTTTGCATGGAAATAAACTTGAAACAGTTAATGCAAATGTCAAGAATGGGTGGTTTGGGATCCTGTTATTTTACTGCTATTCTTACTTTTATTATTGGGTTGTTGTTGTTGTTGTGTAAGATGTCTCTTCTAAATCTCTTTCATTTCTCAAAAGTTTTTTTGTACTGATTTATTTCATTATAGCTTAGTCACGTTTGGGGGAGAAATATTAAAAACCTACAGCCCAAGCATGGATACAGCACAGAGAACCGTCAGACCATCGTTTCTGTGTCAGTGCAGAGAAAGTCCAGCTTTTTGTTCTTAACTTCTGAGAGGAAAAGTTACTGGTGAGTGCAGCTGGTTAGATTTACAATAAATGAGTTTCAAGGAGGTGACATAGTGGAGCACTGGTCAGCACTGTGCTAAACAGCAAACCAGCAGCAGCAGCAGCAGCAGCAGCAGCAGCAGCAGGTGACGTCTGCACTGGAACCAAACTGAAGGCCCAGAAGGCCTGCCTGGTGTGTCTGCTCTCCTACTGTCAGACTCACCTGGAGCCTCTTCTGTCAGCTTCAGGTCTGAAAAAACATCAGCCGATCGAGCCGGTGGAGAACCTGGAGGGCAGGATGGGTATGAAGCACCATAAACCTCTGGAGCTCTTCTGTAAGAGCAACCAGGTGTGTGTCTGCCTGCACTGCACCTACTCAGACCACAAAACCCATGAAGTTGTTCCTCTGGAGGAAGAATATGAAGAGAGGAAGGTGGAGCTGAGGACGACTGAGGCTGACATGCAGCAGATGATCCAGGAGAGACAACTGAAGATTCAAGAGTTCCAACATTCAGTTGACCTCAGAGAGAGAAAGAGGAAGGTGTTCAGGTCTTCGCAGCTCTGAAACGGTCCGTGGAGAGAGGCCTGAATGAGCTCGTGGGGATCATCGAAGAGAAGCGGAGAACAGCAAAGAACCAGGCTGAAGACTTGATCAGAGAGCTGCAACAGGAAGTCTCTGAGCTGAAGGAGAGAAGCTCTGAGGTGGAGCACCTCTCACACTCTGAAGACCACCTCCACCTCCTCCAGACCTTCCCATCCCTGAAAACTGCTCCGGACACCAAAGACTGCACAGAGGTCCACATCCGTCCACCGTCATATGAGGGGACTGCGGCTCAGCTGTGGCTCAGCTGGAGGAGACGCTCAGTGAAGACTTGAAGGAGCTGTTTTACGTTGAGCTGAAGAGAGTCCAGCAGCGTGAGGTGGATGTGATAGAGCTCAACCTCGCTTCATCCTGTCTGGTAACAGGAAACAAGTCAGTGTTGGTGATGTGAGGAAGAATCAACCCACAGAGAGTCTCTTGTCTTTGTGTCTAAGGAAATCAGAGTTTCTCTCCAGGCCAGTTTTACTTTGAGGTTCAGGAAAAGACCAGGAGTGACCAGAGAGTCCAGCATCAGGAAGGGAATCCCCACATGCACCCCTCAGAGCGGTTACTGGATGGTAATTGTGAGAAGTGGATATGAGTGTGATGCTGGTGATGACTCTCTGCTCCGTCTCTCTCTGAAATCTGCACCTCAGAAGGATGGATGCATGGATCACGACTGGAGTCTGGTCTCCTTCTATGACGTGGATGCTGCGGTTCTCATCTACTCCTTTACTGGCCATCTGGTCTTCAATCCTGGTTCAAAACATGGCAGTAAAAACTCTGCCCCTCTGATCATCTGTCCTGTCAATCAAACAGCTTGATTGGTTTAATCATCAGTGATTAATGATTCACTGCTGGCAGCACAAAGCTTTCTGTTTGTGAGTGAACTGTCTTTATTTATGCTTTTGTGTGTGTGTGTGTGTGTGTGTGTGTTCTAGTACTTGCGACATATTGAGGACTAGAATACGTATTTAACCAACAGAGTGAGACATTTTTGGGAAGTGAGGACATTTTAGCCGGTCCTCACATCTTCAAAGGGCCATTTGAAGGTCAAGACTTGGTTTTAGGGTCCAGGTTAGAATCAGGTTCTGGTTAGGTTTAGGGTCAAGGTCAGAGGTCAGGTTAGGTTAAGGGTCAAGGTTAGGGTCAGGTTAGGTTTAGGGTCAAGGTCAGGGTCAGGGTCAGGCAGTCAGTTGAGGTGGTTAGGTTTAGGGTGAGGGCCTAGGGAATGTATAACGTCAATGAAAGTCCTCACAAAGATATAAGTACAAAGATGTGTGTGTGTGTGTGTGCGCACGCGTGTGTGTGTGTGGTGGGGGTTGCAGTTGTATGCATGGATGAGTATGCAGTGTAATGCTCAATTGCTTAGAGTATTCTACGTTATCATCAATAGTATAACATCAGAAAATTCAATGAGAGAAATATAATTATTATTCATCAATCAATACCAATATTCCCAGTCGACATGATTATTCATTAATCATTAATAGCGGGAAAAACTGACTGGAAAGGACACATAGCAGCTCACTGCCGCTCAAGCGCACACCCAACACACACACACAGTCCCTGAGTTATACCTGCACTCATCACTGTTGAAGTGCGGTGGTGTGAAAAATAAAGTTTAATAAGTCAAATAAAAACTCGGGCACGGGGTCTTTCTGTGTAAGTCTGCATGTTCTCCCTGTTCCTGCTGGGTTCTCTCTGGTACTCCAGCTTCCTCCACAATCCAAAGACATCAAGAGGGACCAGGTTAATCCAGACTCTAAATTGACCGTAGGCGTGGCTGTGAGAGCCAATGGTTGTCTGTCTCTATGTGTTGGCCCTGTCATGGACTGGTGACCTGTCCAGGGGGAAGACTGCTGGGATAGGCTCCACCCCCCCCCCGACCCTTAATAGGAACAAGCGGAAGAAAATGGATGGATGGAAACCAAATAAAAAATAACAAAAAAATTTGACTTACATCCAAATTACACTGTTGCCTTCAGAATGTAGAGAAATGTGACACACGAGTCCGTTTCTTCCCGTAAAATTCAAATATTATACGTATTATACTGTATGTGTGGGTGTATGGGTACTCTATGTGCTCTCTGAGTACTTTCAACTTTGCCACTGATGCTAATTATTATCTGTCGCCTACAACTGTTGACATCACGTTCCCAGCGTGTTCAAGGACAGTTGATTCAAGGGAAAGCATTCCAGTCACAATCCCTGAGAATGGCTCCCATTTCGTCACATCCCATCCCGGGTTTGGGTGGTGACGGCTACCCCTCTGTGGGTAAGTGATTTGCAGAAGTTCAAACCAAAGATGGCTATGACCATATAGTCTTCTCCTATGTAGTCTACTCCTATACAAAATAGAGTACTCTACCTATTATAGTCTAGTGTATAATGTCTTCTCCTATGTAGTCTACTTCTATACAGCCTACTTGTATATAGTCTACTTTACATGGTCTGCTCCTATCTTTAGTCTAATTCTATACAGAGTATTCCTTTCCATAGTCTACTCCTGTATAGAGAGCTACTCCTATTTGGTCGACCCCTACGTAGAGTCCTCCTACTCCTACAGAGATTTGTCGTCCGTCACAACAAGCACATTTATTCAACTCTGCATTTAGCTGTGATGGTTATGGGCTGTTAGCATGTATTCATAAATGGAATGTGCCTTATGGTTTAAAGCACTCTTTTTTCTTGTGTGTGTGATTCACGGCCTCGCCTCTCCCGTTGACTTCTCTCCCGTCTTGTCCCAGTCACATGATAAATATTGAAATTGCCTCCAGTTTCGAGGGAATCCTGCGGAACTCGAGACCCACAAGAGTCCCGGAAAAAATGTCAGCCTCCATTCTTTAGGTCTGGCAGTGAGAGTGAGAGTCCTCACGGACATGTTGTCTTGGGTTTAAAAGAGCCTGCTGTGGGTCATCTGGTTCAGGTGCTGCATTACATAACGGTGTGTGTTTGTGTGCGTCACACACATCAAAGGGTTTACTGGGTACAAAGAGGTGATAAGGGGGACGATGGTTTTTCAGCCCGACAACACACGGACTGACCCTTTGTTGTTGGAATTTCCGAAAAAGGAAGATTTACTCAACTGTTACCTGGGGCACTGCTGTGATTCCTAATTACCGCTTTGTCCTTGTCGCCCCAAGCAGACGTCCCTGACAGACAAGCATCCATGGACACACAAACACCTGTACCTGTAAGCAACAAAGTGCTCACACACACACTCTGACAGCAGAAACCTAATGGTGTGTGAGTATGAACAGGAGATTCCCCTTTTAGGTTTTAGGTTAAACTGCGACATACAGCATGTCTGACACACTTGTGTGTTAACAGTGGGGCGTCTGAGAGAAAAAGTCTCTCACTTTGATGTATCAATGATCACAAACGGCCACGGCGTGCAGGGATACAGGAATAGAAACAAAGGCAAATGATTCACTTCAACCTGAACAAGTCTGACCCGCCACCAACACGCCTCACATGGATGGACTCAGCAGGGACGTGGGCTGGAGGTGTGTGTGTGTGGGGGGGGGGGGGGGGGGGGGGGGTTGCTTTGAAGCCTTGATGCTGGCCAGCGAGATCAGTGGTTCCTGATGTCCTCAGGTGAACTCATAGGTCATGGCAGCAGTCCCACTGTCCCAGTGGCTCCTTTATTTTGCTCTCAGTAAGTTGGACCATAAAGTGTTGGATGAGCATGAGGGATCATGCCTGTAGATGAGCTCATCTTATGCATTATTAATCCCATCATATCTTGTATATATTTGTCAGTATCTGGCTGCAGAATTCTTGAATTACATACAGAAATATTGCTGAGTTTTAATGTCTGCCTGTCACCATCTCACAATGGACCCTAACTCACTAATGCAGTTCTTTGAAATAACTATGCTGTACAGCAGTATAACTCATGATCAATGCAATTTTATTTGAAATAGAAACAATAACAACATAAACACAAGGCAGGTTAAATGCAAACTGGACTGCTTTATTTTTGGTTTTTGTAAGTATATAAATAGTAAAACTACGATACAAAACTAGTTAATGAAAGTTAAAACTAGTTAATGTTAAAACGAAGTTTTTCTATGAAAACAAGTTAGAAAAGCGTGAAGGGTCTGTTGCTAACTGATCCTGATAACCCACCACAAACACCTGAGAGCCCCCAGGTAAGAATAAATCTGCCCCTGGGGAACACGACCGTGAGCACAGTGGTTGTATCAAAGAGGTGGACGAAAGTTTGAAAACAATCAGCTACTTTTGACGACAGCAAAGGTCAGACTCGTGTAACCCCCACCAACACACACGCACACTCACACACACACACACACACACACACAAATTCACTCGTTCACACATGAAAGGAATAAAAATCCATAAACACACACCAGCATGTGGCGACTCAGCAGGAAGCGGTCCTGAGGTTGAATGTGGGTGGGTCTGTCTTTACGTGTGCCTGCACATGTGCCTGCAAACATAATTAGTGGAGGTCTTTTGTCTGAGAGGCAGAAAGTAAATAAATCTGCTAAAATGTTTGTGCGTGTCTGTGAATTGTGTCTAGTCTGTGTTTTACACAGGTGTGTACAGAGGGGACAGGAGCAGCGACTCAAAGAAGCGCGATGGAGACCCCAGCCTTCGTACACGAGAGGGACAGCCTTCAGGGTCCTTTTCAGACACACGATCCCATCCCATGCTGGTTTTGACTACCAGTCGACACACAGGCCAACCCTGAAGGACAGGAACCCAGTAGAGACGTACAGACATCCACACTGGTGATGTTATCAGTCCCTCAAATGTCTGTCATCATCAGTATCGTTAGAACGGCTCTCAACAGTGACCCAGAGATATGGCCTCGTTATCATCAGTGACAAAAACACACTTGATCCACGACCACTTCTGGAAATACATCATCTGCTAAAATGATCAAAAGAGACAATCATGAGGTGTGAGCACAGCGGTTAAGTTCTGCTTGAAATGAGATGGGTTTACGAGGCGCCTCGTGGCAGGTCACAGCATAACTACTCCTTAAATTACAATTCTACAATTCTACAATTTCATTTGGCAGACGCTTTTGTCCAAAGCGACGTTCAACACAAGCAAGAATTCAGACTTAATTAAGGAAAAGTCCATAGGAAGCGCAAAAGTGCTTCAGTTGTGATTTGGTCACAGGTACTGCCATCTAGTGGCAGAAGAAGTGTCGCCCCCCCCCTCCTTTTTTCTTTTTCTTTTTGACAAACATACAACATCACACAACCCAGTTAGTGCTACATAATCACTAAGTGCTGGGTCTTGGACCCTCTGACTGATTCTACCCCACAGAACAAAGAGGAGAAGAGTCAGGTTCAGTGCCTCGGTGCTCTCTGAACAACTGAGTCTTCAATTGTCTCTTAAAAGTAGAAAGGGACTCAGCAGAACGCACAGAGTTCAGTAGTTCCTTCCACCATTTGGGAACAATTTGGGAATTATTTCAATGTAGACTCCAACCATCCCACTGCGGTTCATCTGTGGTAAAGTATTAGCCACTCTCACCGGCCAGTCACTAAACAGTCGCGTGCTTGTGAAACGACCCTGAAACACTGCTGTTGTTTTTGTCAAACAATATTAAACACGTTCAAATTTGAATATCTCAGTTTGCTGGGAAAATTCAGGATTGTAATGGTCGGTTAAAATGGGTTTTATCATTATTCGGGTTAAAATCACTCCTGTTTTGTTCTGTTACCCGTGATTAAAGATCAAGAGTTTCTACAATTCCTTAGATTTAACAGCACCAAACAAAGACAACCACCCACCGCCGTCAGCTGAGTGTCAGCGTGGAATGAACGGCGTAAACAACCTGCTTGTTTCAGTCGCAGCAGCTTCTTCCATCGCACAGGACAGGACTGTCATCCAGAGGCATGTCCAACATTCCCCTGTCAGGGGATTTTATAATACTTGGCACCTCACAACATAATTGACAAGCCTGCTTTTGCTTCTATTTCACCCAGGCGGTTGCTCGTGTGTCCGAAAAACAATATGTGGGCTCAGCAGGGCTCCATATGGAGGGAGTGAACACACTTTTCAGAGTTGGTCAACAGTAAAGTGTGTGGAGGAATTTAAACTAAAACTGACACAGATTGTATCAGACGTGACCTCCTTGCACAGAGAGCTACAGGCTGCCTGAGGAATCGTGCGGGGAAGCACGCTGCCCTGAAAACAGCCTGTCTTCCCTGTGAAAGTGGTTTCTGCTGCCAGGAAGGCAGCTGAGGGCGTTTTAGAGTGTGACCTGCACCTGCTTCCAAGAAATATTGCACCTGAAACCCATCTGAGAGGCAGATTTCTTGACAGTGGGTGCTGCAGGTTGCTCAGTGTTGAGCACGGCGCTCTTGCTGGCTGGGTTCACTTCATCTTGTTCAACAGAGTAGAAATACAGCGTTTCATTCACAGGCCTCAGCCAGCAGCCAGATTTACACCAGCGTCCTTCCTGCTAGCGGCTGAAGTGGGTACAATTAAATCAAATCTGTCAGAAAACCAGTTTTATTGCATGCACGTGCTTCAAACACTCGTGTTGCTAAATGTGCTGTCTGTCTGTGTGCCGATAGGTTCCGTATCCACACTGGAACATCCAAGTATGACTAAATGTAGTGGGCTGCTACCTCAGAAAACTGTTTCCAGCCAGTTACCATGCTAGCAGTTGTTAGCAGCAGAAACTCAAAGCAGTAAGCTCAAGCTGTGGATTGAAAACAATTATTTTACATTTTAAGAAAAGACATATGAAGCTGGACTGGGAGGCTCCATCTTCAGACGGCTCTTGTCATCGTGATGGAACTGAAGAAAACATTCACCGAGAGATGCACAAGAGCTGTCATTGATCAGAGGCTCGCCGTTTGTACTCTTTGACTCTTGGGCTTGAATGGCAAATGAAGCACCATGTTTCTTAGATAGTATAAGAATGTCAACGTATGACCATCGAAGAGTGGAGCAAAAGTTGTCTTCAGTTTGATGAGGCTCGTGCCCTGCGACCAGCCACATTCCTGTAAAGTGGGTGAGCTCCACGAGTCATGTGTCATGCACATTTTAATTATTTTGTTGTGTGCTTTATATTCATTATTGGATGCATTTTTTTCCTTGGCTGTATTTTCTGGCTGGAACTAACAAACTAGTAACAGGTGTAGTGGGCAGGTGGAGACTGAAGGCAGCAGACAGGCACAGGACGGAGTCAGAGGGGCCTCCGGGAAAGGAGGAACAGCAGGGGACCACGGGGAGAGAGCCAAAGCAGTAAAGTGTCCTTCGTTGAACCCACAGATCTGAGGATGAGCTGCCACCAGAGCCAGAAGCGCAGCAGTCTGTTTGGCATAAATACTGTAGCCGGCATCGGTAGAGCACGTTGCAACCGCCCAGGAAATACTGGGAGAGCCAACTGTGGGGCCAGGCAAGGGATGATGGATGGTGTGTTTGCAGGATATGGATGGCTGTTTTCCTCCACAGTGAGTGGATTACTGGGAAGAGGGCCACAGTGACTACAAGAGGAGAGGAGCCAGGCACTGTCTACGTGGACTAGAGGACGGGCCGAGGTCGTGCAGCTGCGTGCGTTCATGTTGGCCTCCTGTTGGAGACATACTGATGGACTCATTGAGGGGTGTTTTAATCATTACTTCAGGGCGTTCAGTCCAAATGTTGTTTTTCTTTGTTGCTGTTTTATGATAATAAACCTTTTTCAAACTTTTGTTTCTATTTAGTCTCCGCTTACTTTCAGATCCCCTGTTGAGCCTTTTCATTCTGTGCATTCCATGGATCGTCTTCCGTTTATTCCTTTCTATCAAGGGTCGCGGGGGGGCTGGAGCCTACGGGCGAGAGGCGGGGTTCACCCTGGACAGGTCGCCAGTCCATCACAGGGCCAACATTCAGAGACGAACAACCATTCACACTCACATTCATACCTACGGTCAATTTAGAGAATCAATCAGCCTCGTCCCCAAATTGATGTCTTTGGACGGTGGGAGGAAGCTGGAGTACCTGAGAGAACCCAGCAGGAACAGGGAGAACATGGAGACTCACCCAGAAAGACCCTGTGCCCGAGCTGGGACTCGAACCCAGAACCTTCTTGCTGTGAGGCCACGGTGCTGACCACTGCACCACCGTGCAGCCTGCATTCCATGGATCTCTAATCAAATTTCTAGGAGGCCTTGGTGGCATCTTAAAAACATAAATGCAGCATTCTTCATATTTATTCTCATATTTTGTCACATGTCGTGGATGCTTAGTCCATGAATACACGTGTCAAACATGCTTCAGCAGGCCGACCACCTCCTCATCTTTGTCAGCTTTTCAGTAATAACCTCCAGAACTTCCCAGCTCTACTGAAGTGGTCTGATTGACACCATCCAGTGATGCCCTGGCCAGCTTGTGGATCCTCCTGTGGGAAGACGACTCTCCAATGACCAGGTGTATAGAGCACCCGTGTGTCTTCAACCCTGCTCGCCCATCTCTTCAGCATGTCGTCTCTTCCCATCTTCACATCATGTCCTCCCTCTGGAGGCGCCAGGATGCTCTGTCCTCTCTCATAGAAGTCACCCTCATTTCCGTCATCGCAGCTCTTTGTCGGTACGTGGCGTGGCGGTGGATTGCAAGTGTTTGTGAGTGACTAGCAAGGAGGATTCGTGAGCAAGAGGCAGACTTCTCACCAGCCTTTTAATTAGACTAATTAACATATGAAAAGGTGTCCCAGGCTAAGAATTTACATAATTTTTTTTCCATTCACACTGGCTATTCATTTATTTTTCAAACAAACAAAAGAGCTGAGACAAAACAAAGCAAAAACAAATTGTATTAAAAAAAGAACCTGATCGGAGCTGAAACTGCTGGACCTGCTCACAAATGAGAGCCTCGTTCTTTTAGTGGCAGGACGCAGATACGACCTGAGTCTCATCACCCTGATGATGGAGGCCGCCAGCTTGGGCAGCTCCCATCACAGCAGCCTTTCATGCGACGTTCTGAAGAAGTGTCTTGGACTCTGCCTGCCCCTGTGCTCCCGCCCCCTCCACCACGCCACTCGCAGGCGCTCCATCCTGTAGACTCCAGCTAACTCACAGAAGCTAAAGCTAAGCTAGGCCTCGGTCGGCCTGCACGTCGTCCCTCAACAGTTCAACTTTACATCTGACACCAGTGCAAGTTTTTTACAGATGAGGCAGAAGCATTGTGGTACACTTGCTTGATGTTTAACCAGGGGAAGAATAAGGAGCAGTGGTGGTCCAGACAGTGCTACGCTCTGTGGTCAGGCCGACATCAGCACAGCGACACACTTCCAGCAGCCCCCATCCCAACCCCCCGCTCTTACCAGTTACCTGCATGACACTGACTCCTGAGAGGATTTAAAGGCACTTCGGAGCTTGGATGGCGAGACTGGCGGCCAAATTAGGCTCCTTTGAATGAATCATTAAATCTTTGACTACTCGTGGTCACCCCTAAAAGTGAAGAGGAAAAATGATGAACAACTACGCTTCCCATGGGAAACTCTCATTATGTAACAAAGTTGTGTTTGGATTACATCACCAAAACTGCCTCCCTGTGGACCATCAGGTCAGTGGGACCACCTTACAGAACCGTATGAGTGGTTTAATGGGATACACAGGTGGAAAATAAGCAGCAGTCCCATAGCTGGTATTTCACTTAAATAAATACCAATGTAAATTCTGATGCTGCTGCCGTCTGTTTCTGTTTGAAATGTGTGTCAATGGCCTTTGGAAAATATCATAAATTCAGTTTTAGAGAAACAGTTGCAAAGCCACAGCTGATTCTTGTGTCAGTGTGTTTCACTCTCATAGTTTCCTTGCAGTAAACATCCCTATCAGGTTTCCATTCCTCGACTCAAATGTGTGAAGCAAACCTTTGTGGATCCGTCAGACCGCTGAGGGTGAAGAATTCCTCCACCAACACTATTTAACGAACAGTGCTAATAATCGTTAAGCCTCACTCGTGTGGTGCAGCCAGAAAAGCTGCAACTGCTCATAGTAAGAAGCGTGTGTACAAATGTGGGTGTAAAACAGTGGAACGAATTATATATTAGAGTTGTTTGCGGTTCAGTAACACTTATCAGAGAATCCGGATTTGGCAAATGTCCTTTCTGATTTTACCAAGCACCTTTCATGACCCAAAACTATTTCATTCCAGACTTTAGGGCTTGTGAGAAAATGTTATTTTGTGTAAAAGAAATTAGGATTTTGCAGGTTTGAGTGTGGGGTCTTTCTGGGTGAGTCTCCATGTTCTCCCTGTTCCTGCTGGGTTCTCTCTGGTACTCCAGCTTCCTCCACAGTCCAAAGACATCAAGAGGGACCAGGTTAATCCAGACTCTAAATTGACCGTAGGCGTGGCTGGGAGAGCCAATGGTTGTCTGTCTCTATGTGTTGGCCCTGCCATGGACTGGTGACCTGTCCAGGGTGAAGGCTGCTGGGATAGGCTCCACCCCCACCACCCTGAACAGGAGAAGAGGGGGAAGATGGAGGGATGGATGGATGGAAATTAGGATTTTCTTTAATCTTGATTCCTTGGCCGCTATACCTCTTGAGCCATGGTGCTATAATATTTTGGAATAAATTATGTTTTATTTTGCAATAATTGTTCTTCAATCTAAAACGTAATCGAGAGATGCACATGCACAAATTTGATAGTTATGTGACCTGAACTCCAGCTGACAGCCCTTAGACATGAGGAGTAGATTTGTTTGATCAGTGCCTGTTGTGTTGTTGCTGTGTCTCTCACTTTTATGAATGATTACCTGTCACTTCTCCAGCCGCCTCATGTAGCGCCTCAACAGGTCTGCTGGAAAACTTGAGCGTTCCATCAGTGTCTCTTGATTAACGCAGCCTATCAGACTCAAGAACAAAACCACACTTGGTCTGCAAAACAGTTTCGCAAGAGCAACATTTATTAAAATCATTGATACTTTATTCTTGTGAGGAGAGGACACCAGATGTACCCAGTGTACAAATGGTGCATTTTGTAGCAAATATACTTTCCTCAAAGACAGCAGCAGCAGAATTGGCATGTACAAAAATACACTTTTGATTTTCTTACACAAGACAGCATACCAAAGTAACAGGATCATATATTTATATATATATATATTTCTGTATCATAAATATGGACTTTACATGAACACGCCTCACTGTAATGGAATAACAATTATAACATTAATAAGACAGGGTAAAGTACTTGTTGAGACAATTCAAAATATTAACGCTTAAAGAGACGATTGCCTTCTTCCAGTGTGTATTCTGGTGGAAAAGGTTTGTTCTGTTACTATGCATTTATGGACTTTTCCAAACACTGATACACACATGAAATAAGGAAATATATGATAAAGTATCACCACACAAATCAGCATTAGAGTCAACAAATCCCACACACACACACGCATGCACACACACATTCTTCTCATTCTGTGTGGTGAGGAATTCTTAGTGAGAGCATTGAAGTGCTAGCAAGAAGAAAGGAGGTTTCTCTCCCTCAGTGGCGCACGTCTTCTCACATTCCCACTCGGTCACCGATCACTTCCTACTCACCAACTTGCACAACTTCACGCACACAATCACACATGGATGTTTTGGACCTCGCTCCATCCCTCCCGGGTCCCACAGATACAAACAGCAGTCACACTGTAAGCTGCAAACAATAAATATCTGCCCTACCGGCCTTTCACCGATTCATACACTCCCTGGGGAAAAATTGTCGACCATAAGAAGGCAGCTGGTTGAAAAAGTACAAATACTTTAAAAATAGTTTTGTTTTCCCAAGGTACTGGTACACACAGTGGGGTTGTGTGCAAAAACGTTTCTCTTCTGGCAAGCAGCAACCACCACATCGTGTTGTCATTAATTCTACTGAAAGCGGCAATGACAAACATTTTTTTGGGCCAAGATTTTTGTCCTCTACGATCTTTTTAACCCCTGGTGGTCTGCTCTTCCTCAAAATGACTTTGAAAGAAATGAGTGCCATGGTACACAAAAATAATTTGAAATGTAGGCCAAAATATTAGAAAAAAAACTGACAAAAATGTGTTTTCAGTGTCCTGTCCCGCCACACTTTTATGCTGGTTTTATAAATGGTAAAAAGAATGTTAACAGTATTTTAAAAACCGTCTTTGGACATTTAGGAAACTTCCAAAGAGTATCAAAATATGACGCTTTACAAAAAGGTGACTTAATTAAGGGTTGGTTAATGCTTAGTTAACCATTAGTTCACAGTTGACAAACATGTCAAGTAATCATTTGCTGACGGTGTTCATGTTAATTTTACAGGTTACAGCAAAGATGGATAGAAACACTGGGTTGTGATGGGATTCATGTTCACCACTTTACAAAAAAAAGTCACAAAGAACAATAATTAATGCTTAGTTATGCTTAGGTAATGCTTAATTATCACTGTTTTACATAACTAAGCATTAACTTATCATTATTAGTGTACTCTTATTGTAAAGTATTTAAAAAAAATACATCTTTGTCCTGATTCTTTCATGTCTGAAGAATTTTTCATGTGCTGAAAACGCAGCAACACATTCCAAAGGAAAAACAAGACCGCTGCCAGAGAAAAAAAATATTTGTGGAAGCCATTTTGGCACGCAAGTCGTGAGGATGACCTGCTTTGACAGCGGCTTTAATGGCTACGAAAGGACCAAGAACTCCAACTAAACAAACTGTTTCTGCTCTTTCATGACTTCACTGCTGAATAAACTTTTTTTTGAGGAATCCAGCAGCAGAACAGCAAGGCAACCCTCAAACGAATGAAAGCCCTTTAAAACATTGTTCGTTAATTACTTTGGAATTAGTTGTCCAACAACGTATTAAGAGCCAACGGATGCATTTCTTGTGTTGGCAGCATTTACAGCCTCAATTTTCTGTCTCACAAGGTTGCTGGGTTAAAGAATCATTCTGTAGCATCCACGCACTCTTTTTGTGGGAGTGTCTCTCTTACTTTTGCCGAATCGATGGAGTCATTGAGGAACAGGTGACACTGATGAGCTCGGCAGTGTTGAAAATGCTCAACACTTTCAACTGAAGAGGAGAGAAAAGTATGCCAATGCTTCTACTGTTTGCCAGATGTAACAATTTCTCGATGGAACAGAAATCGAAGTATAGATTTAATATTTCATGGCCTCAGGGAAGTGGAACGATGAAGCAGGAAGAGTACGAGTACCTTTTAACATCCTCGCATGTACCATTCTTACAAACTGCAACATCTCTGTATTAGCTGACTACTGAAAGAAATACATGAAGAAGGGTGAGCATCAGTACATCAATAATAAGACAGTTGCATACCAGCCAACATACAAAAACAGTCTCTCACAAACACAGTTTATCTGTACAAAGTTTACACATATGACTCTTCTGCAAAAAACAGCTGGTCAAAGTCGTCCACTCGTGGGTTGCTGCACTGCCGGCTCTGCCACTCCCTCTTCCCCTGAACAATAGCCAGAGCCACCTCCTGACTCCTGCGCAGGCAGGCCGATGCATCCTCCTGACTCTGAGAGGAAAAGTAGTCCCTTACAGCCTGAGTGGCCGAAGGAGACAGGCAGAAGCGTGGATCGGTAGAGGAGGGCGATTGGTTGGGTTCCACGTCTGACACTCTAAGGCCACCATCTTGGGGCTGACCTTTACAAGCTCGAGGTCTGTCCAGGGTGACGCTGATGGAGGGTTTCAGGGTTAGAATGGCAGATTCAATCTTGGCAGGTTCGGATGCTCGGCGTGGAAGGGTCCTGCTCTCTCTGTGTCCCTCTACAACTGGAGTAAGAGAGTGGGACTTCTGCCTTTTGAGGACCAGAGTGGTGGAGCTTTGTCCATAGAAAACACCCTGTGGGGGCTGCATGCACTCCAGCCTCTGCGTGACCTCAGCTCCTGAATGGGACTTAAGGTTCTTAAGGGGTCTGTAGGTGCAGGTCTGGTCATGGAGCAGCCTGAGCTCTCTGACCGTCAGAGGTTTCTCCGTGCCCCTGTAGAAAGGGGTGTGATTGCGCTGCAGCTGCTGCAGAGCCTGCTGGTAGGATGGAGGGCTGCTGGATCTCCGCTGGCAGTTGCGGTTTGTCACCGAGGCCTCCTGAGTGCCAACTGATGAGCCATTTCCCGTCGAGCAGTTTTTCCCATTTACCACTTTCAAGTTCTCTTCCGTGTTATTACACTGCCGTAGCGACAGGCGGCGGTCCTTTTTGAGCCAGCTGTTGGGGTGGACACCATGGGAGGGGGCTTGGCTGGTGCGGGGAGGCTGGCTGGACAACTGCAGCGCTTCCCTCTGAGGAGGGGAACCTCTTGGAGACAGCTGGGGAAGTCCAGGAAAGAGAGGGGAGAGCGGAGCTGGCTCACCCAGTGGAGTCACCCCGTTAGAAGTGTAATCAGTAGAGTACTGCGAGAAGGCGGAGTCTAAAGAACTGAGGGAGGAGCCTGTGGGAGAAGTTGCCGGGGACGACAGGCTGGAACAACTGGCATCCAGTCGCAACGGGGGCGGCGGCGCGTGCTTCATTTTCCTTCGCCCACCATTGTGGACCTTGGCTCCTCCCATCTCACATCCATCCCTCTCCTCCTTCAGCTGAAGCCCACTCAGCCCCTGATCCAGGAACACCTCGTCCTCCTCCTCTTCCTCGCCCTCCCCCTCCATGGCAGCATCATAGCTTGCTTTTCTTATTGATATACGGTGCTTCTCAGCATGAACAGTCACTGTGCCTGATGGCGGTGTGCTAGCCAGTCCCAAGGCAGGTTCTGAGCTTCTTCTCAGCCTCCTGGGACCCTGCGACGGGCAGTTGGTCTGGCGGGTGCGGGGTTGCCGAACTGCAGGGCTGAACCTCCGGGGTCTTGCCAGTGGAGGGAGCTGCAGCAGGAGGTCAGTCTCCGTCTCAGGATCGGGGTCCGGGTCACAGTCGCTGAGAGTGATGACGGAGTCACGGCTGCGGCTGTCCGGCTTGTCGCGTAGAGGCAGCTGCTCCTGGTAGGGAGACTCAGGGTCGTCATTCAGCTCGTTCTCCAGACTGTCGTAGGAGGAATCGTTCATCTGAAAAGACGAAACATCTAGAAAAACAGGGAAAAGATTGTTATTACGAGGCTAAACCATGTGAAACATTCACAACAAGACAATGACACAAAAATATCAAGAAAAAGACAATAATGCAGTCAAAAACATTCACACACTTTCCTCTCATGGCACAGTCGCCCTCAAATTATAAAGCTTTTACAGCCATTCTCCGTCATCCTGCAATTTAGCCTCCTTCCGCCTGTAAGCAGCCAGACTTAGCGTCCACGTTGAAGACTTTTACTGCAGAAAACCTAAACAAAAACACTATAACTACATCTCCCACATCCTGTTGGCGTCTTGAGAGAAACTTCACCAACAGAACTAAAAACAGCAAGAGTAACTAAGAATGCTGAGCTGAATGAATAACGTCAGGGTTCTCAGCAGGAGACGAGGAGAACAGAGGACAAAGCCTGGTCCTGCTGTGTTCCCCCGGCCTGCCAGTTACTCATAGCGAGAGGAAAGAAATCGGCAGCCTTTATGAATGAGAAGATTCAATGTCCCCTTAATCAGCATGTGTGACCCTGGAAATCACTGAAATGACTGCAGGTCAGACTGCTGACCCCAATCAACAGGCTTGAAAGGGTCTAGACTGGTCTAGACTGTTCAATCTCACACACACACACACACACACACACACACACACACACACACACACACACACACAGGCGTTTTTCTGGAACCGCCTTGTCACAATATTTTCAGATTTGACACACTGAAGCATTGTCAGTTAACATTTTCAGAACACAAGAGAAGGAGGTCTTGTTCAGCCATGCTTACACTTGCACACGCATGCACACATGCATGCACACGCACGCACACGTAGACACACACAAACCCTCAGTTTTGCTTGTCCTTCCGAGCCTTCAACATGCTCACAGTGAGGCAGTCGGGAGAATTTTTAGCTGCACACACACATAAATCTCATGACTTTGTCTTTGTCAATGACAGTTGGTCACTCATGGAGATTCCTGGCACTGGTTGTGGTGTGTGTGTGTGTGTGCGCGCGCGCGCGCATGTGTGTGTGTTTGTGTTTTCTTATACTGGCTACATATTGAGGACTAGAAAACGTATTTAATCAACAGAGTGGGACATTTTTGGAACGTGAGGACATTTTAGCCACTTTAGTCCTCACATCTTCAAAGGGCTGTTTGAAGGTCAAGACTTGGTTTTAGGGTCGAGGTTAGAACCAGGCATATTCTGGCATATAGGATTATGAAGGACCAACCCTTCAAACTCCTGCTCCTTTCAACAGAATATCATCGGGTTTTAAGATGAAACACGTATTCCTGAGTGTATTTCATTGCTTATTTTCTTTCTTGCCTCACAACTGAAAAAACAAATGAGTGGAGCCTGTTTGGATGAAACTATGATTCCTCCCTCGTGTTGTGCAGGTCTCACCTGATCCGTGGTCGCTGCTGCTGCTCTTCTGGCTGAAGCTGCGGAACAACGAGGTGACGTCCTCTCCCAGCACGCTGCTGCAGTTCTCTATGAGGAAGCGCACCAGCTCACACACCTGCAGGGGAGAAACACCAGCTGGTTAAAACACATGCACATGTACTCTTTGTTACTGTGCTGCAGCCGACCAGTCCACCACCACTGATATACAGTTGGACTGGTGTAGCACTGGTGCGGAGAGAAAAAAACTGTTGGCCAAACAGTTGAACGTACAGCATGTTTGGTACCCTCTACCCTGATTTCATGAAATCATGGCCACATGATGTAACTGCTTCAAAAATATACAAAATTTTTTAAAAAATTAAAAAATGAAGGAACATGTTATATCCCAAGTCCAAGCTGCCTTCAGCACCTCATACACACTCCTCTGAGGGGGGGTATCTATAGGTATTACACACACACACCCAGGTTGTGTGACAAGGTATCAGAGTGTACAAGGTATCAGTGGAACAGACCCACATGTCACATACTGCATTCACAGAGTGAAACCCACTAACAGCAGCAATTCATAACCAGACACTCCTAACATGCTGCAGCTCACATGCTAAGCATTATCTGTTTTTGTAACCTAAATAACTTCTTGATATCAGGTCTGAGCAGCTCTGTGTGTGTGTGTGTGTGTGTGTGTGTGTGTGTGCACGCGCGCGTGTGTTTGTGCGTGCACACACACGCATCATATTTTCAGTCTGAGAAAAGTTTGTGTTCATTTGTTTGCACTGATGTTGACCTTCCGACTCCTACACAAGTATTTGCATTCCAGACCAACCAGGACTGAATCGGCCTCCGTCTTCCAGTCCTGCATAACGTCTTAATGATAGCGCATGACATCGCGTGTTGGCTTTGGTTGTTCCTCGCTCGAATGCTTGTTAAAGGACCACCTCTTCTAACAGGACTGTTTTCTGTGTGAGTCAATAGTGTGACTACTTTAATTTAGTGTGAATAGAAACCATCAGCTCACCTCAGATTTCTCCTCAAACAAACAATATTACTCGGCTGGAACCTTCCAATGTTCAGCTAAACAGGCCTGGAACTTATCTAAACAGATACAAGTTTCCCGATGACGTCCTGCGATACAAAGAGTCGGCCAAATCTACTCGGGATCTTTGAAGTTGCATCTTCCACAACTAAAATCTGCCTGTCGTGAGTTGTTTTTCCTGCAGTCACTCCACCTCCGGGACACTACAGAAACACAGTGAGGGCAAACAGAACTTCAGGTCCTGCTGTCGTTTGTTGGGCCAGATGCTGTCTGTCAGAGTACAGCCTCCGTATAACTCAGGAGTCCAGAGTTACGGGTCTGCCTGGCCAAACCAGGTCCTGAGACCGGCCAGCTGGGAGCACTGGAGAGCGCTGTGGAGGGGCAGGTTTTTGCTGTGGTGTTTGTCCCACCCCTCCTGGGTTACAAGCAAGAAGTGCTGCATTTAACCCAAAGCTGAACATTTTTTTCAGCTCTCGGCAACCAGGAAATGAGGCAGACACCAACGCTTTTCCACGCTGCTGGTGTCCATGTGGAAACACAGAACCTCCATTTTGAACAACAGAAAAGACCCCGGCTGGGTGGACACAGGTGTGGGCCTTATATTTGAAACCTCGCTCTCGAAAAAAAAGACTTTCAGTGCCTGGGAATAAAAAATAATGGATTAGAATGGGAAACATTCTGCAGGTTGACTAAAATCCCTGAGGGAGGTCTATTTGTTCGTTTTTCTCCTTTCAGACAATGGAAATAAAGACCAACAGTTACATAACCCAGTGAGTTAATCTTTAAGTGACATTACCAGGAAACAAAGGCATGTAAACTTCTCTTCACAAAGCCCCTCCGGTGTGAGAGCTCTGGGTCACCCTTGACCGACGGCGCGTGCAAGCTTGCACAACGGGACACAACTGTCTGTCATTCCTCCGGCGTGCTGACACCCTGAAGTCTACACTGAGGAGCCGGAACAAAAGCATTCAAGTGTGTGTTCATTGGTAGCCTTGCAAAATTCCAAAAGAAAGAAACAGGGAAGTCGATTATTTATAATGATAGTATGGACTGTATATGAACTGTCATCACCATGTCACTCGCAGACATAAGGAAGAGTACACATGTTGTGTTCTCATGAGCAAATACGCAAACATTTGTACGTTTTTGACTTCGCCCATTTGGGAGTTGAACTTTATTGGATTCTTTCTTTATTCTTGGAATTCTTTAAGGGCGTATTCTCAAAAAAGGCACCTTGTCAAGCCTCTCCATTCTTCTCAGATATTTCCTCTCAGTCCTTTTAGGTCTAAATGCTTTCTTCCTCTCCGGCGCGGGGTCGACATGGTTGGTGCGAATGACCCCTTTATTCCTGTTCGTTCACATAAATCTCCATTCATTCCTACAGAAAGTTTCTAATCATTTTGCATTAAAAAACAACTTCCCATGTTTCCAGAGTGTTGAAGATTCAGTTGCTTAACTAAACAGCTTGATCTTTGCAAATTCTTATATTCTGCTCTCAATAGTTAAGAGTCCAGTTTCACACTAGCTTTCCTACTTAAGATGCTCTAGTTATGATAAGCATCTGTAAAATATTTGCCGAGTGTCAGCTTTGTGTTGATTTACACCTTTCTTTCTCTTCTTTCATTTACTCCCTTTTTCATCTCTCCTTCACTCTCTCATCCGATCAGCCCTCCTGCCCTCCTCCAATCACTCAGCCAGCATTCCTCGCTGTCACTCACAGAGGCTGCGACAGCGCGGTGAGCACTGCTACGAGCCTCAGGCACTTCGACAAATCCATCCATAAGAGGCTAAATCATCTTCTTTTACCCAGCAGGAGGTTTGTCAGAAACTCCATCTCAACCATTCAGAAAAAAATAGCAGCAAACATAAATATTTGGGATGTTTGAGAGATGTGCAAGTGGAGCTTGAACTTCTCACTTTGCACCGCAGGAGTCATGGCGGTTCTGTATGCTATCTGACTGCACGCGTATGTGGGGGCGTGTTTACAGATGTGTCACAGCTGTGTTTGTCGTCTTTTGAGTTGACCTGAACAGAAGTTAATTCCCCATTCAACTCTTCCATTGGCATTTCAGAAAATCCCGACATAAATAATCTGAATATAACAATGAATATTCCATTCAGCGCAAAGAGAACTGGACAAGAGAGGAAGAGTGAGAACACAATTATCCAACGGAGTTCAGGAAATACTCCACAAGTCCTAAAAAATGGTACAGTATTTCCAACCTGGCGTTCAAAAAATAACATTTCATAACCTGCTGACCTTTCTGAATAATTGACGTTTCACTGAAGGGAAACGATACCCTGATGAGCCACAGGAATGTTGGGCACTGTGGTCATTCTCCAAGAAATCTCATCCCATTCCCCATCCCATTTTTCTAAAAGCACGGTTGACATCCTGCAAACCTGCGGCCTCTGCAGGAGCGGATATCATCATCTCACAGCCGGCTTGCCCGAGGTGTGCTGATCAACTCCCCTCAGGAGAACCGGACTGGGGTTTTCACCCCCGCAGCCTCACCGATGAGCTCATCAAGCCACGTGCGTAATATTCCGAGCTATTTGAGATGATAGAATCCCTAAAAATCTGGTCATCATTTGGGAAATTCATGATAGTTGCCCAGGGAAAAATAATAATCCTGCAGAGGCGCTCCTCCATTCACTCCTCCCTTTTTTCTGTCGCCCTCACTCTTCCAACCTCCTCTTCTCTTCCTCCTCATCCACCATTTTTCATCTCTTTCCCTTTCCTATCTTTTGTTTTTTTTCCTCCTAGCTCACTCCACTCATGATCCGTCCTCTTCATGTCATGCTTTCTCTCCCGCTCCACAGGATTTATTCCATTCCTTCCTTTCACTTTATCACTCCATACCTATAAATTAAACTGTATATTTGTTTCAACGGCAGGCCTGCTGAGCCTTCCAGTGGGATATGAGGTGCAACCCCAGCTCGAAGACATCGCGACGGCCAGAGGTGAAAGTCAGCCTCGTGTTCTGCGTTCTGCCGCTGACTTGTTGCTTCAGCCAAAGAGGCTGAGGGGAAATGACACGTTATTTTACTGTAAAAACCTATGAGATTTGTGGTTTTAAGACCCAGAGAAAACCTTTTGAGAAAACCTTCACCCCAGAAGCCGCCCCTGAGCTCCACCCTCGCATCCCAGACTGAAGAGAAAAGGTTGCGTTCCCCTTCAGATGGTCATAAAAAAACTTAACAAAAAAAGGATTCATTTTGATCCACATTCCCAGAACTGAGTTTAGCAGAAAAACAACACACACACACACACACACACACACACACACACACACACACACACACACACACACACACACACACAGTCTCATACTATATTTACCACTGAGTCTCCAAAATAGCAGCAAAAACATTTAAATTACATGCTGCATGAAGGAGGCAGGGACACAGCGACGGCAAACTTGGCCAAAATGGAGGATTCACGTGTTTTCAGTCGAGGCTGGAAACCAGCCATGACCCTGCCAGGGGCCCACTCCAGTTTAGGTTGGCCCCTGGCTTTGACCACAAGCAGGGAAATGTTGAAATCTCTTCGTTATTAACTTTTTTTTACATTTTTTCTCCCTCCAGATAAAGGCTGCCAGCGCTCCTCTGACCTCACACACAAAGCGCAGGGGAAATCTTATCAGGGAGTATTTCTGAAAGAAATATTGCAGTATTTGTGGTTGTTGAGGTTATTTCTGCTGACAAGTTCTTCATGTGTAAGTGGCTGAAGAGAGAATGAAGTCAAAGTTATTTATCCCTAAATTCTCTTCATAGTTTCTTGTCGAAGCTCACACACCTCAAGGATACACTCAGGCTTGAAAAGCTAAACGGGCTAGCCACCAACAAAGAGTTTGTATAACTCAGAAACAGGAATTTTCCAAATTGACCACAAATCTAAAAGATTGATGTGTGTTCCTGATGGGCTCCGACGGTGGTGGGGAGCTTCCTCCCTGGGCCTGGCGAGGGCTCCTGCTTGACTAGCAAAGATGTTTTTCCTAACTTTGGATAAAAATGCCTGCAACAAATCTAAAATGTCAAAATGTAAACCATAGTGATGCTACAAGCCACATCAAGGCCCTTTGGTCAAACTTCACCCCCCCAAAAATGTATTTTTTTTGTCTTTCAAGTCCTCTCCAATAGTTAGGAAGTTATTCTACTGCTCACTTCTCTTTGACTCCAGAATGCAGAAAGAATTAGCCATGTATACTGAGCTTGAAGCTAATGGCGCTAATGGTTGATTTTAGCTCACATCCAAGTGTTAGTGGCTAACTTAGCGTGGAACTGGGTGAAGGAGACGTGGATACCAGACGATGCACCATCAGTCACCGTTAGCTTTGAGCTAAATGTACATGGCTGGCTGCATAAAATGGTCTTCATGAGCTCAGGACAACGGTTTATGTTTAGAGTTCCTCAGAGCAGCTGAATCTGTACAGACATTCTGTTCTATAGTCAGGACTGCTTAGGCTGGCCCTTAGATCTGCGGCTATAGGCTCAGACTGCCGGGGATCTCCCATGATGCACTGGGCTTCTCTCTCCTCCTCCCGTCCTCATACGTGTTACTAACTCCTCTTCTTCTCTTCACATCCCAGATCCTGGTACTGCTGGAGGAGGCTCCAGACCTGAAGAGGCTCCAGCTGTCACCCGTAGCTCCACCTGCTCACGTCCCCGTCTGTCCATCAGTCTCTCCTCCTTTCTCTCTCTCTTTATCTCTGTCCCTCTCTTTCCTTCTGTCTCTCTGTCTTCCTCCATTCTCTCTCTTTGTCTCTGTCCATCAGTCTCTCCTCCTTTCTCTCCCTCTTTATCTCTGTCCCTCTCTTTCCTTCTGTCTCTCTGTCTTCCTCCATTCTCTGTCTTTGTCTCTGTCCATCAGTCTCTCCTCCTTTTTCTCTCTCTTTATCTCTGTCCCTCTCTCTCCTTCTGTCTCTCTGTCTTCCTCCATTCTCTGTCTTTGTCTCTGTCCATCAGTCTCTCCTCCTTTCTCTCCCTCTGTATCTCTGTCCCTCTCTTTCCTTCTGTCTCTCTGTCTTCCTCCATTCTCTGTCTTTGTCTCTGTCCTGCTCTCCTGCTCTCTCTCCGTCCCCACTGATCCTGGATCTGCTCCACCTTCCTGCTGGTAAAGGAAGGTTCTGGTGGCTGCTGTTGCAGGATGTGCTGCTGATGGAGAATTGTTGGGTGGAGGTTCATTGAAGGAGGGAGGTGCTGGACCTGCTCTACTTGGAAAGTGTCATGAGAGAACTTTGGTTGGGGTTTGGCGCCGTACAAATAAACGTGACTTGACTTGACTTTTATCCCAATATCTGTTAAGATCCTGAATGCACGTATGTAGTTTCGTGTGTACTGTTTGGCAACATTGGGTACTGTAATGGTATGGGTAATTGATACTTGCTGTTCGCTGTGTACTGCAATGGGTGCAGATGACAATGTGTATTTACTCCGCGATTGTGCGTTGTGTCGCCGAGGTGGTAGGAGTGTGGGTGTAATCTGTTATTATGTGTGAAGTGCGTCTCCTGGTGTGAATGTACGATGCTGCTGTCTTTTTCCTATTTGTAAACTGCGGGACCAGCTGAGAGTCCACGACACACTTCCCTACGGGGACCAGAGAGCTTACGAAGTGAACCAGCGATCCTGGGGTTGCTAGACAGCCACTCGACCTCTGAGGCCATGCCCTCAGTCTGTAGATGGTTAAGAAGGGTCCTCTTCTGTGTCTGTTACAGTGCTGAGGCTCACACAATATTATCAAAAAGAGCTGGGATGATTGTCCAGAGACACCAGTCTTTTAGAGCTCCACCCCTCCACACACACACACACACACACACACACACACACACACACACACACACACACACACGCACACACACACACACACACACACACTGCAAAGCTCAAATATGAATTTATGAACTTCCTGTCACGTTTTGCTCTGAGCTCAGTCAGGTGCAACATCTCATGAGTGATTGTCAGTGATGAGAGGGGAATGTGACTGAGTGTAGAACATGTGTGTGTTTGTTTGTGTGTGTGTGTAAGTGGGTCAACTCCTGCTCAGGCGCCATTATTCACATCCACAGGGAAACCTTCATTTTGCCGACAAATAGCTTTCAGGCAGAGATCACGGTCATGTTTGCTTGTGAACAGTTGTGTGTGTGTGTGTGTGTGTGTGTGTGTGTCTGTGTCTGTGTCTGTGAGAGAGAGAGAGTGTGTGTTTTTGCATGCATCTAAAAGCTCCAGTTTCTTATCTGATCACATGTACTTCATACATTGCTGCAAAATGCGTGCACACACACACACACACACACACGTCAGAACACTGCTTCTATTATTACATTGAAATGTGAAATTCCTCTGCTTGCAAACTGTCTCAGCAGAGCTCTCCAGTATAAACACACGTGCATGCGCATGTACACACACACGCAAACTCAAAATACACAGACACACACACACACACACAAACACACATGCACACACCTGTGGCTTCTCCTCAGGTGTAGTCAGTGTGTTAACTGATCAAATAAGGTCATCTGCATAATCTTTTCTAAATAACAACCGTGTCTGTGAGAATTTCTATTCACCTTCTTGGTGCCCTCCCCCTCCATCTCGGGGGTGCCTGGCGCTGGGGCCCAAAGCATGCTGGGAGCAATGCAGACAGACAGGTTGAATGCGTTCATCTGGTTGTCCTGGGCGTTGCCTTGGATACAGTGCAGCACGGCAATGACGTGCCGCAGCAGAAGCAGGTTCTCGCTGGGCAGGAGGTGGAGCAGCCTGAGGGGGACAGAGGGACGGTGAGACATACGACACAATGACCACAGACATCCTGACACCCACTTTAAGACACACACACTCTCCTGGTTCTCACAGCGTGTGTTGGCATCTCTGTTTTTTACTGAGCTCAAGCTCAGGAGGAATTTCTCAACTCATATTTTCTTCTTTCTTCCATGCTACTTATGCTAAGAGGGAGGAATTCAGCTCGTTGGCTCCGGGCCAGGACTGATGGTCCGTCCATCTTCATGGACATAAAGTGTCTTTAAGTTAAATTCACAACAACCCGTCAGAGAAAATAAGCCCAGAGCTCTCATACACATCATTTTTTTCTTGCCATTGAACATCTGTATTTATTTGGTCTTTCATTGCTTTTGATACCCAAACAGTGTTGATGAGCCTCAAGTTCACAAATGTGTTCTTCAAGACTTTATACTGTTTTTAGCCCCCAGTTGAGTCCTGAGACAGGAAGTATTTGCCCTTGATGGCTCCCGTCTGCCTCAGCGCTCTACAGCAGTCAACCGTCGAGCTCTGCTTCTGGCTGACAGATTAACTTGAGTGCTAAAATAAAGTCTCATCATCAGTGAGAAGCAACTGGTGCTGAGGAGCATTTCATGAACGGTGTGAACGAGGCCTATTTTTACCACCAACAGGAGCCTTTTTTGTTTATCAGTTCAGTTACCAAAAAAAAAAGACAGCTGATTTTCACAAACTTGATCTGGAGGCAGAGCATCAGCCAATCAGAGTCCGTTCAGTTTTTGGGGTTGAGCAGAAAAAAAACAAACAAACATTGGTGAAGGGCGGAGTTACTGTTTGCGCAGCAGGATTTTAAAACACAACCTGACTCCAAATTTCAGGCCAAGTTTCCTACCTGAGGACATCTTGAGTCATGTCGTCCCCTCCCTCCCCCTCCATCACACCCATCCACTGCTCATACAGATCCACACACAGCAGGCTGCCCGGGATGCTTCGCAAGAAGTCCTGCGTTCAAAACAGACCAAAGAAAGATCTCCATTAATCATATTAAAGAGCGAGACACGGCCACCATTTTAGAGTTCAGTGCTTCATCACCAGAATGTGCTTCATTAGTACTCTGAAGGATGCTGAGCTGATGAAATATCACAAAGAAGGTGGAATGACGAGAGCACACGAACTTGATGGGTGCTTGGAAATGTTTTCACCTCATCTCATAAGTGACAGAAGAATGAGTTTGACTCACGATGGTCATCACAGCGGCGTGACTTAGATGTCACAGTGAGACTTGAAGAAGAGGAAAACACCCCCACACCGTCTTGCTCACTGCTTGTTCATATCTTTTATGCATATTTGCATGACCTCTAAACATAATCATGTGGCCCAGCATGAAAGCAACACACTGGCTTGAAGACATAATGACAGAAAGAATTTCTTATGAAAAGATTTCTTTTTTTTTTCAGATTTTTTTCGATGACACAAAGAAGACGAGAGCTGAAGCTGGAGGGAACTTGGATCCCCTCGGCTGCTTCCTCAAGGCTCGATGCTGCGGTGCCTCTTTGGCCTGGATGCTGGACAAGGAACCGAGTGTGTGTGTGTGTGTGTGTGTGTGTGTGTGTGTGTGTGTGTGTGTGTGTGTGTGTGTGTGTGTGTGTGTGTGTGTGTGTGTGTGTGTGTGTGTGTGTGTGAGATACTGGCAGAGACAGATTATCCTGTCTGGACTTTTGTGACTTTGGACACACATCAGTCGTCCACGCTGTCTCGGGTCTGGTCTCAGGCAGGTTTTGACAGGCATATCTGAGCATGCTGGAGTGTGTGTGTTACCTTCAGGACAGCAGCGATAACGAACACAGACTGGTGTGCAATCTCTGGATCCTCTGTCCCAGCATCCAGTCTGTCCCGCAGCTCCCGGCAGGCTTTGGCCCCCGCTGACCGTCTGAAGACTCCCCTGGTGTAGGGCCCCTCCAGGTACAGGAACACCAACATGTCCTGGAGGTAACAGCCAGATGGAGAGTTATGGACTCAAAATGTCTGTATCTACAATCTATAGACTGACTTCAATTGCAAAGCTTCAGGATTCCTCCTGTACCTGCTTCTCTGCATCGGCTCCCTGTCAAATTCAGAATAGAACTCAAAATTCTTCTTCTAACATACAAATGATTGTAGCTTCCACCTCTCAGTGCTTCCAATGGTGCACATCGTCAGTAAAACCAGCACATAAAAATGCCCTCATCCAAAATATGCAAGCAAAAAGATGCTGCTCAATATGCCTGACACAGAAATGTTGACGTATGGAGTCAAGAATCTTAGATGTCATTTTGTTTGTATTTCACACAGTTTCTTCCATTTATGTGAACCATTCAGGACTGTAGCCCTGCTCTTCCATCCCCCTGCAGGTCCTTGATCATAACCATACTGCTAGTCTCTGACTTTGTATGTGACCCCTCCAGACAAGGTCCCGACCCTTCCTGAAGGCCGCCTTGAAGTCCTCTCAGCTCACCATGACAGGCTTGGGCAGGCTGCTGTCTGGAGAGCAGACCGAGCTCAGGGGTCGTCCGAACAGCCGTCCCTGAGTGGGGGAGAGCGAGGTGGGGGACAGGGGCAGCCCGTCCAGCTGGCTGTTAGAGCCCCTCCAGAAAGGCCAGTTGATCAGGGACCTTTTTCTCTTAAACGACTTCTGCTGACCAGGCTCTGTGAGGACACGGAAGAGGAAGAGGTTTCAAACGTTTTCAAACCGCAGTTGCTTGTGTAATGCATCTTGAAATCAGTCCGCAGCTCCTGGCAGGCTGCAAAGACCTGCGCTGTCACTCATACATAATCTAGTAGGGCGACACTCCTCAACCGCCAAAAGCCTCTCAACAGAAGCATTTGACAGAATTGTAGACACTTGTTCAGAGAATTTGCTTCATATTCCATGAACCCTTTCTAACATCTTCTCTAGATGCTGTTTTACGCATTACGACCGAAATAACGAACAACTTTGTGGTTTCACTTTCCAACTGAACACTCACAGATTCTAGGAGACAACAACCCATTAATGCAGGAGGGGAAAAAATGGATTTTGTATTATTTCTAGATTTTAAAAAAATCATTATTTTACATTACGCAATCATCTCAGTAAAGTAAATGTTTTTTTAAGGCAATTTAACGTTTCAATTTTTTTTTTTTTTACCAGTAAACTGTGTTCACATTGGCAGATTATTTGACTTAAATGCAAAGCCCTTTACACTGAGAGTTTATTCGATCTTAAATTGATTACAAATGTACTTGGCAATACTGACTCGCAGTGTGTAGCAAAGTAAGAGACGTGGTGTAACGGCAAAGAACAGGCCTGGCACTAACATGAACCAAGTCAAGTTTGCCCTTTGAATATCACCAACATAATCACAGTTAAAAAGAGAATGAAGAAGAGAAAGAGAAAGAAGAACAGTTTATTGTGAAACATCCAGACGTTCTCTCAGTTTATTTTGAGGCATGACTCTGTGTGTGTGTGCGCGCGCGCGTGTGTGCGCATGTGTGTCTCGGGTGCATTCCTTGTCCCCTGTTGCCAAGCGTGCCTGTGCTGTTGGGTCTGCGGGGTCTCAGTGTGGGAGAGCCATGAACGACGGCGCTCAACATTTGCTGTGACATCTTTCTCTTGTAAAATGAGTGGAGCAGCATTGGACTATGTTGTTTTTTCAGAATCAGCAACATTGGCCAAGAATGTGCACACACACAAGGAATTTGACTCCAGTTTTCCACTGCACTCTGAGTACTTAGACAGGATGGACATCTGTCCATGAAACGAGGGATCTCTGTCTGTGTGTGGATCTTCGTTTAACCACATTCATTAGATCAACGTCAAAATTCTCCACTGCCGGTTCCTCAAGCGTGCAGAGAGTTCCACATTGTTTGGGTGAGCGCTTCTCATTTTGTGACTGAGACTCCGAATTCTGAGAGGTGAAAGGAACTAAATTGACAGTCTTGTCTTTTGTTCACATTTCTGAGACTAAAATCAGAGATTACAAGGGTTTGATGCATGTGACATCACACAACCAGTGCCCATGCCCCTCACGCAACAAGCACCAGGGCAAGAGCAAGGAAACAACATCTCATGACAGATAAATAACTGCCATGTGCAGGGGATACACGTGAGAATGAATGTTTTTATTCTAAATATTAACTATTCAAACTTGAATTACTACATTATCTTTTGATACATAACAAAGAAAAAAAATCTAAACAGGTTTATCTTCTAAAAATTTGCGAGGAAAAGATTTTCCGATGACATTTTTACTTATTTCGCTCAGCATAAGTGCCAAAATTGTCTGTTTGGCTTCTTATCTGTCAGGATTTAATGAGTTTTAATAAGGTTTAATGGGCTGCATATTAATTATCTTTTGGTTTTGGTTGGACAGACAAAACCTATGTTTTTCAACACTCTGGTGTTTTTACAATCTTGAGACGTTGACATTTATTTCATGAAGACGATGACGTATCCGAGCTGGGAAAAACCACAGACTCGGCGAGTGGAGGACCACCATACCTCACTTGTTATTTAACGATTTGCTTTGGGCGTTGTATCTAAATACAATCTGTTACTAAGTTCCAAAAAAAGACTGGCCTGATTTTGCTCCTCTCAGCGCGTCTCGCCGTCATCAAATAAAACACGAGTAAATCAGGCGTCACCTTCACAACTTTGTACACAGAACATCGTTAGACGAGGGGTTGACGGGCCAGCAGCCGTCTGGGTGGGCCGAGGCCCCTGACACTCCTCTGCTGGTGCGTTGCAAAACAGGTGCTACATTGTTTTACTTAAGAGTAATAAAACAAGACTAGTTTTGCCGGAGCAGGAGACAACCTGAGTCATTCCAATCATTCACAATCAGATGAAGTCACCTCACCAGGAAGATGTCATCTGCTTTCTTATCTGGAGGGAGCAGTACCAAGTTTCCACGATTAGTAACAGTAAAAACAACCTCGTAAACCTGACTTCCCTCAGCTGGCTCGACTCTGTAGAAAAACACAATGAGCAGACGTTCACTGAACGTCAAAGGTGGTCAAACTACCTGAGTAGCCGGGATTCCCCAAGTGGGGAAGTGCAGTGCAGGCGCATCAGGGGCTACAAAACATCTGTAGCGCCCATGAAATATCCTCCATCAAAAATAAACAAGTGTTTTGTCTCCTTCCAACCTGCATTCCGTGACGACCTGCTCTTCTTTCCCTCTGATTGACTGTCCACAGGCCTGAACATGGAAACGCAGGGTAGCCAATCAGATTAGAGCAGGCCTGCAAGAGGGTCTTCTAAGGATGAGCCCCCACAATATCCAGTTCCTCTTGGGTTAGAAAAAGATAAGGCCCTTTGGTACCTGATATTTTTCCAAACTTGCACAAATATAGATAAATGGTTGAGACGATTCTGTGCCGCCGCACCCTTGGGAGCAGCAGAGACTGTCAGAGGAAGACAGAGTCCTGTCTGTCGGGGCCAGAACCATGTCTGACAGAGCTAGCATTAATGTTAGCGGTGCTAGCTCATCCGGTGGTGCTAACACAGCTACTGTCAACACCGACGCCAGACATAAATCCTTTAGTGAGAAGTCGGCTTGTGAGGCTGAACATCAATCATAAACTGTTATTAACGCTGTCATTTCTTCATTTATGAGGTGTACTTTATGTTTTGTAGATTTCCTTTGTGCAGCAGACTAAATAAATAAATACAGCAAAAGGTAATATCTTGTGAGAGCTGAGGGTACACGGCAGGAGGCTGAATGCTCCAGGGGCTACAGGACACACACACACACACACACGTTTGTTAGCTGTTGGGTTGGGTGTGAGCAATTAGGCCTGTATGGCGGGCAGGCTGGTATGAAAGGATTATGTAAGATTTTGTTTTTCTTCAGGCCGAGGAATCTGAGGCAAAGCATGTGGTTGGCAAACTGGAGCCTCCTTGACTGGAAAACACACGTTTCTCTTGTTTTCCTGTCAGCCTCGTCTCCTCTGTCCTGTTTCCATCCCGCTCTCTCCGTCCCGCCTCACTCATCTTGTTTGTCTTTCTCCTCATCCTCTTGCTTACCGCTACAGTCTGTTGCTTTTTTCCTTCTCCAGTGCTGACCTTCAGGCTTGCTCAATAGCCATGTTATCTCTTTTCACTTTCCATCTTCCTCTTCTCACACTCATACGTCCCTTCTGGGCTTTCTTCCCCTTTGTCCATCTGGTGTTTGTGCTAACCCCTGCTGTAACCCTTTGTCCGCTAGCATCTCCTTTCCCACCGTTCTCTGTTATGAATCCTGTTGTTCTTGTTAACCTGTCGATTCCTTCTCAGAACCAATGGCGAGACTTCAGGCCAGCGAGCGTCGATTATGAACATAAAGGGAAATGGTAATGGAAGTCACGACAAAACAATTTCTGTTCCGCTTTCACATTTCTGCAGCCTCATATTTCCTCCTGTGGTTTTGAAGAAGTTTAGAGGAACCAATTTATATAACGTACTCCTGTCACAACCTCCTTTTTACTAACCTTGACTCGGTTGGTGATTACAAAATGTTCACAACTCTTTCAGTTACATGTTTTCCCCCGCTCTTACCTCAGGAACACCACTCAGCACAACTATGTGAAGATAAAAGCGCCGCCGTTGGGTGATCATCCCGTGTTGCATTGAGCAATATGACCGTGTCTTCTACTCAGATTAGAGGGGATTATGCAGATTACAGTGCCACTCATCCTCTACATTTAAGCCTTAACCTGTAATATGTTGGTGGTGGCATTTAAACAGTGCCAATTAGGATCCATCATCATCTTGGACAAATAAAATCCCTGCTTCAGCTGAGTCACATGACAGGTGGTAGGTGCAGTTGATAACACACTAAGTGAAAGTCTGCATCAGGGTGCAGGGTCGGACCGACTGATGGCATTGGGCTTCATAACCCCAGAAACCTCGCCCACACTGACACCTCATCAAACACTATTACCAGCAAAGACTTTCATTTCAAGAAGCCTTCGCAAGTGAATAAGATAAACAGCAACATTGGGAATTTTGTGTCACAGCCACACAAAAAGTGTCTTTACTGACTTTCTATTGAGATTCTGGCACATTCATGATATCCACATGTTTAGGATTTTTTTAGCCCTAAATTTAATCCTGAAGACACAAAGCAAAACCTGAGGAATATTTGTAAGTCCTTGTTCCTGACTTCTAGAGTGTGTGTCTTGTGAAGTCTTTGCAAGTGTGGGTGTTTGACAGTTACACTTACAAAGACAAAATGAAGGGATAGAAAAACCCTCATACGTTTGAGAACAGAAGCAGGAAAATCAACATTTACTGTCTTGTTTTGGCTCGTTTCTGGTGGTTTTGAAGATTAGGAATTTTCAGGCGGTCGCTTGTGCAGTTTGGAATATCCTGCAGATGAGGTTCATGAATGCATTTCTCTGAGAAGCGCATGTCGCAGGTAAAAAGAGACCGTTGCCCTCCCCTCCTACGTCAGCCTCTGGGTGGGGAAGGGGGGGTTCGGCTGTGACATAACAGACTGAACAAGCATCGGTTTGCTCCTGTGGAGGACTCCTGTCACCTGATGGTGATGCAGCAGTCCTTGTTTACAGGGTTGTATGGACAGCACATCAGCTGCTTTGCTGCCACACACTGATCATTAGGAGCAGAGTTATTAAGGCAGTACGTGCGAATGATTTTTCAAGAGCATGTTGGGTCATAAAGTGTGGTCTTTTCACAATCAGACCTCAAAGAATTTCCGATGACGCCAGCGTGTTTATGGGCTCGTCAGGTTCATGATGCGGCTGTCAGATTTCTGTGATTTATGCAGCCTGCTTGACTGCTGTGTGTCATGTAAAACCATGCAGTCTGGAGTCACAGTGTTCGGCTCCGAAATAAGAGTGTGTTTATGATTATTTGTGTTGGGTTAGTTCCAGCTGTGCTTGACAGGTTAGGCCTCAGTCGTAGAGGTAGCACTCACAGGTTTATGAGGCTCATCATCCTATCATTAGCAGGGTGCCAAGGATGTGCTTTTTGAAAGTTTTGTTCTCAGACAAGTGGTGCATTACATCATCACTATTTTCCTGCTTTCATTTGCTGCCTCGCTCTCTCCTCGCGGTGCATTTTGTTAGGATTTTTAGATATGATATACTGTACATTGTACATGACGGCACTTTTCTCGTAAGCATTGTTGACAAAGAACAGAGTATTTAGGATATTTTCACACACTCTGTGTCTGGGAACGTGCAGGGAACAAGACATGAAGCCAAAAATGTGAAGGTTGCTGGTTGATAACTGGGTCTTGAAAAAACGGACTCTCTCACTACTTCCTGAATTTGTCAGAGGATTTCAAACTGTATGGACTGTTCAGCAAATCCCGTCTCTCCCGTGAGTCACTGCATCACAGGGTGAAGTCTGTCTACTGTTGAGTCAAGCAGATCCAGAGCGTTCTCTGGGCAATGTCTGGGTAGTTCAGGGTGGTGCTGAATGTGTGACACGACAGGGTGATGTTCAGTGACATTCTTACCTATGAGCGGAGTCTGCTCCGGGGCCACCTTGCTGGGTTTGAGGATGAACTGGCACTGTGTGTCTGGAGGGAGACATTGGTCCAGAAGCAGTACTCCAGGACTAACAGTGGGACTCATCAGATCTCTGCCTCCTCCAAGTCCTCCACCACTGCTGCCACTGTCCCGGATGTGGCTCATCTTAATGCTGAAGGGAAACTCGTGGCCTGAATGAAGGGTCAGGGTCCAAAGGTTAGAGGGGTCATGAGTCTGGTATGTGCAGTCTGGGCACGTTTTATCTGATGGAAACATGAGGGCAGACCCAGCGCCGTGCCAGGATGAATGAGTTTGGATGTTGGGAACTCAGTGTGAGCAACAGATCGAAAGATTATGGTAACAGAATGTCAGGAAATCAACACAGTGACTTAAAACGGAAAATGCTTTAGAATGCTTCCAGATGTTGAGCTGTTAGTGGGTACACTGATAGTGCTGCCTCATTTTCAGAAAGATTTTTCCTGGAAAAAAATCAAGTTTTATTACTACAATTTTATAAAACTATATAAGGAAGTAAATAAGATGTAGTTTAAGGATCTGCAGGTCTCACATTTATTCCATGGAACTTCAGTATTCAAGATTGAGAGTACTGTCTTTTTGACTTTAATACACTTTGTCATGAAGGCGTTTGAACCTGGCAACTTCACGTCGTAAAGCAACAGGAGGCTCACCAATGAGAGGGTATGGAGGGTCGTCCCTGCTGGAGCTCACCCACAACCTGTGGTCTCTCACGCAACCCTGCAGCGAGACAAGGGGAACATTTAAAAGAATATTTAAAATCAAAGGACCTTTCACTACCTTCCAGCCATACGAGAGATTTATCACAGCAACTGAGGTGCAAACAAGCTGCACTCAGATCGTGTGTTTATATTGTAAAAACAAAATAACAATGAGGCGGCACGATGGAGCAGTGGTCAGCACCGTGGCCTCACAGCAAGAAGGGTTCCAGGTTCGAGCCCCGGCTGGAGCACAGGGTCTTTCTGGGTGAGTCTCCATGTTCTCCCTGTTCCTGCTGGGTTCTCTCTGGTACTCCAGCTTCCTCCCACAGTCCAAAGACATCAAGAGGGACCAGGTTAATCCAGACTCTAAATTGACCGTAGGCGTGGCTGGGAGAGCCAATGGTTGTCTGTCTCTATGTGTTGGCCCTGCCATGGACTGGTGACCTGTCCAGGGTGAAGGCTGCTGGGATAGGCTCCACCCCCCACCCCACCCCCACAACCCTTAACAAGATAAGAGGTAGAAAATGGATGGATGGATGGATGGATGGATGGTGGTGAACACATAATGCCCTGCCTCAACAACCTCACATCATGGGTGGTGGTTACGGTTGTTAAACACAGGAAAGTGCACGTAACAATCACCAGACTGTGCAGTGGGTCACAAGTGCTCGAGTCCTGTTGGTCCTGCACTGCATTTCACCTCATTTAACGAACTGACAGGGTTCTCTTAACCTCAGCCTTGTCGTTTTGTTGCTGAGCTAAGCCAGAGCTCACATCATAAAGCATCATTTGTACAATAAATCAATGCAATTTAATGAAGTGTTTGTCAGTGAATAGGATAAAATAAAAAGGTTTTCTGGACTAACAAACTCTGACCAGAACGTCCCTCAACCACGAAAGGATCCTGAGTGACTTTCTTGAGCTTTGTTTCTGTGGTGCTAACAGATGCGGGGCCACCACCACGCAATGAAGAGTTAAAAAGGGTCATTTTTTTTGTCATCCGTTCACATATTTCTATGAGATTAGGTTGATGCTTTCCTGTCAGGCAGGAGTTAACGCTTCTCAGACACTCCAGGAGTTTGATGTCCTGCTATAGTTTGCTGGGATGTGGAAGTACTGCTAAATTGTAATTGCCTTGTTTAGTTTTTTGTTGTGGGAGTATTTAAATTTTTAAATATGTTTCATATAAACTGTGTCCAGTTCTGACTCATGGATTTGCTTCAAACACATTTTAATGATCACGTCATCGGACACAAAGCTGACATCGGACACAGTCGTCACTGGACACTCACTGATATTCCGAACTGCAGCAGAGCCATGCGGATGACATCCACGGTGCTGTCCATGTTGCTGACCGCAAGCGTCTTGGCCTAATAAGAAAAAGATGGAAATATGATGTGTTACATAAATGGTAGTGATGTAATTACCCACTGAGAGACTGAAGAGGCAATCCAGCCTCACTAAAAAGAACCAAGAACAGAAGAGAATCTTACATATGCGCAATTTCCAATATCCTTAGCGAATATCTTCAGTGGAATGGTCTTGGGGTCGTCATTCTCTTTGCCCTCATACATCCGACTGAGCGCAGAAGAAACAGAGAGCAGATCAGCGTTAAAACAAGCACCTGAATATAGTTTTGCTCTATTTAACCAATCCAGCGCCGAGAAACTAGCATTTAAAATATCAAGTCATGATCTGGGAATACAAACTCATCCCATAACTTCTGATAGGCCAGTTTGTGCCTTCATTCAGATTTTGATCGTCCGATCCAAATCCAATCTCTTGTGCTCCATAAGGGAAAATTAATTTGCGAGGCAAACTTCCGACTACACTACAAAAGTCAAATAATGAAGATAAAATAGGGGGAGGTGCAGAGGGACAGCAGAGGGGGACAAACTTGTACCTTCTGATGAGTGACAGCCATCTTTCCTTGTGCTCCTCTGAGCTGTGGAGGAGACACGAGGGTGATAAAACATAATCATAGGAATCCTGTGAAAAGTAGCTGTCTGTTTTGTTACATTACATAACCAACTAAAACCACAAACTTCGCCCCGAGCCATGACTGAATTCCTGGTCGATGGAAAATCTAATGGGAGGTTATGAACGTATACAAGAGTGTATGAAATAGAGGAAGCTGCAAATGTGCATGGCAGCATGAATAACAATATTTGGACACGTGCATGCCTGATGTGTGAGACTGGTTCTCTTCTAGTATCATATTCATATTAAACTGTGGTAAGATGTGTATTATGAGTGGGAAGCTTGCAGTAGCTATGAGATATGGTTGAGTGACTCCCTTGTTTGTTTATACAGTAAATATATATTCTGTTTTCTTGGCATGCAATGCTGATATACTTCATGAAGCTATTTAAAAGGAAATTAAGCAACATTAAATTACTCCCATTTGATAAAAACCTACCCTGCACTGCAATGTGTGTGTGCGTGTGTGTGTGTGTGTGTGTGTGTGTGGGTGTGTGTGTGTACCTGAAGGTGGCCACACAGTTGCACGTAGGCCAGCCCATTACAAAGCTCCTCTCTGGGTTGGTGCTACCTTCACACACCTCCTCCATGCAGCTGGCTGTCCACATCTCACACACTCGGACTTGGGCCTTAACCTTGAAATGAGTGGGAGACCTGCAGAATATTCAGTATGATATGTTATGCTGGACCCCTGACTAACTAAATACTTGTTTTGGTAAATTTATTTAATTTATCCTGATAAACAAAATTCAAATATTTAGTCTTGTAAAAGGTTCAGAGACACAATGTTCAAAAAAACAGAATAATATAAGTTCACACAACTGAGATCCCGGAAATATGTGGATAAATGTTGATAAATTCCTTAATCATAATCATATAAACCATTTAATCATGATAGTTTTTTTTCTCAACTAAACACCGAAAAAAATCCTCATATATTGCTTCAAAGGAAATTCAGTAGAAATCTTTGAAATTCCAACCAAAAATCATACAAAACATTTTAGGTCCCTTATGAAGGAGTTCCACAAGGAACCTTCTGAGATCCCTTGAAACTGCAATCAGAGTTTGTTTGCCCTGTATGACAAAACCCAATACACTTAATGTTTGGGAGTAATGTTGAACGGCTGAGCTATTTTCAGAGTTTTAAAACAGGCCTGCTCGGCAGAAGAGGACTCATCCACCACTACATCTGTGATTATAGCAGGAAAAGCTCAAAATGCACACATGTGGGACTCACACACTGACCCTGCTATTATGCAGATATGAAGGCACACAAATAACCTACAGATCTATTAACGTCTTTTTTCCCTCCCTCTGCTGCTCCTCTCTCTCTAAAAAGACACATTCCTCTAACTCACCCTGTGTTCAGCCACTATGTAATAAAGCCAATTATAGCGTGTAGTCTCTGTGCTGGAAGGGTCAGTGCTGCCCACTGGCTCATGACCGCCAGGATGCACCACAAAGGTCCTGCTGTGTCTGCACTGAAGCTTGTGTGTACAGTAAGTACACGAGCACACACAGCAAAAAGTCTGCTTCCATCTCTGCATGTGTTTATGTGTGTGTGTCTGTGTGTGTTTTCATGGACTTAAATGTAGATGTAAACATGTTTCTATTTCTGTATGTGTGTGCTGCAGTTTGAGCAGTGGGTGGGGAGCCGTGTCCTGTGGGCCCAAGGCAGGCTAGTGGAGCTTTGATCTGAGCCAGGCTTCATATGGATTTAATAGGCAGGGAAATAATTATATGCTGGGTGAAATGAGGAAGAAGTCAAGCAAGGCAGAGCGAGGGAAGGAGAACGGAAAGAAATCTTGCTCTATAGAAGTTCTGCTACCAGTGGCAGAAAAACACATAAAATGTTTTTCTTGCTCTCTGAAATTTGTTTCATTCCATTCTGTCCTGTTTGTCTGCTCCATTTTATGTCTCTCTCTGAAACTCATAAACATATAAACATAGTCTTCTTTCTTCCCTCTGTTATTTGACAAAACACAGAAGGAAACATACTTGGCTTTGGTGACGAGCAGTGTGTCCGTGAAGAGGAAGAGGTGTCTCTCTTGGGTCTGAAGGCCCGTCTTCAGCTGTGTTTGAGTATGACCCAGGAACAGACGGCCAGGACACTCGCTCAGAAAGGCCTGGACCAGGGGACACAACTCTGGGCTGACTGGCGTCAGGCAGCTTTCCCTGGAGGACGAGACAGAGACAAACACAGAATGAAATACTTTGTTGATCCCCAAGGGAAAAATTTGTGGTCTGGATACTTTGGTGGCAGGATCTGAACCCCAGCATCGCCTGTGGTCAGGAAATTGCTCAAATTCTCCTCACCTTGCTCAACAAATGCAGCAAATTTGCCAGTGAGCAAGTCAGTGAGACCCTGATTTGGTCAAAATATCTGCTGAGTGGCCAACAAAGGGAAACACAGCACCTCCTGCAGGTGAATGTGCGGAACCGGAGGACAAGAGAGCACGCCACCAACGAAGCAGAGACATGGATCCCCCAACAGACAACTACACATCAGAGATGGCACGTCCTCCAGACAGAAGCTCCACTAGTGGCTTTACCACCCATCACCACTCACACTGCACACACAAATGTATTCACAGACATGGAC
Organism: Aulostomus chinensis; assembly: GCF_037954235.1. Classification (NCBI taxonomy): domain Eukaryota; kingdom Metazoa; phylum Chordata; class Actinopteri; order Syngnathiformes; family Aulostomidae; genus Aulostomus; species Aulostomus chinensis. The sequence goes on from NC_141331.1 coordinate 25,549,219, forward strand.
GCTAATGAGTCACTCATTTCATGACGAAAGAAAAAAAATCCATGAAAACGAGATACCAACACGTGTGGTTCTGAGAGTCGAATCTTCATATTTCTTGGAGTGTTTTTACACTGTTGCATAAAAGTAGCTATTAATAAAGTGTTTATTCGTGCATATAGAAGGCTTTGGTGGCTACGCCGCTGACCTGCCCTCAAAGCCAATCACAACATGAGGTTTATATCAAGGTGAAACAGTCTCAAACAAGGCTGTCAAAAACGTCTGCATGTGCAACATAGTCAGTGCAAAATGTGGAGCATATAGCTGATTATTTTATGAACTTCTAATCATGTACCATTCCCAGTACCGGCACTGACTAGAGTAGCTCCAGCTCTAGATAATGAAACCTATGTTTTCAGGTTAGCCTTCATCTGACTGATGGACACCAGAGGGAAGTTTCAGTAGAGAGAGGAAGTAGTTTCAGAGCTCCATCCTTTCCTGTTTAGATAAAAGTCAAAATCTCCTCTGAACACATTTCTGTCTATCTGCATCTCTTTCATGCACAAAAGTACACAAAGATACACGCTCACACAGGTACACACCCATGGGTCCTTTCATTCACCTTAGACCCCCAAACCCGTTCAAAAGGCCTAATAGTTGTCCTGGGTCTTGCTGGGGAGACACATTATTTCTTATTGAACTCCACAATCCTTCCAGCTACATTGTGTAAGTGATTAGTTACATAATCAATTAATGATGAGAAATGCTGGCAAGCTCTCAGTCTGTCTTTGTGTCTCATCCAAAAATAAGTCCAAAGGGGGACTGAGTGAAATCAATTAAGAGCAGCGAATGCAGCCAGCGAAGTGTTGACGCTCGGTGGGACACGTCAGCCTGCGAGGGACGCCATGCTGAACACTCACTGTTACTTTGTAAGAGTACAAAAACAACAAATGTTGTCACACTTCAATGGAATTCCTTCTTGTTCTTTGTTAGGTAGCAATATGAGGCTTTCCATTTCTTTGTCATTGTGTCATTTTGGGACAAACCTCCAAAGTATCCAAAGAAGTTCACCAACTTTCCATGATTCCTTTGCATGTGAGAGGAGCATCAGAGCTGGATCCCTCATCATGGCTGCAGTTGCTCTCTGACTGGCGCATGACCATAAAGCATTAAAGGAACAGGGATGAACACCACAGAGAGCGAGTGTCAAAAATTCCTACTTACATCCTCTCCAGCACGTATAATCCATGCAGGACCAGGAGCTATTACCATTTCATGAGCCCCCCCCCCCCCCCCCCCCCACACACACACACACACACACACACACACACACACTCTCTATGCATCTATGCATGGATGAACCTTCTGGTAAAGCCCCTTTCATATCCCGCTGCCCTGAAAGAGACAACATCTTGTGTATTCAACACACATCCCTCCCTCCTGAATGAGGGATTGATGGCTGAGCTGGCAACCCTTTGGATCTGATGGATGTGCCGCTAATGGCTCCATTGTACGTCATGTGATGTTGATAAATTGAGCACTCAGCTCGCCTGCACAACTTTGTCCAGACACGGCTCTGCAGGGAGAACTGTTGACTTTTAGAAAGTAAAATGAAGCACACGACACCGCAGCATACTAATGTCCCAGAGGGAATATTTGAGCAACTCTGGTACAATCTGAACGTATTATTGTTCTAAATCCCAAATATATCCAAGACGCTTCTCTTATTTAATAATATCATATAAAACCCTTTATAAATACAACACGCAAACACAAGACATTAAATCCATCCTTTAAGATTTATTGATGAGTAATTAAAAACATTTTTACCCATAAAACAGAACATCTTGCAGACATATAAAGACCTTGACCCTGACCCTGACACCTAAATGTAAGCAGACCCTAACATGTACTGAACGCCTGTGCCACCATCAAGAGGAGAAAAGGGGTGACGTTAACTTGGGGAGTCATTATGAGCAGCACTCCACCACTGTTGGTTTGTCTTCACCACCACCAGCAGGCCAGCCTGGATTTCTCAACCTCACCGTCACATGACTTTGTTGAGCCAGTGAATGTCTGTGTCCATCAACACCCCGGTTACGCTGGATTATTTCCATGACGCCACCACGTACATCTGATTAACTGCGTGTCACCAGCACGCAATTCTGTGATAAGAGGTTGTGGTTATTTCACACAGGCTAATTTTGCAAAAACACATCAGTCCGTGACCTCAGCAGCTCAATACTGCAATGAAAGTGCGAAATGCTACATGGTTATTAATTATAATCCACTTAGTGGTAACTAATTACAGGGATATTACTTTATAAGCCATAGATACACTGAAGTCACAGTCACAGAAGCGCAGTAGTACCAGCTC